>NW_009656944.1:0-579 GCF_000708025.1 Charadrius vociferus
AAAGAAGCAAAACCCTTAAAAAATGATTGGTGATTGCAATTGCTTCTGGTTTTAGCAGAGATGTTAGAAGTCAATTGTCTTTTCAGAAGGCAAATGCTTAGCCCTTAAAAGTCCTGACCTTTCCAAAAAGTTTGTTCTGTGATTAAATTCCTACAATATCAAGTTCTATCAAGTTTACAAGAGGGTCTGAATGCTCCCTTTCTCCTTTTATCTGCGGCAACAAAACCAATATGCAAAAATGCTTCATGAAATATCGATCTAGTTCTGTTGTACCCAAAGTCAGTATTGGAACTTACTTTCTTTTTTATGCACCCAATTATCAATGTTTAAAACAGCACAGATCTGTATCTTTTTGAGTCCCTGGCTAGATATTTAGCTTTTAGTAGCTACTCCTTGTAATTAAAGGATCTTTCCATTCCAGTGAGCATATGTGTTTCTTATGAATGAATATAATGTTGTCTGATGAAACTGAAATCTAGGAGTAAAGTCCATCAGGTAAACTATGGAAATAGTTATAATAATTCCAAGTAGATGAGCATTCTATGGTTTCTATTTTGTTATAAAAATAGAAAAAAAAAA
>NW_009656945.1:0-579 GCF_000708025.1 Charadrius vociferus
CGGTACTGCTCTCGTTGTTACGCAGAGGTGACAAGCGCTGCAGGAAAGGTGCACCCCGTGGCTACCAGCATATGTGTGTCTTTGTTGACTTGTGCTTTGTGCCACTTCTTCCAGCAACACTAATGTATCGAACAGCAGCTTCAAGTGACATAGCCAAGAGTGGTTACTGGATAAGCGTTATTTTTGTCATTTTTAAGTGATGTGGTTATTTTAAAGGGAAGAAGATTGGTGAGAGACAGTCGAGGGCTGACAGTATGTGTACAAGAATAAAATCACTGACAAACGTAGGCTTTTTTAGCTTGGTATGTTTCATATTTGCCTTATGGTCAGAATTTCAGGAGGACAGGGATACTTGCTTTCTATTAGAAAGCCTCCTTCCTCATGAAGATGAGCACCGACTTTTGGTATTTCACTTAGTGAATTGCTGACTGATGTGTTTGTCATTGTACAAATTCAGGAGGGGACTTTCAAGGTAGAAATGTTTGTGTCATCCTGCTGGTGAACCTCGGCTTTTGACCCCTTCCTCAGTGATCAGTGGTCATTTGAGGTCTTCCATGGGGGGAGAGGGTTTGATTAAAA
>NW_009656946.1:0-579 GCF_000708025.1 Charadrius vociferus
TTAAATATTAAGGAGAGACAAAAACCTTGAAACCATAGCCCACAGGAGACTAAGATACCACAGGGAAAACAGCAGAGAAACGGAGTGTAGGAAATTTGTGCGTGCTCTGTTGGAAGACCACCAGGTCTTTAGGCTGCACTATCAGCAGCTAATGATATAACATCACATCAGACCATGGAGACAACTGCAGAACAAAATGCAAGAATGTTTTGCAACTGCTTTTTGCCGGACTAGGTTACAATCAGAACATACCATGGTGTTCTGTTTTAAAGCCAAAATTCCCAAAAATGACTGCATTTCAAAGTGAAACATCCTTGATGTTGATCCCAAAGTTAATAAATCAGAGCTGCAGTTTTAGCTTGCATGGCAGTTTTAAAGAATGAGTATAGTTACACTAATTAAGATGATCTTTGACAGCGATAAATATGATTTAGAAAACATTACTCCTCTCATTCGCGTTCCCAGTGTTGTATGTTGGTTTGCATTGCTGCGGACAATTGAAGAGACAGCAAAGCTTTACTTGGAACAACAGGAAAGGAATTAGTTTAAAAATCACTGCAAATACTCTGAACTACTTTT
>NW_009656947.1:0-579 GCF_000708025.1 Charadrius vociferus
TTCATGGAGCAAGAGTAAGACGTTGTTACAACACGCTGTTGCTCGTACGTCAATAGTTTTTCACCACTTTTAAGTGGAAAATTATAACGACTATGAATTCATTTTTTTCTTGTTCAGGTTTCACCATAGCCTTAAATATGTGAAGGTTTGGTGCATTAGCATGCTGACTGTTAAACCGTGCTGTCAAGATTGATATATATTCTGGTATATATCCAAATTAGTTTCAACGGGCGCAAGAATGCGGATAATTAGTGTTCGACACTAAGAATCAGTAGAAAATGAAAAACTAGCACTGTTATTAACTCTCTGGAATTATTTAAATTGCTTGTGAAAACAGTTGAAATTTTGTTAACTCAAAAGTGCGGTATTGGAACCAACATTTTTTTTGCCATCTGTTTTCCCCAGCATACTGGTGCATAAGCACGCGAGTAAGCGTGTACGGGCTTTATTTGTCATGTTGCCAACCTCGCCGTTAGTAAAGCTGCCGGAGAACTTGTTTCCCCCTGGGATAGACACTATGATTATGCCAAGGCCCATCAACCTCATCTCGTGTCATGCACTGACATCGATACTACTTAC
>NW_009656948.1:0-579 GCF_000708025.1 Charadrius vociferus
GAGAACTTTTAACCCTGGAACATGGTGCTGCCGCTGTACTGATGATAAGTATCAGGTCCTTTAAGAAATAAGGATCAGAATTTAGTTCATAAACACATCAGAGTTAAAACCATAAAACACAGCCAAATAATATGGTGTGCAGTGGTGTGCCATCACCACACAGTAAGTAAGCAGACAGCTGCGTTTCTTACAATCATTTGGAAAAATCCTGAGTTAGGGGTTTGCAATACCCGAATCTAAATTGGCAGAGATATGTCAGCGCTCATCCTGCTGGGAAGATGGAACAGTCATGGGGAGAGACCCCCTTTGTTACAGCGCGTGTGTGCTGATACAAAAAACCACCACACTGAGACTCTGACATTTACAATCCAGATCCAGGCAGATGGGTGGTTTCTCACCCATCGGTGGAAAATGCAGGTACTACTCTAATTCTTTCCTCTGATCCTCTCCAATCCGCTGACCTCATCCCATCCTTACCTAGCCTGAGCAGCCGTCCCAGTGCCATCAGGATTCACAGCATCACAGAAACCCCGATAGCTTGGGCTTCAAAGGGACCTCTGGCGTCCCTCTGGTCCAACC
>NW_009656949.1:0-579 GCF_000708025.1 Charadrius vociferus
AGGTGTTCTCTTTATTTCATTTGTACACGCAAGGGTATCTCTCTCTACAACGGTACAGTTTATAACTGCAAGAAAAAGTAGCGTCAGGGTTTCCAAATATTCCATGCCACACTGCCTTCACTCAAACAATCTGTTCTTTAACATGGGGTGGGAGTCCTTCTTCAGAGGAATAGGTGAGACAATGCTCAAACACAATTCAGAGAGTACAAGGAGAAAGGGCAAAAAGGACAATGCAAATGCTCTAACACAAACCCAGAAAACTGTATCATGACAGCTTTACACTACCATCAAGAAGGCTCTGAATTCAGCAACAACTATGATGAGACCAAACTCAGTGGTCCTTTTACAACTTGTTATGGCTTGAGAAATCCAAAGCAGTTTCTTGTTGTTTAGACAACTATTTTATCACCCGATGACCCCTCCCCAACAAGAACAAATGCCACCACTACTCCTGCCCCTGGGCTGGAGTAATGCTGGGCACAAAGATAAATTGGGAGAGGAATGGTTGGAAAGCAGCCCTGCAGAAAGTGATCTGGGGCTGCTGGTTGTAAATACCCTTCTTGCCTGATGAGCTGGAAT
>NW_009656950.1:0-580 GCF_000708025.1 Charadrius vociferus
CCACACACAGAAGAATGACAATAAGATGATTGGGATATCACTTTATTAAAAAACTAAGGAAAATTAAACTATAAACTAGACTGCTGGTTAGAAAGGACTTTGCTTAAGGGTCAGAGAATGGAGCACGGTTATGGTGCCTCCCTGGAGACAGAAGCTTTTTCCCAAACCACAGCCAAAAAGGCTGTGAAAGCATGTCCTGTGTGCTGCAGAATGGTGTTGGCAATTCCTTTCAAGAAAGTTACAATGATCTTTTTGGATGAAATGAAACTAGTAAAGATCACCAGATCACGGAACAGTTGAGGTTGGAGATATCTCCAGGTGGCTCTGGAGATGTCTAATCCAACCATTCTGTTCAAAGCAGGATCAGCTGGACCAGGTTGCCCAGGACTACATCCAGACAGCACTTGAATTTCTCCAAGGTTGGAGACTCTACAAGCTCTCCTGACAACCTGTTGCCTTGTTCATCCACCTTGTTCATCAGCAAACAACTTTATCTTATGTTTAGGTGTGATTTCATACATTTCAGTTTGGGCCTATTGCCTCTTGTCCTGGTACTGGGCACCACTGAGAAGAGCCTGGG
>NW_009656951.1:0-578 GCF_000708025.1 Charadrius vociferus
ATTTGAACGTCCAGGGCTTAATTATTAAAGGAAACACATTCTACAGTTGGTTTTTTCCCCTCATTTCCAGAGTACATAAAGCAATGTAAAGCGTGGCGTCCTTACGATACAGCTCAGCTCTCAATGATTAAAACTGGATTTAAAGCAGGATGTGGATCACTCATTGGTAGCTCATTGGTAGCAAAGGTATCACTTTCTCTCTCTCACATCTGTTTTTAGGGACATACTCTAACAGGACAGCTCTGGGGTACAAACGTTTTTAAACCCCTTGCTCTCGAGGCTCCCCTCTCGGGTTAGGCAACAAACTACAAAAGCAATTCTGTATATTCCAGCAGCTTAACAATTAAGTTTCTGCCTCGTGACTTTTCTCCCTGATTCCTCCTCTGTGTGTCTGCACTTTTAACAGAACCAAAGCAAGCCCTGTGAGCTGTGCTGGAAAATCGATGATTCCAGCAAAAATCAGGTCCTGGTAAGCCACTGTTAGAAGTGCTTTTGCTCTGAAACAGCACGTTTTAGCACAGCGTTCTAGGAAGTGGCCATTTGCTACAGATATGGGTGCTTTAGAAAATTAAAAACTG
>NW_009656952.1:0-579 GCF_000708025.1 Charadrius vociferus
TTTCTAAAGTCTTCTAAGAATATTCTAAAATTACTGAACAGAAAATTGTTTTTACCTGTTTTACCTCAACCCAGGACACCACTAAAAAAATAAAATTCAAAAGCAAGAAAGATCAAAATAAATTTCTTAGACTGTTACTTCTGGTGTTTCAGCTTTTAGGCAGTTCAGTCATTGATACAGACTGGACTTTAAACCTGGAAATAGGTAAAAAGAGACCAAAAGCCCTAGCACAAGTCCACAGGGGTACAGTAATCAATGCAAAGTGCTGCCGGAACTAATTGTCAGAGCATTGTCCATGTCTAGAAACTAATCATTATCAAATCAGACTGGAATACAGCCTGCCCTACCCCAACGACCATTTAAAAGAAAGGAACACGATTTTATGGGGGCAGGGTGTCTTGGTAATAATTTTTCAGCCTAATGCACTAGGATAAACTGAAAAGTCCGAACCCGATGAGTCACGTAAAAAAGAGTGATGATTAGGAGCAGTAACAGTTGCAATCTGCCACCACATATCTGTTTCAGTCCCTAAATGCCACCAATTCCTTTCTAGGAAACTCTTCCAGCTCAAGGGTCTCC
>NW_009656953.1:0-580 GCF_000708025.1 Charadrius vociferus
GTCCTAACTTCATGGGTTGGTTGATTCCCCACAGCACGGTCTCCCCAGGGGGAAGAGGGGTGCCAGGGAGGGGGGATCTGGCAGCATACCCGACAGCAGGCAGACAGTTGCCTCAGGAGCTGGGCTGCCACCGAGCCTGGGTAGATGGGCAGGTGAGCTGTCAGGAGACTGACAAAGAGCAGTTGAAATCATCATGCTCCCCTGGTATGCTTGCCTTTTGATACACTGGTATTCACTGATGGAAATACAGTCAGTGGGGAAATTGCCAGCTCAGCCTCTGGCTACGGCAGTAGAGGAAGACCAGCTCCATGCCAGAGGACCTGGGCTGTTGCGGGGCTCTTGTTTTTCTAGCAGAGGTGGGATTGCCTGGGATTGCACAGGGGGAGAGTTATTAAACGGCTTACACACACCCCTATGTAGTTGTAAAAAAAAAAACAGTCTTGGTGAAAGCAGAGTTGCCCTGCTGCAAATTGGGAACAGCGCAGTAGACCACAGCTATGGATGTACATATATATAAGTCCAAACTATGCATATTCAATAGCCTCTCCGGATTCTCAGTTATGAATAAAGACTTGAGGAA
>NW_009656954.1:0-580 GCF_000708025.1 Charadrius vociferus
TTTTTTTAATTATTTTTTCCTCCCCATTTCTGAATTCCCCTTGCTGATCCACTTCTGCATTCCAGAGTTAAGGAATCTTCTCTCATTGTATACGGAGAGGCATAAACATAGTCAAAGCAGCATAGCAACAGGATACCTCCTTTTTCATGTGTAAAAGGATTTGCAGTGATACCCTTTGAAACCCCAACTGTCATACAACAATGCTGTCAGCTTACCCTGGAAACTTATTATTGATTTGACTAAGCAAGCACTGTAACTACAAGCAGCAATACATTTATTGTCTAGATACACAGGACGTTTCACCAAGATTCGCTCACGTATTTGAGAACCTATAATACTTTCACAGCTGGCACTTGCAATGTTCAAGTTTTACCTGAAAGTTTATTTGTCAGTGGACTTCAAATTTCTACTCTGACAACATGAAAAATCTATTGCTCCAGTTTTGCAGCTAGACCTGGAAAACCAGCTAACGCAAGGAGTTCTATTAACATGCAGAGAGCCCTGCAGAATTATCAGAGCCCATCTGTATGGTCAGACAGTCAAAAAGTTGCCGATTCACCTTAATTCAGTAACCTAGTTA
>NW_009656955.1:0-580 GCF_000708025.1 Charadrius vociferus
TCAGGTCCACCCCGCCATTGTGAGCCCACCCATAGGTGGTGGCTCTACCCCAACGTCACACGGGCCCACCAAGCTGTGAACAGCTCATGACGATGTTCTCAGTCCAGGTCTACCTGAACCACTCCAATTTTAGCCACCCGGTCTACTTGCTGCTTGCGGTGATGTTCTCCAGGGACGCGGCTCTTGGATATCTGCATGAGGGACCTCTACACCCAGGGGCTCTACCCAGGCAGGAGGGTCCTGCTGCCATAACGCAGCAGCCCAGAGGGGGTTACCTCTGCGACCATCGTGGTAGCCACCCCCACAGGCTATTGGCCACCCTCAACAAGTCAATACGGAGACGAAGCACTGGCCGTGTTTCTCAGGCCATGTTTCTTTAGGGCCAGCTGGGTGGCTTTGACTTCTGCAGCTTCCCTCAAAGGAAGGGAGATGGAGAGAGACCTTTTACCACAGCCTGTGGTGACAGGACATGGGCTGTGGTTTGAAACTGGAAGAGTGGAGCTTGAGATTGGACATCAGAAATGTTTTACAAGGAGGGTGGTGAGAGGCTGGACCAGGTTGCTCAGAGAAGTTGTGGATG
>NW_009656956.1:0-580 GCF_000708025.1 Charadrius vociferus
CTTAGGTCATAACTTACACCACTGACTTAGATATTCAACAGCTTTATAGATTTATAATGGTAAGGTTAATACACAACATTGTAGCGATTGAGAAAAACTTCTGGTAGGTGAGCCATTTACATAAAATATTAATCAGCATGGGAGCCCTATCTGGCTTGATTGCAAACCTTTCATATTATGCAATAAAATAAACCCAGGCTTACAAGAACTGCTCATCCGCATTACTTTTGAAGATCAAGACTTACAAGATTGGCTTTTTCTTTGGCTATTTGTTTTTGCTCTTCTAATTTCAACTTCTCACTCAGAGAATCGTTTTCACATTTTAATTCATCGATTTTTTTCTGAAATGAAAAGACATGGTATAGTTAAGCCAAGCATTCAGGGCACATCTCCAAACTGCCTTTTAAGTTTTAGACTGTTGCAATCACCCAATCACCCCAACCCTTAACAAACCTCCAGCAACTCTTGCTTCTCTTTAAAGGAATCTTCAAGCGACTTCCTTTCAGATTCGTGGGCACTCTTGAGCTCTGCAACAGATTATTTTTGCAACTTTTTAATACCACTTTAAAAAATGAACACT
>NW_009656957.1:0-580 GCF_000708025.1 Charadrius vociferus
ACTTCCTGTGATGCAGCTCAGGATGCAGTTGAAACCAAAGAGAAGATTTCAGCATTACATTAACTGAAAATTAGATTATAAATATATAATATGGTTTAAGTTCAGATACATATTCTGGATATCGCAAACTTTTCAAACAGACATTGTGAAAAGTCATTTATGGGCTTAAATTGTTGTGATGGTGTAACCATGGTAATACTGCTGCTACAAGGTTGATGTAAATTTGGTTCAGTGCATGCTTAGCTAAGAGAATAACACTGCCAAATGTCATTTGGGGCACATAACACTATGTAGTGAAAGAAAATGTAGAAAAGGGATAAATGCAGAAAGTATACAAATGCCTCTTAAGATGCAGCTCTGTGAATTAGCTTCTCCCCTGCCTCCAACCTCCAATCACTATTTCCTGACAAGTCAAGGAATTTAGGATGGTTAAGGGTAGGGATAGATAACTGCTAGCAGAAAACACAGTTTTCAGAAGTGCTTGCTTTGATGCTTTTCATTTCTTGCTTAGTTTCTCCGCTGCACATAAACAAATTCTCTGTAACAGTTTTAAACTGGGACTGGTGCTGTTCAACATCTC
>NW_009656958.1:0-580 GCF_000708025.1 Charadrius vociferus
AAAAAAAAACCTGTTATGAAAAGTGAGATGGTATAAAATGTCAAGACCGATTTAAAACTTTAAACGCTTTGATAAGAAGTTCCAAAATAATTATGGCAAACAGAAATATCAAACAGCTGCTTTGGTTTTAGCTGGTTAAGTCACCACTTTCTCTTAAATTCTGTAATTTAGAATTTGCTGTTAAATAGCCGTGGCTTGGAGGAGATTACGGGGAGGAATGCTTTCCAATAGGGTCGTCTTTTACACCGATATTATTTTACACTGTGCTTTACATTATCACTATGAACTGCCACTTTGGGGGGGATTTCTTTGTCTTTTCCAGAAATAGAACTGTTCCACAATAAGCAATCTTCTAGTATTACACTGCGCTAGGAACTCTGTTCCGAAGCTTACATTAGAATTATTTAAAATACTCCCTGAACTCTGGCGTATTTTCATACAATATTTGCTGTTGAATCCCTTTAGCGTTCTCCGCTGCTGGAGGAGTGGTGGGTTTGTGACCAGGCTATTTTGAAACCCTTCAAGAGCGCGGTATGCCAAGAGAGATGCCGGGACGTAAAGGCCGCGTTGGAGGGTTTCC
>NW_009656959.1:0-581 GCF_000708025.1 Charadrius vociferus
CGGGGGTGGGCTTGGGGCACCTCCAGCCTCCAGCTCCAGTCATCCTCCTTGGTCATCCTCCATCCTTGATCATTCTCCTGATGCTTGAGGGTTAGAGCCCCTCACGGCGGCTCTAAAGGCACGTTACAGGCAGCAACATGGCACCGAGCAACACTGAAGCGCAGAGATTTTTGACCTAAAATGGTGATTATCGTGCAGCGAGGCTCTCGGAGCCTGCCCGTTGGCTGCAGGTGGCCAGGCAGGGTGTGGAGGGGTGAGGAACGGAGGGGTTGGATCCTTGCTATAGGTTACACTCACTCCACGCCACGTGTTTCCACATCTGTATTCACCTACGTATTTTCCCTTCTCGGCTTTACCGACGGTAAGCCGTTGCACCAATTTTAAAGTTAGCAATTAAGCTGATTCAGGAGGAGGTAATTAATCAACACTACATACAGTGTCTTATGGGTTTCATCCCCTCCAGCCACACTCTCCACCCAAGCCCCTGCAGGGCTGGCACCTCACCTGGAGCTGCTCTGGTGTGATTAATTGATATAGCACAGTCAGGAAACACCAAAAAAACCTCACCGCCTCCCAAATAG
>NW_009656960.1:0-580 GCF_000708025.1 Charadrius vociferus
TTTTTTTTTTTACCCCTAGTTGTACATGTCTTTGGGCTTTTACATAGAACACAAGAAACAGACTTCCAATTTTCAGCTTTAATTTATTAATGGTCAGTTTTCTCCTATTTATTCCTGTGCCAGCATTGTTTTTCCCTCTCTGCTATTGAGCTGTTCATATTTTATGAGGAAGAGTCACGTCCCTTTTTAGCCTTTGTTTAACTAAACTAAATAAGCCGAGTTCCTTTTTCATAAGATAGGTTTACTCTTTCCTTATTTGTCCTGACCTACAAATTCCTTCAATATAGGTATTGTAAAACTCTTTTCTGAGAAACCCTAGGATTTGTAGTTTTTTCCAGCTTATGCTGCACTAGGAATGGAGTCGTTGTTTTCATCCTAAATGTTCTTATATGCTAATGTCTTATTTGTTGTGTAAGATTTTTGGAAACTAATGTGAAACAGCGATTCATAGAGATGCTCCCAAGTATTCCTAATCTGATTAAACTAAAGGTTATCACATCTCTTACCGGGTTTTGTTGTCTTCCATTTACCTGCAATGTCTTTCACCCCAGTAGATGCAGGAACATAGTCTACTGTATGT
>NW_009656961.1:0-580 GCF_000708025.1 Charadrius vociferus
ATACAGGGCCAAATGCATCCCTGCCATTAACTCTGTTGGTTTCACTGGAGTTTGAACAGGTCCTGATTCGCCTTTTTAGCTGTAACAAGAATGGTGAGATACTCAGGAAGGGTGTGCGTCTGCCCCCCTGCTCCCTCCATGCCCCTTCCTAGCCACGGCATGGGGAGCCTGAAGTAATTTCAGCAGGCAGAGAGACCTTATACGTGGCAGCAGGGTAGGGAGCTCTGCTGAGCTTTGTAAATGACACAGTGAGCCTGAGATGATGAATTGTGCGGGAGCTGGAGAGCACTGGGCATCCAGAGAGCACGTTAGCACGTGGGCCCAAAGGCTGGTAGGGGACTGTAGGAAGGGCAGAAGTGGAAAAAATTATGGGCTTGAGAAAAGCCAGTTTTCTCAGCACGCAAAATGACTTTGTGGGGACTTGGCTGGAGTTCAGCAATGTCTGGTAGGTGCTTTAGGGACGGCGAGAGGATAGCGATCTAAACCCATTCCCGTACCATCAGAAAGGCTAGCAGAGGCAATGGCACCCCAGAACATCTTTCTGACGAGCAGATGGATGCCAGGTGGGAACATAGCCACT
>NW_009656962.1:0-581 GCF_000708025.1 Charadrius vociferus
CTGGAATGGAGGCTGGGTGCAAGGAGCTGCATGCACACTGCTGCACTTCACCCCATGCCTCGGGGAAGAGAAATCACCCTAGAAAAATGTCTCCTTTTTTACAGTAAGTAATGCTGCTGTATTTTCACCTGGTGCTGATAGAGAAGGACATTGACTTTTCTCCACCCAGCCATCTGTTGGGGAACTACTCTACAAGGGAGCCAAACGAATCCTACTTGAGGCTGCCATGACTCAGCTCAGAACAGGTTTTGCCTCCAGCCTGGCAGAGGTCAAGCATCATCTGCTGCCGCCACCCTGCCTGGGCTTCGCTTGCCATCAAAGGGCTCATGTCCATAGAAGCTGTCTGGCAGCTGGAGTCTTCTCCAGTCTGAAGGCACCAGTTGGCACCAGTGACCCAGCTGGTTATTCTGGTTTTGTTCTTCAGCTGGAAATGTCTTCCTCCTCTTGCAAGCTTGGGAGGACCAGGGAGGTCAAACCAGCACTGGAAAAGTCTTCAGGGCACTGCATGGCCATGTGAGCCAGGGCTGGTGCTTCCTTTGGCTCATATAAAAGCAGCCCTGGCTGATCCAGACCCTTTCCTG
>NW_009656963.1:0-581 GCF_000708025.1 Charadrius vociferus
CCAACCTAAACCATTCTATGATTTAATCAGAAGAATTACAGTAGACCTACATGGCATACCTCACCTATCCCACTCCTCCCAATAGCAGGGCTAATGAGCCCAAGAAGCCTGTATTGCTGCATACTGTACCACTTTCACTAGCTCAAGACAACTCATTCACAACTAGTTTGTGTACCTATGTACAGCATTGCAGTGTGTCACGTAATCGTATCCTTAGAGAAACAAAGGCAATTTAGCAAAAAAGAGAACACAGATACAGACTCCACAGCATTCACTGATATTAGTGTGTCCTATGTGAATTGTGTAACACTTGTACGACACACCAATTTCCACACAATGGAATATTCAGCAGTATACAGCGCACACATGAATACAAATCTATACTATAAAGCCCTCAAAACACACCACTGAATAAAATGAGATGCCTGTATCCTGAGAGAACTTCACTTTGTGCTGGCTTCAGAAAATTAGTCCTTCCTCTCATTTACTTCAGGATAGATTTGACGATGGCCATACAAATTTCATAGCTTCTTTATACATAATCAATCATTCTCCAGTAACCTTACACTGATCTAATTCTA
>NW_009656964.1:0-581 GCF_000708025.1 Charadrius vociferus
CACCAGAGTTACATCTCCTTTTTTTTTCTTTTTATTTATTGAGAGGAGGGGATGACAATTGGGTTAGATGGTGGAGAAGCTGCTCCCAAAGCCACCGCGGTGCCTCCTCTTCCCCAGAAGCTTCCTCTTCACCTCCTATTTCCCCTTCCAGCCGGGTGGGAGGCAGCAGTAGTACTTGCAGTCGGAGGAGAAGGACCACGTGTCCGCCTTGGCACACTTGCCGGAGCAGTACCCCACCTTGGGGCAGTGCTTCCTTATCTGCCCGTAGCCTGCAAGGGGGACAACAGAGGGAGAGTGGTTGGATCAGGATAGGTTCCCCTGTGCCCCACAGTCATGCCCTCCCACCACCTCCAGGTGGAAGGGTGGCAGTGGTCAGAAGGAGGAGACCCTGCTCCTAGGGAGGTCCTGCTCCATTCTCCCACACGTCCACCACTCCTGCCCAAGCCCAGCCCCAAAGCAGGAAGGGACCTTGAGGAGCACAAGCCTGAGAAACTCCTCGTGCATCCTTCTCCCCCCATCTGGTGACTGCAGGGCCAGTTGATGACACAGGTGCAGTTTGGGAAAGAGATGCTCCCAAGGAG
>NW_009656965.1:0-581 GCF_000708025.1 Charadrius vociferus
CTTGGAGCCAGACTTGGAAACGGATGGGAAGATTTAGGAAAACCCTGTTGATAGAAGAACACCCTAAACTGTCAGGGAGGAGTGAAGAGTCAGATTTGGTGATCACAAGATGAGGTCTGAACTCTATTTGTAATGAGGATGTATCTGGTTCAAATCATAAGAGATTTTTAGTTTTGCTCTGGCTTCCTCTATCAGAATAAAATATTTTATCTAGTTCCAAAGGCAGTTCAGATACAACAGTGGACAGGCACTGCTGATAGATGGCTCCTGTAATATCTATTACAGGGCATCTGTCACATATCCCTAGGCTGTTTCTCACTGCTGTTGTTTTAAAGATGACAGACATGTTTTCATTCAGAAAGGTTGTCTATTTATATCCCCTAGACACAGCTTCTTTCACTGCTCTGTAGAAGCTTTATCCAAACAGGAAGGACGCCTTTGTAATCTGAAGGATGCTCTCCCCACTGAAAAGATATATACAGGCATATCCGCCTGGGAAAGCTGAAGTTAGTGCTAATCCATACATACTGGCCCCAGTTAGCTTAGCTATGCAGTTTTTAGCTGGGCACACCTGGGACACA
>NW_009656966.1:0-582 GCF_000708025.1 Charadrius vociferus
AAAAAAAAAAAAAAAAAGTTGTGTTTTGAATTATTGAATATATGGCAAAATACAAAACTTCACCTAACATCTAGTTGTTTTAAGGTTTGCCGGCACTGCAGTTGTAAATCATATAAATAAACCTAACCTAAGCTTAAGCTTAGTAAGGTATCCTCAGCATCAGCAAACATCAAGTTATCTTGAGACAAAGTATAGCTATGACTGCAATATCTGTTTGAGGAGGAAAGTAAATGTGCAGTTGGTCTTCATGCAACTGAACTCTGTGCTTCTTAGACTTAATGCAGTTTTCCATGTACTAAATGGCTTGCTTATAGGTAATTCAGGCAGGCTGCAGCTATAACTTCAGAATAGGTATGTTAAGAGTTTCTTGTTCTCAAAATGCATATAGTGTTTCAAACATCTTGAAGAATTATTGTGCATTTCTCATTTCATCTTTGTGCATTCTGTACTCCACTATCTCCACTGTCTCCTAGTATTAAAACTCTTGCTTTATGGCATGTTCATAGCAGAATTATTATGAAAGGAGTTAGAACAATTTAACCAGCTTACTGTCATGGTTTCAGCTGGGAAGAAGGTTGTAGA
>NW_009656967.1:0-582 GCF_000708025.1 Charadrius vociferus
CCCCTTCTCACCTGCCATGAATGTATGGTTTTGAATTGTGGTCATTAAATGTGTTGCAATGATTGTCCTGAAATTAAAATGTATTACTTTAAACAAAGTTGTATAATAAGGAGAAAAATCTTGCATGAAAAAATAATTGGGTCAAAGGTAGGAAATAGAATGTAGAAGTAAATGGTCATTTTGTGAAATAAAAAATTACCAGGTCCTGGAGGGTTCAGCAACAGTTCAGCATAATATGGGTCATCTGGACAGGGGACAGTATGTTGACAGTTCACTGACATTAATTAATTCAGGGTATTAAAAATGAAGGCTGACAAGGAAAAACTGAAGATCTCGATAGGCTTAAGGGCAGGCAAATTAAATTCCATGTGGATAAATATGAAACGATGCATGTAAGGAAAAACAAATATTATAATATAAAATAATAATCACTGGGCTGACTGTCCTTATCCAAGGTAAAACCTTGGAGTTATAAGAAGAGGTTGGATGAAAATTGCAGTTTGTTAATTAGCAGTCAGAACAGCAAAATAAATGGTTAGGAGAAAGGAAAGGAATAAACAACAAAAAATATCATTGTTATAC
>NW_009656968.1:0-582 GCF_000708025.1 Charadrius vociferus
GGGCATTTGCATCGGAACACCCACTGGGAATGAAGTTCCATTTCCAAAATACAGGCCCCTAGAAATATGGGCGCATAACGGAAGGATTGATACATCTTTAATGATGACAGTGCCAAGGTAGTAAAACCTAACACCATAATGTTACCACTTTATACCAGAAATATATAGAAATAAACAAATAGAACATGTTGAGAAATTATACAGAAACTCTGTTAAAGATTTTAAAAGGTAATAAAAATGCCTTTGGCCGATTAAATGTACTCTACTGACTATATGAACCAGTGCCAAATAGTATCAAAGCTTTTACAAAGAAAAAGAAATAAAAGAAAAAGGTCCAAAAACTTGTTAGTGTATGTCCTAGCTGAATAATTAAATGAATATGCTGAGCATAACCCAGGAAAAAGTATATAGGCCATTTCATCTTACAGAAACCCATGCGCACACATGTATACATGTACATATTATGCATATATATTTATATCCACAAGCACACTTTGTATGGGAATTAGAACCTACGCGAAAATTTGGCATGGATATCATACCATCAATTATTGTGTCACCATCCTTGGATGTATTTAAAAG
>NW_009656969.1:0-582 GCF_000708025.1 Charadrius vociferus
AATTAAACATTCTCCTTTTGTTGGTATTCTCTTAATAATCAATACTCTTCTGGTTTTGTATGATATTGTTCTCTAAAAGCTCTATTGCATTATATACGCGAACACACACGTGAGTTGTTGGGATTCCCCAAGCTTTACAGCTTGCTCATTAGTTCTAAACATTATTTCATTCTTTGGAAATTCAGAATGTACAATTCTCAAGTGAAGTGACTATTTTAAAATCTAAAATTTATTTAACTTAGACATTCTTGTATGCTTTACTATTTGGTGTAGCCACACATAGATAATCCATTTATGCTTCTGCTACTCTGAACCATTAATAACCATCAACATCATGTTGCGGATAAACTGAATTGACTACCAGTGAACACAAAACCAGGAAAGCTTGATCACTGTGGGATCTTTCAATTAAACCCAACATCATTAACTTCTTACGTTAAATTCGGGCACTTCCTATTTCCGAGCCTAAGGAAGTCTTTCTGGGAAAGCAAAGGAAAAGAGGGTGCTGTGTGTCAACCATCTGAACCCTGGTGACTTGAGAGAGCAAAGAATGCTGTAACAGCTGGACCTGTTTGCAAAAAA
>NW_009656970.1:0-580 GCF_000708025.1 Charadrius vociferus
TTTTTTTTCCTTTCCAAGTATTTTCTTTCAGTTTCATGTAATATTGAGCATTTACTGCTATCGATGAAATTCATCCCAAAACACTGCATTTGGGATGAGCTCAAAAGTATGCTATGTGACAATTGTTAATGAGAATAGAAGCAGTGGATTAATATTTCAGGTGCAACATCATGTCAAAGTAATAAATCCTGCAAAAACAGTAATAGTTTAGTTTTTCTTTTACGTACGCGGTTCTATTACAGTGAATCATTTCGATTATCATCCTTTCTAAAATTAAAACGTAGGGGAAGTTTTCAAAGCAATTATCATTTGCCTTCTGGCTGTACAAACTAATAACGGCCATTCTCTCCCTTACAAGCCCACGTATCTGCCTTACGACTTCGAAGTAACTCGAGTTGCTCCTCATTATCCACACCGCTTGCGTACCCTCCCTCAGAACACACAATAGTGTTCAGACGGCGCAGATTTATCCTGATGGCTAGCAAAGGATAGCGAGAAAGTTATCATTAGAAGCATTAGTCTCCCGTACCTGAAATTCTCCAACCACTGGGATTGTATTACTGAACCGAGAGATAAATTA
>NW_009656971.1:0-582 GCF_000708025.1 Charadrius vociferus
ATTTCAGAAGCAAAGAAAAGTACAGCTTCAGTTCTTGCCGAATGATGTGAGAATTGCTGAAAATTGGCATGGTGGCACTGGAGTTGTTCATGGAAAAAAATCCATAGAAGACAGCTAAATACATAGAAGTCATATCTGCCTCAGGAAGCCCCTAACTCTCCCCAAATTTATTGCAGCTTAGAATTCACTTTGGTACTAGAAGAGTATTTCCTGATAGCCCTAGTGGTAGTAGAATAGGTTGTCGGAGGAGACAAATTATTAGACAGTTGGTGAGAGGAGCATATGAGAGGACTAATGTAGATCTATTGATCTTATTTGGGATGAAGAGATGACTGGATGACCATCTCGGACTCCCTTCCTAAAATTCTGTGGAAAATATTAGATATTTATTACTTCTGTCACAGTAACACTGGTGTATTTTGAACAAGAATCCCCAAAATCCCAATCACAAAAATAATTAACATAATATAAAAAATCCAAAATGTGAGTAGGATAATTTTAAGTGAAAATACAGAATTTTCGAGGGGGAATGAAGCTGTATATTGACTTTCAGCAAAGGATGAGGGAATGCTGTGAAAATGT
>NW_009656972.1:0-581 GCF_000708025.1 Charadrius vociferus
GGTCCGAAGGCAGAACATCTTTGGGAGGGCTGTGCAAAGAAACGCTTGCAGTGGAAGCTGCTTTTCTCTGCTTAATGACCACACTCAGCACAGGCAGATCAGTGCGCCTGCACTGGACCATGTAAGGGGGGACTGGTCCCACCTCAGGTGAATTCTGAAACGTTTGCAAGCTGCAAGTGACTTTGCAAAATGTCTTATTCGTGCTCTCCTGCTCCACCCAGCATCTGCAGTCGAGGCTTCATCCCTCGCAGCAGCCTCGAGCTCCAGCGCGGAGAACGATGGCAGAGTCTGCATCATGAGTCCAGATGTGAACCTGGAGAACACCATGCTGCCCGCCACTGTGAAAGGTGAGGCGCCGAGCGCCGGTCTGCCGGCTTGCGGCTGTGCGGGGCCCCTTCGCGGGCCATTGGCTAGAGGGAGGCTGGGCATGTGTGCGCTGCAGAGCCCCTCTCTCAGCGTGGGGGCTCTGCTGGGAAGGTGGCTCCCGTCCAAGCAGAAACAGGCCTGGGGATGCGGGCAGCCGCTTCCCCATCCTGGCTGTGGACCAGCTGTGAGCCTGCTGGCTGCTCTCCATCAGCAGG
>NW_009656973.1:0-584 GCF_000708025.1 Charadrius vociferus
GGCACCGCATTTCTGACAGAATACCGTATTAATGACAAACCGCACTTTCGGTAAAACAAGTCGGAAAAACTTTTCAACCTGCTGGCTTGGGGAAGCAAGAGGAGCTTGTTTAGACATAGAAAAGTCACAACAACAGACACAGTCATCGTATGCTGTTGGAATAAATACCGATCTTCGAAACCATTCACAGCTTTGCACCCAGAAGCTGGAGCGCTGGTGTGATACATCATTTCTCAACGCTACCGCAAATGCGTGAGAGGAGCTTTGCTTGCAAGACGCAAGCGGCTCTCCGCTCACGGCTCAGCCCATCTTCTGCCCATGGCACCGGCTTAAGGATGAAGCCAGGGGACACCTCCGTGGCCGACGCGCTGGTGGCTACCCCACGGAGAGCCACGCTCCCGCTTCTCACGGCGAGAGAAAAACAAAGCGGGAAGTGCTCCAGCCCTTTTCGGAGTGACCTCCACGTGCAACTCCCCTCCCGCCCCTCCGAGCTCTGCTTTTTGCGTCCTGCCTCCATCCCCTCTCCCGCAGCATCAAAACCTCCACAGCAGTTTGGGGTATTTCTATATATATCTATATCTTTT
>NW_009656974.1:0-583 GCF_000708025.1 Charadrius vociferus
AAAAAAAACAACAACCAAACAACTTAAATCACCTTCTTTCCTTTCTTGAAACCTTGCCCAGTTTGACTTTTGCGGTAACTTTTTGCAAAATAGGGGAAGCTGATTGTACCACTAACATTGTGACTGTAAGCTACTTTCAGAATCTTTCAGAAAGGGTCTTCATACCACCAATGAATCTTCAACTTCTCCCTTCTTTTAAGGGTTGGGATTCTGAAACATAGCCGCTAGAGTAAACTCATCCACTGTCTTTTGAATACTGAGCCTAACTAGTGAATGGAAAATGAACAGTTAAGTCTCTTAATGGGAGGCTTTTTCTGCAAATACTAATGCTAATTGCATGAGTTACTACAGCTTGTTTGCACATGCTGGTTTACCCATACGGCTTAAAAGACAAAAGGTAGTGGTGAAATGATTGAACAGTTGTCCACAAAAGCATCTTAATAAACTTAAGTCCTTATTTAAGCATCATCTTAAACTGTTTTGAACAGAAATACAGCAGTTGAAATCAACAAAATGAAATCCGGAGCAGCAAGCACACTAACTCTATGTAATTGGGCCGGATTTGACAGTTCACAGCTAATAA
>NW_009656975.1:0-583 GCF_000708025.1 Charadrius vociferus
TGATCCTTATGGGTCCCTTCCAGCTTGGGATATTCTATAATTCTGTGATACACCACATCCTGTAAAGACCCAAGCAACTTGTATCTAAAGCACATTTTTTCAGAAAGTTACCTAGCCTTATTCAAAGATACTAAAGGATGAAGAATTCAGTACTTTCCCTTGTTGCTTGATGTCATCAAACTAAAATTAGTCATCTCTTTCAGTGCCCTCTCAGAAGCAGGAACAATGCTGTTGAGTGCTTCCTAAGGAACTGAACAAAGTAGAATAAAACAGTGAAAAATGGATATGACTGCTGTATTTCTGCACTTTTGACTTAACTTTCCTAAAACCTACTGCTTAGTGCTAACAATAATGTTCCTTCTTAGTAGCTAAACCCCTTTTACTAAGAGTATGACCCCAAGTATTTTGGTGCAGACCTGTAGCTTCAGGGTTGGAGCAGATTTTACATGTCATATGTATTACAATAAAAGCATGAAAAGCTAGTTGGACTACACAGGTTGAGATCTGCTGATCTTTGCTCCTCCTCAAAACCACTGTGACTTGGCATTGTGATTCAAGATTTCTAAATACTATATCTATGTAT
>NW_009656976.1:0-583 GCF_000708025.1 Charadrius vociferus
CCCCAGGTGTCAAGCATTTGTAGCAAAAAACATTACGGTATGCCCATCAGGGGAGAGGGAGGGAAATGATCATCCCATTTTCTCCCATCAAACTGTAGTCCCCCATGGCAAAGCTTACAAATTCTTTCCTTTGGCAGTGCGCAGCTTAAGCTACTCTTTGAAATGCTGCAGCTTGTAGAAGTTAACGCTGCAATAGGCCAACACGAAAATCACTACACAGAAATGATGAAGAAAGTTCATGGGGACATAACATTCAGCTGTTATCTAAAAAATAAACCAGATGGCTACTGATGGAAGGTTATAGAAAGCTGTGTTTGCCACTGCACAAAGTGTTCATCTGTGCTTCGCCAATAATTTCAGCCTCACTGGGTCACTGCAGGAACCCGTGGAAAAGCTGACAGAAACAGCAGCAGATCTGAAGAGATCACACAGACATCAGTAACATCATCAAGATATTTTCAAACAGCAAAGATATTCCTACCCAAATTCATAGAGACAATGCAACATGATGAACGCCTCAGATGGCATCTGAAGTCCCAGGTCTGTTCAACAGAAGTATTTTTTTGAAATGCATGTTGAAGAT
>NW_009656977.1:0-583 GCF_000708025.1 Charadrius vociferus
GTCTTTGCCTGAAAATACGATAGAATTCAGATAGTTCTACTGCAGTGATTGTTCTGAGCTTTGCATGACTAAATGCAGCAGATGAACCAATGAGTCAAGGGTCAATTAAATTTGTCTGTCCCTCACTCACCTCTTCCAAGCACCAACAGCCACATGCCAATCGTATCTCTACATGTCTTACAACACCTCCCCAGTTAGACAAACATCATTGCACGACCTGCTGCTGTCATCCCACAATGGTTACGGGTCAGAGCACTTGAAGAAAGAAGGAAAACTGAGGGGACTGGTTCTGTTCAGCTTGTAGAAGAGATTCCCCCAGTCCAATAGCTATGTTCAACTATCCAAAAAGTGACTGCAGAGAAAACAAAGTCAAACTCTTCTCCAATGTGCACAGTGACAGGACAAAAGGCAGTAATGAGCTGCAGCAAGTGAGATTCCCGCTGACCGTAGCAATGGAATAGCTGCTGAGAGAGGATTTAGAGTCTCCATCCTTGGAGATTTTCCAAATTGGACTGGACAAGGCCTTGAGCAACCTGATACAGGTTTAAAATTAAGTCTGCTTTGAGCAGGAGGTTGGATTAGA
>NW_009656978.1:0-584 GCF_000708025.1 Charadrius vociferus
AAATCGTTCTTACAATATGGCTGAGTACCATTCCACCTTGTTTTATGTTCTATTTCAAGCAAGCATTCCTGTTAAACGTTGAACGACATTTGTTACAGACTTCAGGATAGGTATCATCTCCAGGCAATGACATATCAGTGTGTTTCTGAGTACAACATAAAAAGCCAATGTCTGCATTAGCAATTAGTGCAATGAAATAGGGATGGATCAACAAGTAAAACAATTGGGTTAGTGAGGACCCAATGTACACACTGAATGCATTGCAGGAGTTTTTACGTGTGACCAGCTTCCATCTTGCCCTGTGGACTAAGTGCCCATCAACTGCTGGATTACACTGGTTGAGCTTCTGGTGTATATCTTCGAGTTTAATTTTATCAGAATGGAGTCTAGTTTGCATGCTTTGAGACTCTTACATGATACAAGCCAAAGCATTGTAAGGGGACGATCAGGAGATTCACTTCAAAAACACACTCCTGATCTGATTTAAAGTACTAAAATAAATGCACCCAAAGCTACAGTGGCCATCAAAAGAACACACTGGGACATGCAGCTATCCAGATTTCATCTTATACCTGAATATGAGG
>NW_009656979.1:0-584 GCF_000708025.1 Charadrius vociferus
AATTAGGAATGGATTTGAAGAGAGTTAAGGTGTTTAGGAAAGAATATGAAATTTCCCTTTCATTTTCTCTTGGTTTGCTAAGCATATTTTCCCTGTAGGAGAGCTTATGGCATCTAGAACTCCAGGTTTTAAGTCTCCAGTTCTTATAAAGCATTACAAAAATTGGCATGTTTGTGTCCTTTCTCCAAATATGACAACAACAATATTTGAGATGCTTACATTCCTGTACACAAGTATGTTCCTAGTAATCTTTCTTTTAATATGTCTCACTTTCATATCCTGATGTCTTTAAAACCTCTGAATCACACATAAGTACAACAGTAATAGAGGAAGTAATAAGTCTATCCTATCTTACAGTCTAATAAAACTGCATGTTTTTTTTGTTTAATGAAATACTTCTGGAATCTACAAAGATAGCATGGCAGATAGCTAATATTATTGCCTTCAGTTCAAACATCAAAGCAACATGTTTTGTTCTACTTAGGGAAGAAAAATATATTATCAGTGCTTCCTGAAATCCTTGTACAGAAGCTGTTTAATATAAATAAAAACAAATTAAAAAATCCTAACAAATGATTTTTTTT
>NW_009656980.1:0-585 GCF_000708025.1 Charadrius vociferus
TGGAGAGGTGGAGATGTCCCACTGTGCTGTCTGCATTTCATGCTTGCTTGCACGTCTCCTCCCATCCCCCTTCCTCAACATCTCAAGAAGAGCTTTTTGCCGACATTTCTGTCGTGGAGGGAAGTGCAGCCGGCTCTGGTGTGCAGCACAACGGGGTGGTCTGGGGACAGGGACAGGCGTGGCGGGAGAGAATGGGGCAGGAGCTGGAGGGGGGTTCCAGTCCTTCCTCTCCTGCCTTCCCCTGGGCCTGGGCAGGCACCTCCTGCGCTGGGACCTGACGGTGCATGGGTGCTGTGGGTCAGGCTCTCCACGTCCCCTGCTTCCGCACCCCCGTGCTGGTCCCAGGACCTCAGCATTGGTTTGGATCCAACTTCATGGATTTGCCCCTACACAGCGGGTGAGAGCACCTGGGGAGGGAGCGGGTTGAGGGGTGCTGCCCGTGGGTGCTCTGCCGGCACAGGCGAGGGAGGTCCGGCAGCATGGAGGGCAGCTCCCTCCCTGGCTGCCCTCACCTGCCTGAAGGACCAGGCGGTGTCTCCCTGGTGAAGAGCAAGTGGAAGGTGCCCTGGCAGCCACCCTGGCAGC
>NW_009656981.1:0-585 GCF_000708025.1 Charadrius vociferus
CTGAATGAAGGACACAAAGCAGTTAAACCTAGAACACCAGAGCGCATTTTATTTGATTTCAGGAATCTACCAATAAAACCTGAGCCATTGATTCTTCAGAACTTTCTGCAGTTATGACTTCATAGATTATGTATAAAAAACCTTATTGTATAACAGCAGATGCCTAAGAGCATCTCACTACAAGTAGCATAAAATGCAATGCTGTATTATGGCTGTTCAGAGGGCTTTGAAAACATGCACTGAGCTGCTTCTGCGCTGTTGTTGTCCTTATTTAAACAACAGCTCCCCTGTATTCCCCCATCTAGCCATTAATGAAGACCCAGAGGAAGAAGAGGAAGATGAAGACCAGGACTACAGCTTTCCTATATCTTCCATTCTAGAATGGTAAAACCTTCATCACTATTGGAACAGCCATTGGGCACAAAATCAATGTCCATACTGTAAATAAGTGTATGCTTATTTATTTTGGGGAGAAAAAAAAGTATACATATAGTTGAGTCTGGTAGACATTTATTTATACTGTGTCATGTTTTATAATTTATACATAAAATGTCTGGTTGACTGTACACCTTGTTTTTTGAAGAA
>NW_009656982.1:0-585 GCF_000708025.1 Charadrius vociferus
GGGGAGAGCCCGTCTCTTGCGCGGCGATACCCTCCAGCCGAGTTGGGAACAGCCGCCAACACGCTTTAGGTGAACAGCTGCAGCTGACAGCGTACGTGGAGAAGAGAAACCAAAACGTACCATCCGAAATTAGTCTTTTCATAGCACTGGCATAGCAATGGTTGTAGTTACTCTTCTGTTGTTGTTAATCATGGAATCTGTGTGCTGGATGGCTTCTGCTAATCTGCACAGATATATCCTTTTCTGATGTCTTTATGTCGTGCTGACACAGGAGTGCACAAAGGGGATGGCTTCCGAGTCATTTCATAAAACCAGAACGTATGAGTAATCTACAGTGCAAAGTAAGTTTTGCAGAGAGATTATATCGATAGTGGAATCGATTGTAGCCTCATGAATTCATGTGTTTGTTGACAATAAGATGAAAAGGACTTTACAGATGATGAAATGTGAAACTATTACTGAAAACACTATTTCTCCTTTCCACATCAGTAACAGGCAGGTCAGGTATGCCATGAATTTTTGAAAATTATCGGGGATTATTTTGTACTATAGAATGGTGCTTTGTTTAAATTAAAAAAAAAAAAA
>NW_009656983.1:0-585 GCF_000708025.1 Charadrius vociferus
TGAGGTGATGGCTTTCTCTCTGCTCAACTTTTGATCCGTTCTGGTGGCCCTGTAAGAAAAGTTATCTTTGAATGTGAAGTTACAGTCGAGGCTGAAATTAGCCCAGCCTCCTCTCCCCCCAGTTATTCACTTGAAAGCTGACGTCTAATCTAGACTGGGTTCAAGAAGTGATTAAGCAAGTGGAGGGGAGAAGGGGAGAAAAATCCAGCGAAGACTGTTAGAGACAGAGATGCGCAGGGCTGGGTCAAGAGGTCTCCGAGCCACGTCACTAAGATCATACTGGGGAAGGATGACTTTATGCTTCCCCTGTTGTTATAGTCTTCCCCGGGGCTTGGCTGCAGGGCACTGTCTCATGTTGGATGCTGAGCTGGATGGAGTTTTAGTACAATGGTGTTCCTGATAAAAAAGTGAAATTCCTACCTGAGTGTAGACATAAACAGAATAGAAGCTGATTTCTGTTGTGGCAACATTTGCTGAGTGATTGTGTATTTAGGATGATCATGGGTAATCCATGTTAATGGCAGCAACACAAGACAGTATCGCTGCTTGTACTGGTAACCTCTTTACAGGACTCTAGATAGGATC
>NW_009656984.1:0-584 GCF_000708025.1 Charadrius vociferus
CCGGTCAAAGCCCTTCCAAACCCGGAGGCACGTGGGGTTGGGCGCCTGTGGCTCTCCCAAGGGTTCTCCTGTGGAAGCGGAGAATTTCACCCCGCCGTTTCCCTCCCGACCTCCTCAGGGCAAATCCTGTACGGCCGCGTGCTCTGGAACCCCGAACAAAACCTGAACGCCGCTTACAGGCTGCAGTTGGAGAAAGTCTACCTGTGCACGGGCAAGGATGGCTACGTGCCGTTCTTCGACCCGACGGGCACCGTCTATAACGAGGGACCCCAGTACGGCTGCATTCAACCCAACAAGCACCTGAAGCACCGCTTCCTCCTCTTGGTGAGTTTTCTTCTCTGCCGTGGGCAAGCGCGCCGTGTCCAGCGCTGCGTGTGACGGTGTCCGGAGCAGTCTGGTCTCTGCGCCTGGTGCCGCCGGGACACATCTGGGAACCAAACGGCCTTCCTGCTGGCGGGGAGGGGTGGCACATACTGATACTGCGCTGGTTATCAGCGCCGTCGGTGCGCCCGTTCTCACTCGCCCGACTGTCCCACGTGACGTAGCGCTGTTGTTTGGCTGCGTGACTTCCCCGGGCACCCCCA
>NW_009656985.1:0-580 GCF_000708025.1 Charadrius vociferus
CTAGGCTAGAGAGAGGCAAAGATCAACTCCGCACAGATACAGAAATAGTTTCTGTGTGTTGTTCCACTGGTGGCTCCTGTGTGCTTTAGGATGAGTCGGAGGGCGCGTTTCTAGGCCAAATGTCACTTAAATCATCGTACCAAGTTTTAAGGGCAGGTTAGCGGTTATCAGCTGGTAGGACGAGCTGTCGTGCAGCTCTAGCTGCAGCACATTTCTAAGGCCATTTTGCTTTCAGACATTATTAGACTGGCAAAGCGTTGCCTGTAATGGTACGGTTTGATGATAAGCCCTTTTGGATGACTAAAACTTTACTTTCTGTGTTAGCATTCTTTAGCCTTCCGTGCCAACTTGTGAATTGGAAGAAAATAACTTCCAATTTGTTGTGCTTGGATACTAAATGGCTGAAGTGAAAGTGGACTGCAAGACTTCAGAAATTGGATACATCAGCAATATTACTCTACTTTCTCCTGTGCTGTCTGTGATAACAACGTTCGGATCTCTAATGGAGGATGCCCCCTGTAATCTGCATATCTGTTTTTTCCTGTACTGTCAATAGCGATGCCAGTAGAATGAACTTTGT
>NW_009656986.1:0-585 GCF_000708025.1 Charadrius vociferus
TATTTAGGGTTCGTGAAATGTCTTCTGTTAATGTTAAATGAATATTAAGGTCCCATAGGGCTTCAGTTTCTCCGTAAACTAATAAAACTTGGAGAATCGCAATTTGGTAGGTCCAACGGGGATGGTAGTCCATGGTCCCTGTGACGCTTTTTTTAGTCTCGAGTAGTGAATCCAAGCTGGTTGCTCCTTGATCTTAACAGCCGTATGGGTTGTCAGCAAGACTTGGTATGGTCCGATCCACTTTTCTTCCAACGGCTTCCCTGAAAAATTCTTGACATAAACATAATCGCCTGGTACAAACGAATGAATTGGTTGGTCTAGTCCCCTAGCCCGAGTCCCCAAAACATGTTTCTGGACAATACTTAATTGTGCTTGGAGAGACCTAAGGTATTCATACAAATATCCCTCTCCTAACTGAGTTAAATCTTCTCCTGTAAATTGGGACTGATACGGCCTTCCGTACAGAATCTCAAAAGGGCTAAGGTTTTCCTTAGTTCTGGGTTTAACTCTAATTCTAAGTAATGCCAAGGGTAGAGCTTGAGGCCAGGTTAAGTTGGCCTCTTGGCTGATTTTCGCTATTTGTTG
>NW_009656987.1:0-585 GCF_000708025.1 Charadrius vociferus
TGTTTCAAGTCTTGTACAAAAGTCAGGTGATTTGACAGCAATTTTCAGATATGAAAGAAGTCCTTGAAAAATGTTAAATTTTAAAATACATTTTAGAGGGCAACAATATGTACTTCAGTGCATATTTTCTGGAGGATTTCACAGGTCTGTGGAGGACTGACCTGCTGATGTGACTGAAAAATCGTCATTTACTTGACTGTGCTGTAGTTGGTCATGTTTGCAATGTCCTGTGTTCATTTGTCTGAAGGCTTTTGGAGCAAAATACTCTCTTGTTCTTCTCATGTAGGGCATACATAAAACAGTGCTTTCATTTTTAGTATGTTTCTAGAGGTTAGGTTTAGGGGAGAGAGTTTATTTGAGGGGGGAAGGAAGGAGAAATGAGTAATTAGAGGGTAAGAACAGCCTTATGAGAGAGTGGACATCAGTAAGGGTGCAAGTGAATCTGGTGGGGAGGTGGGCAGTGCCTGAGCCTCAGTGTTTTCAGCACCTGAGGGGCATGTGGGGTACCTCTTAAGCTGAGTATTATAGAAAGGCTTTTTTGTCCCTGGGTTAGAAAGAAAAAAGAGTAATGGGATTACCAACAGG
>NW_009656988.1:0-585 GCF_000708025.1 Charadrius vociferus
TGCTCAGCATCATTATTCAAGGGTTACAGATAGGTCACTCTATGCAGCCTAACAATACGGGGTTTAGCATTTTTATCAAAATTATTAAGAAGAGGTGTTAGGGCAACCAATTATAGAAAGCTAGGCAAAAATTAGACAAATTATGTTTTAGCCACCTGGTTACCAGAGAGTTGTTACAACTAAGAAAGGTAAAACAGCCAACAAGCCCACACAAATTTAGACAGAGCGTGGCAAATCCAGAACTCTAGCTTATGTTAATGAAAAAAGGTGTCAATCGCTACTAGTAGTGACAGTATTATACTTATCAAACTATAGGGAGACACTGTACTCCTTCCTTGTATTCTCTGACAACCTCTTCCATCATATGTCTGATGGAGTCACTTATAATTAAGGATGCATTTAGTATATAGCATACTTTTGGGGTTTATACCATCCATTATAGACATGTGGATTTTATATATTTGCATGTCAACTTTTAGAGCAATAATGTTCAAAATTATTTCAAATAATGTCTCAAAAATTACTCATTATATTGGGCAGAATGATAATTTGCATTGCTGGAGGACATACAGCTATGTGGCACAG
>NW_009656989.1:0-585 GCF_000708025.1 Charadrius vociferus
ACCCATGAGCCTTTCATTACATTTTCTCCCCCCCCATCCAGTTGAGGAGAGGCAGTGAAAGACCAGCTTTGGGTCCGGGCACCGGCCAGGGTCAACCCGCCACAGACATTGAGGGATACACTAGCAGAGTGCCATAGTACAAGAGTGACCATATTGGCTTGCTTCTATTTATGGCTACTAATTAATGAATTACCCTTCTTCCAATAATCTGAATAATGAGTAAATCTATTTATACTTTCGGCTTTTCTGGTATACCGTGGCAAAAAGTTGTGTAGTTTTATAAGCTATGTGGGAAAAGTCATCCTTTTGCTTTAAAATTGCATCAGTTAATTTGAATAGTTCTCAAGCTGGGTAATGAGAAACAGTGACTACTTCAGTGCTAGTCACCTTCCAAATGCTATCCGGTCATATCTGCGTCATGGATCAAGCCCTGGGCAACCTGATCTGACCCCAGAGCTGACCTGCTTTGAGCCAGAGGTTGGACCAGAGACCTCCTGAAGTTCCCTCCAGCTTGAGTTTTCTTGTGAGCTTGTTTGTTCCTGCTCTCTTCCAAACGACATTATATTACATTACATTACATTACAT
>NW_009656990.1:0-585 GCF_000708025.1 Charadrius vociferus
TGTGTGTGCACGTGTGTGTGCATGTACAAGTTTGTGTGTGTGATTTGATACTTATCCTTAAGCTGAACTGGCCAGCAAGTTAGAGACAAGAGTCTGGAAAAAGCCAGGGCCAGGACTGAAGGCTGGACAAACAGAGCTCAGGTCAAGGGCAAGGGCTCTGGGCAGATGTGATTGAGACAGACTTGGTAGGGTTTGAGGGCCTGCAGATGTACATGTGTCAGTGGATCTTGAGAGTTTTAGGGGTGGGGGAAGTGCTAACTGAGGTTCTCTTGCCCTGGTAAGCTGAAGAAAAGGAGCAGGATTTGTCTGTGTTGTTCATGCCTTTGTGAATACTGCTGGGGTTTATGTGGGTGCCAGGAAGAGCACTGCTCTCTGTCTGTGTCAGTCTGTGCAGCTGGACCTCTGTGCATTGTGTGCGTGCGTATCTATGTTTTTTCAAGCACATGCTCAGACTTGCTGCTTTCTAGACATCCGAAGCGGAACAGCAGCAAACAGACTGGGGAGAAGGACTCCCCTGAGTCCCAGATTTGGACTGACTTTAACAATGTTACTAAGTACTGATATATTACTCACTAAAAAAAAAAA
>NW_009656991.1:0-585 GCF_000708025.1 Charadrius vociferus
TGATGATCTTAAAGGTCTTTTCTAGCCGTAATGATTCTCTGATTCTACGTGCCCAGGGGAAAACGTGAAACAAAAGGAGTTTCTTGCACTCTGCCTCTAAGCGCAGCATGAGTGGGGGCCTGTATCAAGTGCCTTTACACAAATGGATGCAGTGTGGGAAACGAACAAGAGGAATTACAAGTCCTTGCATATCTGTTGAGAAGCGATATCACTGGGATAGAGAAATGGGGTGGGACAGCACACATGACTAAGTGCTGCAATCTCTTTTTGTCTAATTTTTTTACATCAGAGGACAGACCAACATGGGTGACGTTGTGGTATGTATGTTGCATACCACCTAATCAGGAATACAAGAAGATGAAAGCTTCTTTAGACACATCACTTTCACATGCCCTGGTATGCATGGGGACTTCAGCCACTCTGATACCTGCTGGGAGGACACACAGCTGGGTGCAAACAATCTGGGACAAGTAGTTGACTTCCTCCTGATGAAGGGGATCAACTGACAAGGGAGATGCTCTGCTGGACCTATTACTCTCACATAAGTAGTAACGGGCCAAGGATGTGAAGGTCAAGGGCAGCCTT
>NW_009656992.1:0-585 GCF_000708025.1 Charadrius vociferus
TAACAGTGCAGGTGTTACTCTGTGAAGCACAGATCAGAACTCCAAGGCTGTGAGTGACATCCCTGGGAACCTTCTCACACATCCCTCTCCTTCTTTCTCTCCTTCAGTGATCAAGAGAGCGTTAGTGACAGCAGGTAACAGCTCGGTGCTCACCTGCACTCCAAAACCAGGTATAACTATGGTAACATGGAAAATAAGCCCCAAGGTTGGAGGCCCCTGCAGCCTGGGATACAGGACTGATCAGAACAAGACAGACAAAACAAACTGCAGTGACAGCATAAACTGGAAATTCACACCAGATCAGGATCCTGCCCTTGAGATATGTCAAGTGGAACCAGCCCATGAGGGAAATTACACCTGCGAAGTAGTAGCAGCAGACGGGAATTTCCACGAGACACATCTCCTGACTGTGCTGGGTAAGGGACTCCTTCCTCACTTTATAGTTCTCCAAGGGACCATGTCTGGGCCTGGACATACAACGCTCCTCTCCCCACGCACCAGGGGAAGCATGCAGTGAGAAGTGGAGGTTTCTTGCTGGGATAAACTGTCATGCATTTCACTGATAGTAGCTCCCTGTCTCCCTTC
>NW_009656993.1:0-583 GCF_000708025.1 Charadrius vociferus
ACAGGTCTAATAGGTCAGAGTTTGGTAGGTCAGTGTAAAAGGAGCTTGAATTACCCATCCTGGGCTGTATCAGTCTTCTGAGGCTTGGCAGGCGGTGAACTCCATATGCACTAAGCTTAATTGCAAATATAGGCTGTGACACAAACAAAGCTCAGGAATTTAAAAGATTAATGCTGTTAGAGTCTTTTTATGTTGCGCAAGCCTATTTCCATAATAACAGGAATTGTTCCCTTTTTCTAATAAGTTCTAGAATCTTGAGGGCATATAAATGGATAGTGATGTTGGTGCTGGGTATTAGTAGTCTCATCCTTTTCAAGTTTTTTGTTGGCTGCTGTGTTTCATAATCCTTGGACAAATGGAGTGTTTTTCTTAAGATTTTCAGAGTCTTGCAACGTGAGCAATATTTTGTTTTCTTAAAAGGGCTTTTCCTCAATGTTGTTTATAAGCCTGCAAAGTATGTAGTATTCTATGACTGTCTTTGAAGACATCAGTTCTGACAGTATATGCGTATTGCTACATGCCGATCTCCCAAATTTTACTTACTTTGTGTCCATGCTTCTCTCTGAAAAAAGCAAGCAAGCAA
>NW_009656994.1:0-586 GCF_000708025.1 Charadrius vociferus
AAGCAAGCAAGCATATGGTATACACATCTACATTCTAGTTTAAATTTCTAGTAGCAAATTCTAGGAAAAAAATAAATGTAGAACACCAAAGCAGCTACAGAGAGGAGCAAACAATGAATTAAATTCAGTTCCTCACAGAATAGCTTATTCAGTAAAACATAACACCACAGTGTCTACTGGCTTCGTAATTAAGTCTTAACTACTGATTCCTCACTAGTAACTTCAAAATTTTACTGTTGCTTTTTTTTCCAAGATGTTCATGATTTTCTACCAGGATGGCAGAGTTACCAAAATGTTCACCAATAAAGTTTTCCCTATTGTATTCCTATTGTCATTTATAGGTTGTTTAACATCAGAAATGTATTCTTAAGCACTTCCTCACTTGCATTATCATGGATTATTGTAGATAATGCAAGACAAGTTCCAAGGACAGCCTTAAGTGTCTGAAACAGGTAGTGAATATTTTGTCTAGACAAGAGATGCAGACAACACTGTTCCTCTTCTCTCAGTTCTGCCAGCTGCTAAATTCTGATAGTAAGCTGAATACTTGTAAATGCCTGCATCTCTCGCATTAAGAAAAAAAAAA
>NW_009656995.1:0-585 GCF_000708025.1 Charadrius vociferus
AAGTACTCTAATACTATTCAATTATTTTTTTATAATATTGAACCTCTTGGATTCAAACATCCTCCGAGGGTGTTGCACCAGCATCCCAGCAGACCGTATGGTGGGAAAGGGCCAGGAACACAGTGCAACACCACTCACACGCATGCTCTTTCCTTCGGAACAGAACCTATTGTGTTTTTCTCCACGGTTCAACATAAAAGTCCTGTGTTTGACACGTGGCTGCTTAATCCAGAAGGAAAGGGGATGAGAAGATGGCATTTGAAAGAACACATAGTTCCAAAACCAAAAACTCTAGCAGGTAAAAGAAGAAGTATATGTGTTGGGGAAACTTTGACCCCAGAAGGTGGTGGCAGATAATATGCTTACGCAGAAGTTCAAGTTTTGCAGGATCATTTATCACCTGTGACAGTGGTGTGCAGTAAGAAAAGTTCAAACTTTAGAAAGCATCAGCGCTAATTTCCTTCTGCACAGGAGGACGCTACCTCTCTAGGAGCTTTATCAGTGGATTTTCAATGTCCTGCCTATCAAACTATTTAACACAACCACACATCTGAGAGAGGCTTAAATAATAATCCACAAAAGATA
>NW_009656996.1:0-584 GCF_000708025.1 Charadrius vociferus
TAACTTAACATCCTTTCCCGTGCTAAGAGATGCTACTGCTGGTTATCTGTGCTGCCAGCTGCCTCCCTGTTGCTTTTTCTAGGTGTGTGCTGATTTTGTTTTGGTTGAACATCAGAGACACTGACTTCATGCACAACTTCTCTCTTTGTTAATATTGTGGCTTCACTGAAGTACTAATTGATTTGGTCCTTTGTTTTTCCACCACTTTATATGATTCCTACCTGCATCTTAGAGCATAGTCAGACCTCTCCCCAAGCAATGCCCTTCTGGATGAATTTCAGACTTTGGAAAGTTGATTGAGTTAATAATCTCTGAATGCTGCTCTGATTTGCTTTTGTTTGTCTATGCCTGTACCAAAGCCTCATTTTTCAAATTGTGTTTATGAAACAAAGGCATAGGAGATTAAAACTAATGGTCTGATAGCGTCTTTCTTTGACCTAAACGTTCATGTTCAGTTTTAGGTATCGCATTCTCTTGTATACTATAAAACTTGCAATATATAGCAGAAATCAGTATTGCTCTGAGTATTTTGGGGAATTATGCAACCTGCTAAAGCTAGTAAACACCTTTTTTTTTTTTTTTTT
>NW_009656997.1:0-586 GCF_000708025.1 Charadrius vociferus
AGAACAGTCTGTAATCTATAGAAACTAAGTTCTGATGTACAGATATTGGTGTGTTAACAGAACCATGTGCAAGAGATCATGTTATTTTTGGATTTAGTCAATGTGACTAGTTGCAGAATCTCAGAATTCTATTAACAAAAATAAATCCTAAAAATACTCTGGGATTGAGCATGACAATACAGGCTTTGAATAACTTGTTGATAGTTCCTAATATGGCATTAAGCTTTTAATTGTCATATGAAAATGCATGTATCTTTTATTTTAGGGATTAGGCTGCTGCTTTTTGCTACACCTGTAATAGCAGTGTTAATGTTGAAGTCTTTAACTCTTTTACTCAGTTTTCTCCGTGAACTCTGCTGAGAGTTTAGTAAGAAATGTGTATGTTCATAATCTTAGGTGAGCAGTGTTGATTTCTCAAATGCTGTTGAATGCATATCCCATAAAATAGCAATGGCTGTTTTATGGCTAAGGAACGTGAGGTTTGCTTAGGACTGCTCCTGAGAAGTAACCACACAGAGAGCATCATCAAGGTGCTGTCACTCCGCACACCTTATTTTTTATAGACTCATAGGATAATTTGGGTTGG
>NW_009656998.1:0-586 GCF_000708025.1 Charadrius vociferus
TTTTTTTTTCTGTAAGGTCAGATGACCTGAAATCTAAACCAAAACAAAATAGGTAAAAAGACCTGAAAAACAAACCCCACCCTTTTTCATATTGACTCCTCTCTCTTGTCTCCTCTACCCAATTCTTTTACACAAAAGAAAGCACTCTTTTGTGGACACTTTGAAGAAAAGCAAAGAAAATTAATAGATACCATCCCCAGAGAAGAGAAGGAATTTCTTGCATCTTCTCTTACATTGTTTCCCAGTGATTAGGATGTTTGTTGAGGTAAAAAGAGATTTGAATGGATTTTCCTTTTGTGTCAGAGGGAATGTAACAATCTCAGGGAAAAATATGTGTCTTGTATACAAAATAGGTGTGGACGTCATAATCTCCTACATATGCAGTGTTTAACAAAGCATTTTTTCCCGATTCCCCCCACCCCCAGGTGGCTGGCTTGAATAGGAATCTTATGCAAAGGTGTTGAAAAGCTTTGTGGATGAGCCAAGGACCAAACTCGGCTCTCTTTATTCTTAGGCAGGCAATCAAACTATGAGACTGTCCTTCTATATGCCACTGTTTGGCTACCCTTCCCCAAATGGAGTCAAA
>NW_009656999.1:0-587 GCF_000708025.1 Charadrius vociferus
ATGCTTCATTAATATTTATCATGGTCTTCAGCTCACTTTTTGCCCTACTGGAAAGTTATACCAAAGCATTCTGTATCCAGTTACAAAATAGTAAAATACCAAAACTATCATAACCAACTTTTAAAGATAATTCCTGAAGCAGATGTTCACAAACAGACAATTTTTATTAAAATAACAGTGGGAAGGAGTTTTCTTTTGTTTGTTTGGCCCTCGAGGAAATTAAAAAGCCTTTCTACAATTTTGATTATAACTTCAAGAGAGGATTTTATTGTACCAAGGATGTGGTTGCATGAAGGATGGAAACCTTAAGGGTTTAAAACCTATTTTTAAAAGCTACAAATTGAACTTCTCTTGTTAATCTCAGGAAACAAAGTCCTGTGGCAATTTTCTTTTCTAATGTGCAGAACATGTAGATCTGTTATAAAAATTGTTAATACAAAAATGGCACTGACTTCTTCAACATATCTGCTCCCTGAGCATATGTAAGGAGTATCTGCAGATTCCTATGACTAAAATAAGTACTTACAATTAATCCTACTGGGGCAGAACAATGGAGGAGTAGTAGGCTCTTAGACTTTTTTTTTTTT
>NW_009657000.1:0-586 GCF_000708025.1 Charadrius vociferus
TAGTGCTGTTTCCAAGTTTGGGACAGTGTCATGGCTATCCAAGAAGGAGCTGGGGAAAATAAAGGAAAACTTCATCATCAGTCAGTAATGTACAAAGTAGCTAAGCACTCAGCATCTTTTGAACTGTCAAGGGGACAAGGCAGTAGAGTACTTCAAATTAACAGAGTCAGCACCGAAGGAAGGGCTCCATCCTTCTGTCTTTGCCTATGAAGGGGACAAAGCCAAATCTCTCCCTGCATCAGTCCTGCACGCATGTGGCCCTACTTCCCATAATGCATCCCTAATGCATCATTAGTATCTCAGCTTTACACAAGCATGTCTATAGGTTAAGACTTCTCTAACATCGCTAGTACAGCTGTTCGGAATAATGTTCACAGACTTTTTTTTTTTATTTGAGTAGAAGATGTACATATTGATCAAGAGACACAATTACGCTATTTTCCAGAAGCATATGATAGACAGCAGTTTTCTGGGCCATATGGTCTTTATGCTTTGTCAGTTTTCTTCTTCCTGATTTTCTTCTGTCGTCAGAAAACTACCCTCGCAAGTTCAAACAGAACCTGTGGAATAGCAAACATAATTGATA
>NW_009657001.1:0-587 GCF_000708025.1 Charadrius vociferus
CAAACACGGAACTGCATGTTGCAATGAACCCTCCTAAGCTCTGAATACTGGTGTCTGGACATATCTTGTGAATGCTTTCCTCATCTCTGATGATATTGTAATAGCAATTTCATTTCAGCCATGCTGTCTACCTTTGTCATGCCTGTGGCATCTGTTTTCAGGAATATGGTCTGTCTGCTCAGATGATGTGACTAAAACACTGTTTTCAAAGGAAACAGAACAAGGTCCCAAAGGCAAACAAAACCAGTTAGTACAGTGTTATGTTATATCACTGCTTGTTGTATAATTTGCATTGAAAATGTGAGATATTAAATACAAAAAAAGCAGTTGCCAGGCAGAAGATCGATTGTATGCTTCTTAATACCCTGTGAATCAGAGTGCATACATTAATGCTCAGGAGTTGAAACTGTCTTAATACCCTGGTGGGATTACTTGGATTGGTGGCAGGGGAATGTGTATCTTTGTATGTGCATGTTTAAAAAAATTCCTACTCTCAAACACATCAGGGAATGTTTTCTTCTTAGTCCATGTCTGTCACTTGGAAAATATATACCATTATCTCCCATTTTATTACAAACATTTTTTTT
>NW_009657002.1:0-586 GCF_000708025.1 Charadrius vociferus
AAACTTCCTCGTCATTCCCTATTCCTTTACACAGGCTAGATTTGCCAGTAATTTCTTTCTGCCTTATTTTCAAGCTGTGCAATGCTCATGTTGCTCTCCCCCACCCAACATCACCTTTCCTGCCCACTGACTCCCAACCCGCCTGCTCTAAGACCGGGTACGGCACGACTCACTCCGTAATAGCAATACCAGTCCTTTGTACTGGCCTTCTGGAGCTGAGCTGTTTCCACCAACTCCAGCAATCTAGTAAGCGTGGCATTGCAGGCTCCACAAGGGTTGATAACAGAAAGGTTTTTTCAGCCCTTTATTCAATTTACCTTTCTCCTTTTCTGTCTAAAGCTGTACAACACTTTCCCATCTATAGTGAAGTTCCTCCCTGGATCCCACCAAACCATTTTTAAAAACGGGAGGTTGTTGAAAAGTTTTGTGAAAAAGAGGATTGACAAACACAAGGAGGACTGGAACCCCTCGGAGAGCCGGGACTTCATTGACAGCTACCTGCAGGAGATAGCCAAGGTCAGCAACGTAGAGTAAACCCTTCCACAGTGGGGCTTAGAAATGAGGAGGGTCAAGAAATCACAGAATC
>NW_009657003.1:0-587 GCF_000708025.1 Charadrius vociferus
CATTCAAATCTTGTTCAGAGCCATAAACAAGATGTTTTACTTCCACTCTTTTTCCTATATGGGGATTGTAAGCTGTTTGGGAACTAGGACTATATTTTTCACTTCTCCTTTTATATAGGACCTGTATCAACGGGATCAGGTATTAAGAGTCCTGAAGTGTGACAGTCATATAAATAACAATAAATGAAGATGGTAGTTCTGTATCACCAACTGTACTGTACACATCATAATACTAGATCTGCCTTTGTCTTTTTTTATCCTTCAGAGCCCACTGTGCTCTTCTGAGATTATATAATATGGATATTGTTATATAATATCACGGATAATTTTACATTATGATAGACTGAAGCAGACATAGCTACGGCAGCTGTTCTAGAAGGAAAAAGTCGTTGTTGCCTAGAGTGACTAAAATTACAGAAATCATATCTGATGAGGATGAGGCTATGAAGTTTGGATCCAGATCATGCCTTCCCAGTTCACAAATGCTTGGATTGAGGGTTCATACTGATGCAATATACAGTGATTGCAAAACTGCAAGGTTGTGCTGGTTTTGGCTATGATAAATTTTCTTCATAGTAGCTAGTATG
>NW_009657004.1:0-587 GCF_000708025.1 Charadrius vociferus
TTTTTTTTTTCTCTAAAAATGACCTGGGTTCATCAAATGGGTTAGCTAATTCCCTGAACTTCCGTTAACTTTGTCTTTGTTTGCATTTTCCAAGTTCTCCATTAACAGGTCTTTATCAGTCATGATTCGAACAGTGTCTTCACCCCTTACTAATTATTCAAACTTCATTTATGCATTTTTCATCTTGAAGATAGATCTAACAAAGGAGTTGAGTGTCTCAGCCATTTTAAAGTCATTAATTTCTTTCCCTTCCTCATTTATTAATGGAATCTACTGTCACTCTAGTATTATTTTTTTTTAAATCTTGATATATTTGCAGAAGCCTTGCTAGTTCCCCTAGCCTCTTTGTCTACCATTAGCTGATTACACTATCTTTCTGTCCTTGCACTTCCCCTGGAAACTGCAAGTGATTCTGCATATTCTTGCTTGGTAGCCACTCCAGAGCCTCTTCCCAGTAGCTGCAGATCTTTGCATAATTCCTTCACATTCCTCACCTCCCCAATGCCTGTATTATTTCTTGTTTCTGAACTTTCACTATTTAATATTTTAGAACATTATTCTTGCAAAATACGCATTACCAGTATTTA
>NW_009657005.1:0-587 GCF_000708025.1 Charadrius vociferus
AAAAATCTCGTATTGATTATCATCACAATAAGTGTAAAAAGGTGTATAAAACTTGAATATTTGTGTGTAATGGTTGAAGTAGAAAAAACTTTTAATTTACGCTCCTGCTAATCCCTCAGGTTGTGAGGAACAAAGTTAGATGTGATCACACAGCTGAACCTCAGGCAAACACCTTGTGATGATTCATTGATGTTTATCCAACTGGAAGATACAAAGTAGTGAAGGGGAAATGCCAGACACCAAATTGGGAAGCTTTCACTTCATTTTTTAATAATTCTAATTCTATGTTAAAGAATTGCTTTTAAAATATGTGTTATTACGTGCAAAGGTTTTGCACATTATCTCCTAAAGAGAGGAAACAGAATCGATTTAAACCCCAGTCCTTTGTTACACTTTGGTGGAATCCAGTCCATTTTTTCCCACTTTGTTCAGTTCCAAAAGTATCATTTAAGGAAAGAAATGAAAAAAGCACATAGATCAAATGGATTAAGTTTACTGTCCCAAATTACTTAGATTACTTTTTCTCAATCATTTCAGTACTATAGGACTTCTGGGAGGCATCTTCTTGGAATATACACTACCAAATT
>NW_009657006.1:0-587 GCF_000708025.1 Charadrius vociferus
GGATGCAGTACTCCAGGTGGGGTTTCAGAGTACAGGCGAGTCAGAGTAGACAGAGTAGTCTCCCTAAATGCAGACTCAGTCTACAGACTTCAGTTCCCTTTTGACATTTGAGAGTTAGATTTTTTTTTTCCTTCCCTGCAAAATGTAAGTTTATTCTTTTCTATATGTTGTGGAGTCAACTCTATCCTTCAGCCATACCCATAAGTCTCTCTCACTCACCACATGTGTAAGCTGGGAGTTGCCCACAACTGATAGCACACTTCCTCTCTTCTGTAACCCTTTTATCACTTGTGGGCCCCTCCACCACCAGCTTGGGGCTGCAGCTTCTGATCACCCAGTGCTGCAAAAGGTGACTATTTACTCTGACCTCCTCAGCACCAACTAAAAATTTCATTTTTCACCTCTGGGCTGAGTCACAACTGCACGTGGCTAGGGTACAGCTTTCAAAAAAGGCACTAAAGATTAGCAATAAGGAATGAATGAACGTGTATATGTAAACTGAGACACTGCTTTCCTTGCAATCTCTATCTCCAGAACACTATGCTTCTCTTTCCTTCTGTAAACTTTACAGCAAAAATAAAACTTTA
>NW_009657007.1:0-588 GCF_000708025.1 Charadrius vociferus
CTTCGTGCCTAACATAAATACACAGAAATCCCTGTGCATACAAAAGATGCAAACCTCCCCCCCCCCGCCTTTTACTCTGCCTGTTCTCTAGCTAGCATCGAAAGATAACTTTTAGTGTTCTTTCCAATTGGCCTTTACCTCTCCTCTCTCTTCCAAGATTTCCCTTCTCATAAATTGTCTTACATAATGACTTTTAACAGATTACAGCCCAAAGCAGCTACTCTTCTATATAGAAAATATGAGAATACCACCATTTAATTTTGACCCAAAAACAGATCTTAAGAAGTTACCACTATGAGTCAGTAACAAAGTAAATAAAATGGGAAATTTAATCTATCATTCAACATTTCATTGTGCAAGATACTCTTCCTATTTTCCAGATTTATGAAATAAACTTGTGAAGGGTGGCATTCAACCCTTCTAGAGTTAGAAACATTTATGCCGCAGGAGTCATGATGCTTTGCTGAAGCAATCTAAATTGCTTAAATCCAAACCTAAACATAAAAGTTTGAAAGAAATTTTCATGTATACTTCTTAACACCTGAACTTCAAGTATAACACATGGGTGAAAACCAGCATGACATAAAT
>NW_009657008.1:0-588 GCF_000708025.1 Charadrius vociferus
CTTGGGTTTGTACGATTATTCTGAGTGGCCACTTGACTAGCTGAACTTTCCTAATCCGGTGCTGTAGCACACTATCAAATTTTAATAAGACCTCCTGGCTGAGCAAGTGGGGAATTTTACCTAAAAATCAATGTCAGGAAAGGACCTGCATTTAATCTTGCTGATTAAATGCTTTGACTGAAGTACTTGGTGTGGTAATGCCATTTAAAACCTGCCATTAATTAATCAATGGCTTAATGAAGAAAACTGATGTTTAATATTTGGATTTGATTTGCAAGTGACATAGTGATTAGTGAGTAGATAGTTGAGATATTGTGTTTGATTTTTAAAGGGAGAACAAGCACACAGTATTTGGAAATAAATATTCTTTATTTGATACACATCCAAACATTAACAACGATGGTTGATTTGGATTTCCCCATCTTGACTTTCAAAGTTGACGGGGAGGTGCTTCCACCTTTTGTGTTTAAAAATCAACTTGTGTAGTTTGGCAGGTTTTATAAAATACTTTCAGCTCATGTTTATTTATCAATGCATTTTAAAATGTACTTATCCAGATTTGAGCTGAGTCATTACTTAAAAAAAAAA
>NW_009657009.1:0-588 GCF_000708025.1 Charadrius vociferus
TAGAGGCGTGTTCAATGCGTGTTTTGGCATACAAATGTATGTTTTAGGCGTGTTTCGGCACTCAAATGTATATTTTAGGCGTGTTTCAGCACTCAAATGTATGTTTTAAGCATGTTCTAGCGCGCTGAGGCGTGTTTTAAGCGTGTTTCGGCACACCAAGACACGTTCTAAGCACGTGGAGATGTGTTTTAGCCACACAGAAACATGCTCTAAGCGTGTTTTTGTATGTGGAGGCATGTTTTTACGTGTCCAGGTGTCCTTTCACCGCGTCAGGACGTGTTTTTAGTGCAGAGAGGTGTATTTTCGTGGCGTGTTTTGGCGCGGGGGGGGAGGGGACGGACGCGTGTCTTGGCGTGTTCTGGCATGTCTTGGCGTGTCCTCGGGGCGCTGAGGCGTGTTCTTGGCGTGTCGCCGGCGCAGCCGTGGCTCAGCGACCCCGAGGACGCCCCTTTCCTCGACCCCGTCCTGCGCAAACGCGCCGTCAAGGTCAAACACGTCAAGCGGCGGGAGAAGAAGTCGGACAAAAAGGTACCGGGGGCCCTACTGGGAGTCACTGGGAGTTACTGGTGGGGTGCTGGTGGGCACTGG
>NW_009657010.1:0-588 GCF_000708025.1 Charadrius vociferus
ACCAGGTTGCTCTAAGCCCCGTCCAACTTGGCCTAGAAGACACAACACTTTGGTGCACGGTCCCACCGCTGACTCATGGACAACTTGTCACCCCCAGGGCCCCAAAGTCCTGTTCCGTGGTTGGTTCTGATGCAGGAGGGTATCCCACTCTGAGTTCCATGAGATTTCTCCCCAGTTACTTCTGCGGCCCGTCCTGGTCCCGCTGAAGGACCGCCCTGCCCTCCTCCAGCCTCTTATCTGCTGACTCACATCTGGCTCAGAAAGTCAAAGGAACCAAAACTGGTGGGAGGCCGTCAGGAGGTGAGGAGGAAGCATCGTGCTCGCTCGCCCTCTTCTCACTCCTCCCCGTGCCGCCGTTCCGTGGCGTTAGGGCTGGGAGTTGGTTTCCCCCGTTTGCAACCAAGCCAGAAGGAGGAAGGTCCTCCTCTTCTTTCCTGCAAAACAAAGCTCCTTTGATCCTATCCAGGAGGAAGGTAGGTTGGGAAGAGCCATGGCTTCGCAGAGCCCGGCGGAAAACCTGCAGAGCGAAGCCTCCTGCTCCATCTGCCTGAGCTTCTTCCAAGACCCCGTCTCCATCCACTGCGGCCA
>NW_009657011.1:0-587 GCF_000708025.1 Charadrius vociferus
CAGTGTGTTTCTCATTTTTCTTTGTGACTTGACCTCAATGTGTTGTGCATACACTGGGATATAGTGAAAGGAAACGGACATGATTTGGAAAAGGGGAAATTTCTAATAGAAAATTGGAATTGTGTTTTTTAATGATGAAGTTTAATGATTGTAGAGACATCCCCATAAGGATGGGACTCTGGCTCCACAGAGTGTTGAGTAAAATACCTTTAATTGCAAAGAAGACAAGAAGGTGAAAGGGGATAGCATGGGTGATATTATGTCCCTTCAGATGATGGGAACTCTGAGTTATGGAGCAAGAGGTAGAGCTCGAGTTGGGGGTTAGGACATAGTGGAAATCCTGCTCATGCTGAGACTCACTGGCATTGTCTTTAAATTGTCATGGGATCTCCTTGGAAATAAACCGCTCCTAATTTCTCCTGCTGATCAAAAGGTCATTTATATGAGAGCACAGCACTTCGGCCTTGATTAAGAAAAATATATGTTCGTGGCAACGTTGCTGCATTTGCCAAGTGATAGACACAGGTCAGCACAGCACAGGTCTGTGCCTAACAAGGTCGGGATAACTTAACAATAATGAACAGTTT
>NW_009657012.1:0-588 GCF_000708025.1 Charadrius vociferus
GGTGATATTTCTTATAAGGGCATATTAACAGGGGAGTGAAATGACACTGGTGCAAACTTTGAAGTATGGATTAATGGAGCTTTATTGCTACTTTAGGTGATGCTGGATCTAAGTATGTAGGCATGATGTGTATATCTGGGTTTTGGATATAAAGTACATCTTTAATGCACATTTGCACATTCAGTTAAAAAAAACAAGCCTGGAGCCTTGCTGTCAGATACAGGGGAACCCCCATTTTTCTAAAGAACGATGGCTACATTGATCCTTCTTAACAAACATCACATTGTTGTTGAAGAGCTGTCATTTCTGTGATGAAATATGGCCTAGAAAACATGCAGCAGTCCTCTCTTGTGCTGCTTGGGATGATTTACCTGTCATGCAGTAGTGTGGAAGTCTGTAGTGGAGGGATGCATTTCTCCACTCCAAATTCACATCCAGGGGTTAGAACAGGACAGGATGCTTCTGATACGGCAGCATGTAATATTACAGAATTGGGAAAAGGAGCAATTGTGGGAAAGAAACATTGAATATTGTTTCCACTGAGACTGACACTGCTGAGAAAATACGCATGTCTATCCCCTTTCCCCC
>NW_009657013.1:0-589 GCF_000708025.1 Charadrius vociferus
GAGGAGCAAAGATTTGTGTTGAAACTTTAAAAAATCCAGGAGGCTGATGGTAGACTTCTGTCCAGGAGGAGCTATCGCAGTATATGGACACGGGCACACAGCCTTAGAGTGCGGGTCGGTGTCAGGGAGGGTGGGTGGAAGAAGCTGTCTGGAGTAAATGCTCAGGTTCCTACAAGCGGAGGGAGCGCGGGGAACACAGCAATGCCAGCGCTGCTCCTGAGCCCTGGTTTGTTCTGGAGGACAGCAGTAACATTCCCAGAACAAAGAAATCTTACCGAGAGTTTCCCATGGGACTCCTTCATCCAACATTGCTGAATATTAGTTTACACCAGCCCATACTGTGCCTGTGGAAATAGTAAATTAATGAGGAATGGAGTGAATTTCATACTGAATATCCCGTTTTTGTTGGTGCTCTGTAGAGCCGCATGGCATCGAAGCAGCAACACCACACCTCCGAGCAAGATTCCTCAAATTACTTTACGTGAATCAATGTGGTTAGTTATTTCTTTCTCAGTAACAAGTATGGCGAGGTTGTTCCTGTTTCACTGGTAAATTGCATTTGTCAAGTACGCGTTATCTTCTGAAGAAC
>NW_009657014.1:0-589 GCF_000708025.1 Charadrius vociferus
GAGCTCTGCAAAGGAATTATGTCTGATGTAGTCCTGACTTTGTCCAAGGCTTATGGTAGGCAGTCTTGTCTGTTATCTGCAAATGAATATTAATATTATGTGACACTGTTTTCCCTGCCCTGCAACTGCTTACCAGTAGAGGTGGGAAGTAGCACCACAATCTCTGTCAAAGGGAGAGGACTCTGAAGTTTCTTTGAATGTTTGTCCCCTTTGCTCTGCACGTTTTGTAGTTTCTGGTTCTACCAAGGAATAGTTCCAGGTCTGATACTTCATTAATCAATTATAATCTATGTAACTGCAAATGCAATCTAGCACCCAGTAACACATATTTAGTTGTGGAGAAAGAAAAGAGTAGAAGGCATGAAGTGTAAGAGTATTGCTTAACTGGATTCTGTGTTTAGTGATCATATAGGAAATACCTAAAAGTAAATATTTTTGGCATACATTAATCATGAACTTGTCAGTGTGATGTTACAGTTCTTATGCAACATCATGGTTCTGATATCCTTATTAAATTGTAAGAAACAACAATTCATGGAAAGTTAAGTAGTCGTTAAGACATTAGCCATCACATTTGAGAAGTCGTGGC
>NW_009657015.1:0-589 GCF_000708025.1 Charadrius vociferus
TTTTTCCTGGAATCTAGTTTGAACCTCCCCAGCTACAACTTGCAACTTTTGTTGTCTGTCACTACTGAGACAAGTCTGGTTCCATGCTCATTTGTGCCAATATGTATGTCAGTGCATGTGTCACTTCTGTAAAGACGGCAGATTAAACAATGAGGGACTAGGTTATTGAAACATAAAATCTATTAGTGGATTTTGTATTCATCTCTGAATTAAGGAACAAGGACAAAGATTGATTGCCTTATGTGATAAAATGATTGGATTTGTGGATGAGGAGAAAGCAGTGGATGTCATCCACTTTGATTTTGGCAAGGTTTCAACACTGTCTCCCATGATATTCGTGCATCCAAGTTAGGACATTACAGTCTGGATGGGAGAGCAACAAGATAGGTAAAAAAATAGTTGGATGATTGAACTCAGAGCATAGTGTTTTATGGGACATACTCAGGGTCCATCCTGGGATCTCTTCTGTTTAACATCTTCACCAATGACCTGAGGAGGCAGCAGAGTGCTTGCTTGCTCATAAAGTTTGCAGATGATCCTGAAGTGGGAGTTGCAGGTGCATCAGCTAACATGCTCAAGTGCAGGACTG
>NW_009657016.1:0-589 GCF_000708025.1 Charadrius vociferus
CCTTTCCTCATATGAGAGATTTTCCAACCCCCTAATCATCTTTGTATCCTCCCAGGAAAGGATTTCTCATCTCTTGCATTCCGGTACTCTGACAAAACAGTATATGATTGAAAATGCTTCTGCACTGTGTTCTGCAAGGACTGGCACCTGTACATCATTACTACCACACATGAAGTATACATATAGTGCAGTAAAGCACCTGCCATATCAGCAGTGTCTCTGAAGAGGATGAACTGATAGTTTTCTTGCACAGCCACCCTTATCATTTACTCAATGAAGAAGAAGCAAAAACCTCTGGCATCACTTTTTGCCCTGAATGCAAACTAGAATCAGAATGTAACTCTCTAGGATTAAACGTACAGGCTGCTAAATATTCATTAAATTATCTGACCATTACATTAAAAATAAACAGCCAAACAACAACAAACAAAAAATACCATCAAAACCATTTCCCCCACAAACAGGGGCAATAGTCTACATAGCCTACAAGCATTCACTTCTTTTAACAACTTAATGGTTTTAGCTGGATATTGAGAAAACAGAAGTCTGACAAGCACTTCAGTGTCCCTGATGCAGAAAACAGATACTT
>NW_009657017.1:0-589 GCF_000708025.1 Charadrius vociferus
TTACAAATTTGGAATTCAGGCAGTATTGACTTTAAAAACGGCCTACCATTGCCAACACCAAATAATCTCCATTAGCTGTCAATGTCCACTCACCCACACACATAAATATTTTAATTATCTTTTAAACTGAATAGGCACTGAACCAAAGCATTAAGCTCCACAAACAGACAGCTCAGACATCATCTTAACCCTCCAACAATAGAGGCAACATTGGCTATATCCTGGTAAAACACCAATGTGACAAGGCCTCTTCTAAGCAAAAGCAGCCGCCTTAGTTATATTTGCCTGTTACACAGTACATGGGGCTTTGCTATTTTTCCACTTTGCCTGTCTTTACTACTTAAGCTGTATTTTCTTCTGAGATGGGTGCTTATTCATTTCAAACAAAAATATCCCGATCTTCAGGCTTCTATGCACTTCCATAAAACAAACAGCAGCAGCATCTTGTCGTGTGAGAACAAGGAACAATATTTTAGGAACTGGCTTCCTGACTGACCTTTTGACTTTTGAATGTAGAATCTTTCACTCCATCTGTTACACATGCTGATATCAAAGAACAGTTTTGGAGGCCTCTATGTTCAGACAGAAA
>NW_009657018.1:0-589 GCF_000708025.1 Charadrius vociferus
AACCAAAACCAAACAACCAAACCAAACAACCAAAAAGAAAGTTTTCAACCAGTTTTCATTGATTTTTAGTATTTGATGTGTAAAGGAATGAGGGATTAAAAATTAATTGGACAGAACTAATATAGCACGTTAAACACAAATACCACCAGTTTGCCTTGGGGGCCTTGGGATCTAACTAATGCTTAATTAAATTACATAAGAAATCAATGGAGCTGGAGCCTTCCAAGGTGATAAAGACCAGAGCTATCCATTATTATATTTTTATCCATTTCACTGCAACCACATCCAGATGCATTATAATGTTAGGCGTGTTTCACTTAGTAGAACAAAAGCAGTCCATAACAAATGGTTGACAGTTTAGGAATATGACAAGAAGAACAGATGGAGAAAGATTGATAAATGGATGAGGGCACTGAGGAGATGACAAAGCAACATTAATTACAGTTAGTTTGGCCTGCACACCCTCAGAATGGACACACACACCTTACTTAATATGCCAAGCCACCGTCTTCTGACAGTTCAGCAAGAGATTGGCTAAGAAGTGTTTTGTTTTAGCTTTTAAAGTAAAAAGGAACATTCTTTTTAGTTT
>NW_009657019.1:0-589 GCF_000708025.1 Charadrius vociferus
AAACTTTTAGTTTAGGGGAGGAAGAGAGAAGGAATTAAATCTAAAACATGTTCAAGGCTAACAGGGAGGAGGAAAGGTATCTTAATTATTTGAATATTACTTGAAAACAGGAGTTGTATTTTGAATCTGGAGTATAAAAGGACAGTCACCTGGTTGAATTGCTTCTTTAGGATCAGAGAGAGCTGCAGTCATTGCCTTGCTCTGTTTTGTACTGTGTGTGATATTGGGCTTGTGCTTATTTCTCTGTGCATATTCTAAACAGAATAATAGCACTTGCTAAACTGTTCAGCGTAAAACTTTTAGGCTGTTCATCTTCCAGGATAATTAGGATTTGCTGCATGTTGGAGATAATGGTGATTCCAAGATGTTAACTATTTTCTGTGTGGAAATGTCCCAAGTAAAAGAAGATATTTTATCAGCCTGGCTTGCTCTGAAAGACAATGCCTGTATCTTCCTGAACTATGTTTGGAATTGTGTGTCATAATAAAAAATACAATTACATTCACTCTAACATAACAATGATATAGATGTTCCTGAAAGCATTGAAAGAAACTGATTTTATTTTTTGTGTGTGTCTGTGTGTGTGTGT
>NW_009657020.1:0-589 GCF_000708025.1 Charadrius vociferus
TTTTTTTTTTTATAGAGAACAATATAAAATCAAGGATACTTGGGTAAGCACACAGAAGCAACCACTGAACTATATTTGGGATCTGGTAGCTTAGAAGAATGTGATGACATATCGTCCTGAGCAAGGAATTTCCAAATGAACACCACTAAAGTGGGATAAATAATGTCTGGTCCTATAGGACCTAGAGACGGGAACAGAAGCATTGGGGACAGGACTTTTTTACCTCGTACAGAACCCCTGAGGATCTTGGCTCTTTCATCTATACTTTAGCGGTTTTGTCATGCCAATAAAATGTTATCACTTCAGTTGAACTGAGCCATGGACTTTGCCTTCCACAAAGGAGTAGAGAAGTAGAATGTTTACATAGACACCCAGTATGCTACTGGAACCCAGCTGTGCTAGATATTTCCTAAATATTATGGAACAACTGGAATTTGAGGCAGAAGCACTAGGCCTTCTGTTATTAAGATCTGGTTGCAGTTCCTTTGCAATGGATTATTTCCTCTGACAATGTTTCAGCTGTGGGAAGAGAACGTGGCGGATAGTGTGTATATATTGCCTGTGTCAGGAATAGTGTGGTAAGCAGGAC
>NW_009657021.1:0-591 GCF_000708025.1 Charadrius vociferus
GGACCCTCCTGGCCCTGCTCCTCAGGGCTGCCCTTGTTCTCCCCAGCCCCAGTCCTCAGGGCCTCCGAGACCAGGTGAGAAGCATCGTGTCCCTCTCCACCCCTCCCTTTCTGCCTTCCCCTTCCCTTGGTGTCCCTTTCATCTCCTTTCCCAAGGCGTTGGGTGGTGGTCGCTGCGCTCTGTAGGTTGGCCCTTTGCACTACAAAAACGTCCTCCCCAAAGCTTTCCACTGCTACATAAATGGGCGATGTGAAAAGCTCGTTCACTAAGTGCTTTTGCAAGTGCTTAATCCGAGTCGTTTCAGTGAGCTCGTCTGCTGAAAACTCGGCTCATGCTAGATGAGGGCCCACAGATTTGCCAAAACCGGCAGGAAATCTGTGGCATTGCTAGAGATCAGACTGAGATCTCCAGAGTGCTGTTTCGTTGTCTTAATCATAGTCATATCCTTCCTTCCAAAGACTTAACTTCTGAAATTTAGTGGAACCAATTATATAAATAGGTTGGAAATAAGGCTTTGGCCAGAAACTGCACCCTGCAGTTTCATTTCAAAGATTGAGGTCAATTTCTTCAACATGCTAACTTTTTTTTTTT
>NW_009657022.1:0-591 GCF_000708025.1 Charadrius vociferus
TCCTCAAGCTCCATGAGGGTAAACCTGAAGCCACAATTACGGGCCCACAGCTCTGCTGCAAGGTTCTGGGCTCTGTAGACACCGAGGCTGGAAACCCCCAGGGGTGTCTTCAGTTTATTGTACTTGTCCCTCCTCCCACCCCAGCCTACCTATCCCCACAGTGGAGTCAGCACAACAGCCGCTTCAAACACAATGTTTTCTCCCCTTGAATCAGTTCCTTCTACATCAAGCAATCCAAATTACTTTCTTTGCACTTACATCAAACCTTTTTAGCTGTCCTCACTTCCATCTTCTAGCTTCTCTTTTATTTGTCCTTAGACACAACCAGGACCGCACAGAGAAAGGGTCCAAGCCAAGTCCCCACCCGTAAATTAGTATGTCGACTGATTACTTTCCATTTCTAACAAAGAGCTCCCATTTGGTAAACCTAGTTCTTACATATATTTATCAGCTTACTTTGCAATAGCCACACAAATTGATTCCTACTTTAATCTGTGCTCTGCTGTGATCATCAGGTCTCCTCCGACATACCACTGCCGGCCAGCTCATTCCCAGCCTGCCCCCAGTTTCTCCTTCCAGCAGATATCCCTG
>NW_009657023.1:0-590 GCF_000708025.1 Charadrius vociferus
ATGGAGGGGAAATATGGTGGGAAATTCCTATTCTGAATAAAAGAGGTGAGAATGGGGTGATGAGATGATGAGAGATGAGAATAAGGTGATGTTCAATGAAAAGAAAGTTATTTATCACATAACCTGTAGAGATAATTCCCACAAGGGACTGTTTACTTTGGTGCTTATTGCTATACAATGTCATTGACAGCAATTTAGGAAGGTTCAGAAAAGACTGGGCACTTACAAAGATGACAAGAATGCTCAGAAGGTTAATACTAGGTTGTCTTAAAAGAGAAGTTTGCAAAGTTAGGTAACTTTGATGTTGTGGCAAATTAGACTCCTCTGCCTGGCCGCACCATTTTGTGAAGAAGTAGGACTCAAAAATAAAGGGCCCAGAATGCTGAAGCACGAGTTGTACCCTTGGTTTTGTCTAGCAAGGCAAAAGGTGTTCAGATCCCACTTATTTCAGCTTTCTGTCAGCATAGCACCAAATTCAGAAAACCCTGATTAGGTGCGGAGCAGTCTCGGGAACGTACGTATCGCCATGAATGTGTGGGTCGACTTGTAGAGGTACTCAGCGTCCACAAGCTTATCAACAAGAACAGTTT
>NW_009657024.1:0-590 GCF_000708025.1 Charadrius vociferus
TTGTTTTTTCTAATTACATGCTTTGCAGCAGGTATACAGCTGTTTACCTTCTGTATCACTTCTTATGTGATAATCCAGCAGTGACATATCTCTGAATCCCTACATGTCTTGATAAAATTACATTTAAGCAATGCAAGGCAACGGAACATCTATCAGTGACACAATGGAGGTGCCTGGAGATGCTATATCGCTCAGTACTTCTAGATTTCAGTTCAAGGTCACAGGTTCAAGTTTGGTCTAAGCCAAAAGCTCATGAAAAGAATGGCTGTTCAGCAGACTCTTTCAAACTCACTGACAGTTTTAGAGTGAGTTCTGGTGCATGATTATTTGTAAGAACAAAACAAAATAAAGAGAACTAGACCTAATATCAACATAAGGTCTAATCTGGTGCTTTGCTAGTCTCAGGAAGCAGTTAAGAATCAAATGGAAACAGAATAAAATATCTTATTGCTGTAGTGGTAAGGATGATCTATTTTAAGATCAGCTGGTACTCTTTCATCAGTGATAAAAGGGAAGCATATGCAACTGTTGTTTGCATTTATCCTGTTGTGCAGTAGCTGAGAGGAGTTGCTCCATCACTGACATAAAAA
>NW_009657025.1:0-590 GCF_000708025.1 Charadrius vociferus
CTCTGCTCCTCCTTAGCAGACACCTCTTCTGCTGCACCCATTTGTTCTCAGTGGCCCTCATTTGAAACTCACTGGGCTTCTTTCTGTGTTTTTCACTGTTTTTTGGAAGGTCATAGTGATGCCTGCAGTGTTCAGGTTGTTCTGTAAACATGGTAGATAACCTTTCAGCACGAATTCAACTTCGCATACTTTTCACCTCTTTGTGCCCTACAAAATGCACGGCTCCAGTGTGTAAGCATGGCATGCACTGCTGCTGTCTGTTCTATTGAGATGAAATAAAGCAAATGATGCAGTGAGGTTATTTAAACAGAAATTGAAATCTGGGAAAGAGGTAATGATGGAAAAGGTCTGTCCTTGAGATTTCTGATCTGATTTCAGAGTTGTGAGTAAAATGGACGCCATGAGTCTCTTACCCTTTTGACTGTTGTTATCTTGCTTAATTCACTAAAACCTTTGTGACTTAGATAACACAAGGTTTGCTGTCAGTTCATCTAGGTAAAGAAAACAGGCACGTGTGCTCAGCTGAAGGCTTAGGCCGGGCTCTTTCACACTCATCAGATCATCAAATTGTCTTCTACGTGAGTGTTACT
>NW_009657026.1:0-591 GCF_000708025.1 Charadrius vociferus
AAAAATTCACATACAGCTAAAATTGCCCTGGGCTGCTTGCCCACTCTGAGTCTAAAGTGTCCTTTGCTTTGAACAAAACCCTCCGTGCCTCACCACTGAAGACAGTTTGCCAGAAATCACAAAGAGGGAAGGGTGGCAAACAGCGAGAAGAGATGGCCTTTTGAATTCTCCCCTACTACCTCAGCATCTGCAGCACCAATCACGCTGCTCATTTATTCCCCCAACAGAGAAAACCCGTATATTCTGACTTACGCGAGAGGCCCGTGGTGGTAGATGACGTTGGAGCTGAAGAACTCACTATAGATGCAAACAACGTAGGCCCCGTCGAACCAAGAATGGAGGCTGTGGTGGTAGCGGCAGTTGTAGCAGCTGTGGATGTTACTACAAACAAAAAAATATTCATCTTGTACAATCATGCTGAGAACGCAATACAAATTGGCCCACCTACACCAGTTTTGTTATGGATGTTAGAATTTTAAATTATTTTCCCTGTACTCTACCTCAACTCTATCCCTTTTCCAATGTAGCCTTTGAACCTGTGGCTCCCTTACACTACACTCCAGCAACAAGTACAGAACAGAATTCAGCACA
>NW_009657027.1:0-591 GCF_000708025.1 Charadrius vociferus
GTTTTACCTCAAACCAGGACAGCATCTGAGATGCATCAGGCTTAGCAGCTCTACAATATTTGCTTAGGCTGATGTAAAGACACTATACCATCTGTATCACAAGCCAAGGAAGACACTGCGACTATCCCACAAAAGCCTCACTATAAAATGGAACTGGAAAGATTAAATAGGTTTTGCACATTTTGTAAAGCTCTAGATAATCAGAATTCACTAACAAAAAAGAACTAAGGGCAAAAAACACTCGAGGAGGGAGCATGTTTGCTGTCTTCAAAGCTGGCCTCAAGTTTCCACACTCAGACCAGCTAGTCATGCCTATAGTCCCAGCACTTTTCATCATGCTCATGAAAGCAATATTTTCCAAACATTTTTTTAAAAAAACACATGGAACTAGGGCATAGAACGCTTTCAATTCAAGGACAGAAGCACATTGCTCCTTTTTTAAGCCTCATTAGGTCAAAGAGCATCAGAAACCCACATGAAAATTCACAGAAGTTGCTGTGAAATTCTAGTGACAACATCATCTTTCAAGATCAGCTAGGATACAAAGAACTTTAGAAATGGGAAGAAATGGTAACTGAAAAGAAAGTTGGT
>NW_009657028.1:0-591 GCF_000708025.1 Charadrius vociferus
AAAAAAAAAATCTAAAAAAAGCTTATAATTCTTGTTTTCAGCTTTTTCTGTTGTTGATGGAATAGGTGTGTTATAGTATCCTATGCAGAATGCTTTCACTCTTTTTCCTCTTGAGAGAATAAGAATGTACAGTTTCATCTTCATGTTATTCCTTGTTCCCTTGTTAAGGATCCAAACAAATTTTTAACGCAATCCTCAAGAGTCACTGTTCCCTCTTCTAAAGAATCTGAAGTACGACAACTGCTAACAGAGAATCCCTGCAGCCCTCAGAAAACTGAAAAGCGTACACAAACTGCAAAATCAACTCTGCCTCAACCAGTTCAGTCCAAAGAAGAGCCAGTCAAAGGAACACATGTGCAACTTGAACCTAAGGGTAAACCCACAACACCAGGTAAGCTTTTTTTTCAGCGTCAATAAATGTTCATTCATAATAGGCTTATGTGTCCTGTGTTGAAAACGATATATTAGTTAAGAATTTATGGTAACTATCAGATAATGCCTGTTTCCTACTGTAACTTAGTAAAGCCCTGAAGAGTTCTGTGATAATTATCATGAATTGTACAGCTTCCATATTTTGCGAGGGTATCTTTT
>NW_009657029.1:0-591 GCF_000708025.1 Charadrius vociferus
GTGATGAAGTGAACTGTTGGTGAAATGGAAGGTATTCTGCATAATTGGTGCCTCTTACAGAACAGCAGTGTTGCAGCATAGCATTGCTGGAGATAAGCCTGCTGGAGAGAGGTGAGGTAATGTGAAGAGTCCAAGGAATGTCAAATTACCTGTCTGACAAAGTATATGAGCATGGTGTTCATGAATATTCTAGTGTATTACCAAAGCAGGTGCTAAGCTGTGTCTGCTTGAGAAGGAGGATGAATTCTCACTTTCCCTGACACGATTTCCTACCTAGGAAATGATGCTGGCCTCTGTGCTGAGATACAGACCTATTAATTATCAGTGTCTCCTTCATATGAACTCTGTCTGTACCAAGTCCCGAGCCAATATACTGGAGAGCTGGGCTGGACCTCTGATTGTGCCACTAACGTACGCCTTGGCTTTGGGCACCACACTGGTGTGTGTTTCTTTCTTCCTTCCTTAGCCTCCTCTGAAAATACCCCAGGTCTCAGGTGATCCTCTCCTTTTTCTAGGGACTCTGGCATAATGTGTACGAACCAGGTTTTTGAAGCTCTGCTATACTCAACATATGTTACCTTATTATTTTTT
>NW_009657030.1:0-591 GCF_000708025.1 Charadrius vociferus
AACAATAGATAAGAGAAACAGGCTTCCTTCCCCAACAGAAGCACAAAGAGAAGACAATACTTAACACGTTCTGCATGTTACTTGCTTTCAGAAGTGCCCTACCAGGTCTAGCCTCTTCGCTTTGCTAATTTATTTATAAAAGGACTTTGGAAAATTAAGTTAATTCAGTTTATTACAGAACCCATCGGAGAACATTCTTATCTGAGCACTAGATCTATATGCAACTCCCATAGCAAGGAGATGAGACGGAAGTTACATGTACTTGTACTTCTATTAAATGGAAGAGTAAATCTCCAAAGTTTTAGGTATATACAGAGAAATAAGCCTAACAGAAAAGGATGGGAAAATGAGAAGTGGGAAGGAAAGGCATTCCTATTTGTTCTTCAGGCACAACTAGAGCAAATACCCTGTAGCACCTGACATGCAGGAGCACCCAGTACCTCAAGTATTCCTCCAGAATAATTTGGATGATCTGTGTGAAAGACTTGCAAAAATCTCCAGGTTCCCTCCTCTTAATCAAAGAGGAAGAGAATGGACCATTTGTTAAAATCATCATATTTTGAAAAATCATCACATTTGAAGTAACTGCCC
>NW_009657031.1:0-592 GCF_000708025.1 Charadrius vociferus
CACAGTGATGCTCCCTGTGTGCTCAGGGTTAGTGCCCAAACCCTCATCTAAATCACTTGGCCTTGTAGGACTTCCTCCGAAATATTCCCTTCAAACTCTTGTTGGCCGACCTCTATGAGAAGTGGATGCAAGCTCTGGAGAAGCCATGCACGCAGGAAAAAATTCAAGAACTGAAAGAGTAAGTTTTGCAACCAGGAAGTTTTGCAACCAGCCCCAATGTGATGGAATGGCTGGTAGTGGCCAGTGACATCTCCTGAAACCAAGAGTCTCGCTTAAAAGACTGTAATTTACATCAGCTTGCTGTTGCTCCGTGGGGGTTGGCTTAGAGGGCTCTCGCAGCAGCACTTCCTGAAGTTATTTGAGATTGCCCTACAAAACGGGTAGAGTAGGAAGAGGAGAGAGGCTGCAGTGCCTCATCTAACGTAGTCACTGTGCTGTGGGAGCACTGACAGGGAACCTTCACACCTGCTGGTGGTGAAGTTGAGCACATGGAGACCATGGCTGTGTTTCGCTCTTTGGAAAGAGTAGATGTGGAGGCTGACCGGGAGTGCTTTGAAAGCTGCACAGCACAACCACAGGCTTTCAAGTGCCT
>NW_009657032.1:0-591 GCF_000708025.1 Charadrius vociferus
TTTATTTTGATAGTTCACTTAGGGCCAGCTTTAGAAACTTTTTCGTGACTTTGGCTCATTGGTTGTAAGTAAACTGCTGTGTTTCATGTTCTGTTGCTTAACTTGCCTCAAGAACTGATAAATACATCACTAAAACCTGGCACCATGTCCAATGCAAATACAACTTGTTAGGCCAGTGCATCAGAGCTGATCTTCATATCAAGCAATGAGAACACACAGTCACTTTGGACAAACAATATTCCCATGCAGTTGGTTTGACTTGATGTAAAATATTTGCTTTAATGAGACAGAGAGTATCTTATACTTCCAGCTTTATGTGAAGAAAAATTGTGAGAAATTTCTCAGTTACTAATATTGTGTTGTTGCTTTGTTTTCTCTGGCTTTAGTGTTCAGAAATAGTTTCCCATACACCCCTTGCAGGAACATAAATTGATGATTTAGTGACTGGAAATAAAATAAGTATCTGCTTTGGTTACTTAACTGAGCATTTAGAAGAAATTGCGCTGTTTAGAAAATGGCATGTAACATCAAAGTCAGGATTTGTTTCCACAAAATCCTATTACATTGCAGGCATCAAACTGAAAAAAAAAA
>NW_009657033.1:0-591 GCF_000708025.1 Charadrius vociferus
AGCAAACAATTCCACAATTTGTGGGGATCCTTCTGTCTCGTAAATATTTTTGTGCCAGTTACCATCTTCAAACCAAACAATCACTGCTCTGCCTGTTTTACCTGATCCGTCTGTAAATACAGTTTGACCCTCTACTGGGGTTGCTTTACATAAAGGTTGTTGCAAAATCAATATTTCTTCACATAAGGTAAATAGTTTGTGTGAAGGTGGATGGATGGAGATTTGTCCTGGGAACCCTTCCAATGCTATTTGAAAGGATAGACTGTTCGCTTGACACCAGTCTAAATATTCTAATGTAAGAGGTAAGAACAATGTTTGCACTTCTGTGCCACTTAATTCTATTGCACGTTTTCGGCCTTTCTGGATCAAAACAGAAATCATTTCTACTCTGGAAACTATTGTCTTAGTAGGCTGATGAGACAAAAAAAATCCATTCTATAATGACTAATGGATCTTTGCTTAATTCAGGAACCCACTGAGCTAAAAGACCTAGTGGCTGTCTGTCTTGGTTGAAAATAAACAACTGGAGATCATAACCTTTGACTTGTCGATGTGCTTGACACTTCTGTAACTTTTCTGATATTCGTGTTA
>NW_009657034.1:0-590 GCF_000708025.1 Charadrius vociferus
TCAGAGAGTTCTTACGTTCTTTGAAGACGTACAAAATGGAAATGGCAACAAGAGCGTTGTATAAATTAGAATTAGATTGTGGGTATTGTCACGTCAGCGTATAAAATTCAACCAAAATAGCGTAACACATTCATTTATTGCATGCTTTTTTATGTGTAGATCTAGAATTTGCCACTAGAAGTCCTGCTCAAGTGCCACAAAGAAGAGAAACTGTGACCAGAGGAGGGAGACATCTCTGTTTTTATTTACAAAATCCTTCCGGAACCGCAGTGTCAACCCTGTGCTACATAAGCAGAAGCAATCAGCTCGTTGTGGGTTTTTCAGACGGCTACCTGTCGCTGTGGAACATGAAAACTTTGAACAGGGAGTAAGTAGGCCTTTACACTTGGCCACGCCTGGAGGGGCAGCGGTCGGAATTTTTTTGCCTAAGGAAGTATGTGAATTTAAAGAGAACTTTTTCAGGGACTGAAACAAGTATGAGTACAATCTTGGAATGTGTAGAAATCCACTTCTGAAATACCTTTTAAGTCATACCTGGATTAAGTGGACGGCCTTCTCCTCAGTGGACTGGGATTGTTTTCCTTATGGTG
>NW_009657035.1:0-592 GCF_000708025.1 Charadrius vociferus
GCACTAGGATGCACGATAATACACTAGTGTGCACAGGGATGCATAATGATGCACAAGCGTGCACGGGGATGCACGAGAATGCCCAGGGATGCACAAGCACACACAGGGATGCACGAGGATGCTCGATGGCGCACAAGATTGTAAGGGGACGCATGAGTCTGCACGGGGGCGCATGAGGAGGCGCAATGATGCACGAGAGCGTGTGTGGGATTGCGTGTGGGTGCACGATGATGCAGAAGGGTGCACGATGATGCACAGGCTTGCACTGGGATGCATAAGAGCACACAAGCATGCACGGGGATACACAAGGGTGTGCAAAGGTGCACAGTGGTGCATGAGGGGGTTGCATGAGGATACACGAGGGGGTGCGCAAGGGTGCACGAGCGTGCACACGTGCACAAGCACGCCCAAGGAGCACGCGGAAAGGAGACGTGAGCATGCGTGAGGGCATCTGGGCGCGTAAGGATGCACGGGCACCCGTGAGTGCTGCAGAAGGATTCACAGAGGATGCACGAAGGAGAGATGCACGAAGGATGCAGGAGGGATGCAGACGAGATGCATGGGAGATGCAGAAGGATGCACAGGAGGCGCG
>NW_009657036.1:0-592 GCF_000708025.1 Charadrius vociferus
TTCCATCTGAAAAACAAAACAAAACACTTAAGTCAGTCCTCCAGATTCTCTAAAGTTAGGGAGACAGAAGTAGGCTCTTTGAACCTGGGCCCCCCAAACACTGAATTAAGGTATGAGCCAATTTCCCCCCTCAAGCTAAGGAAAGTCAGATCTAAATCCTTCCCTGTCTGGAAAAATACCTTAGCCATCCTGCTACAGCCACTTTGAGGAAATTCAGTCAAGCAGCAAAAGGTGCTCACTTTTGGATGAGAGTCCTTACACTCTGGAACATTGAAGTATTTTATCCTAAAGAGGCACTAAATAAGTGCACACAGTGTCCCTACAAAAAACCAAACCAGGTTGGAAGTGTTTGTCTCCACAAATGGATCAGGTAACACCACATTTATCTGTCAAGACTAGACAATGAATGAAACATTCCCTATTAGGCACTTGCCTCCGAGAGATTTTCTGAACAGCATATGGTGTCATAAATATAGTAAACAAAAAAGCCTTAAGTATAAAACACGTTCCAATATTAGAAGTCCCATCATTATGAACTCTGGAAAACAGAAAGGCTCTCCTTAGTTCTTTTTTCATGAAAAAAACAGTTACC
>NW_009657037.1:0-592 GCF_000708025.1 Charadrius vociferus
CAGGAACATCTCTCTTCTTATTCCCACTTTTTTGTGGCCTCAACTAGACTCACCTTTGAATTTTTGGAAGTGAAGGTAACGCCTTCAACCAGTAATACATCCAACCAATAATATGTGACACCTGATAGGAATTTTATGAAGACTAAAGGTCAAAACCTTACTCATAATAAACAGTCATGGTTTATCAGAGATTCCCTCAAACTCTCACCTACTTAAATTGCCAACTCTGGCCCATCTGAATATTTCTCCTTGCTTACTGCTGGTGGCAGAGGATTTTCACTTTCCTTTGACCACTCAGTTCATCTCCTTTTGGATTTCACAAACAGGTCTTGACTATTCTTCTCCCAGTTCATCTATGGTAACTTCCAGCCTGGAAGCACTATAAGACCTCAGGGCTTGATGGCAAAGATCACTTGTTACCAGATGAGAGGTCTTACATCCAGAAGTAACAACTTGTGAAAACAAATGAATGAGAGAATAGGTGAATCTTACACTATGAAAATGCCTGTGGGCTTGGGATGTTGCCCGCTGTATGCAGTGGCAGTTAATTTTTTCTCTTGATTACAAAACCAAAAAAAACCAAACCACCACA
>NW_009657038.1:0-592 GCF_000708025.1 Charadrius vociferus
CACTAAACCACGTCCCTAAGCACCACAAAACTGTGCAAATAGAGTAAGAAATACAAAACATAATTGCTGAGGTAGCATTCTACACAGAATTTGAATACCTGGGTTCAAGGAAAAAGTCTCTCATTCTAACCTCCCTAAAACACATGGAACATAAGAAACACTTAACGTAACACAAAATATTCCTGTATATCTCAAATGGTAGACAGCACTGCACAAAACCCACTTGATCAACTCCACCTTCTGCACTCTAGTACAACTTTACAGTAATTCCACAAGGTGCAAATCTCCATTTATTGCCTCTTCTCATGCAGAGATCCATTCATACTTAAAACGTTAAAGATGTTTAAAAAACTAATAATGCTGTATAAATTCTATCCATTGTTCTACTTGGCTTAAAGAAAAAGTATGGCTGAGTCCCATATCTGTTGGATTAACACCACTGATGTTTTGGGGAGGGCTGTGTGTGCTTGAATACTATTTTGCGGTTGGCCATTTGGTCATAATGAGATTCAGACTTGAGTGACAGACATAGAAACATGAGGAACCCTAACATCAACACAGCCCTGCTTGACCAGATTTTATTTTTTTTTTT
>NW_009657039.1:0-591 GCF_000708025.1 Charadrius vociferus
GAGAAAGAAAGAAAGAAAGAAAGAAATGCGAACAACACTTATCACTGCTGCAATTTTGTCTTTGTGCTGGAATATTAGCATGAAGCAGGGTGAATATACCTCTCCTTCTCCTATGCCTCTGTAAATTCACAGTGGAACTATTTGCTTTTCTTTTTGCTTCAGCATCCTCTGCAGTCAACCTCTGTATTGCTGTCTTGGAAGGTCAGTGCTTAATACACAAATTATAGTGTATACTTTTGGATAACATGAAATCCCATTTTGGGATTCACTGGAATTAAGTACCCATTATAGATTTCTTTCACCCTTTTTGTAAACCAAGCAGCACGTACAGTCTGACACGTCATTTGACTTAGAAAATCCATATGAAGTTTCCAAATCAAAATCTACCATGTTAATTATTAACTGCCCTACTAACTGCAGACCAACATGTAATACAGCAAAAGCAACTAGTTAAACAAATTCATGAAAGAAAAGTTCACCAAGGACTAGTGGTGATACAGACAGAGCCAGCTGCTAGCTCAGGATTTATCGAAGGAGTAAACTGCCAAGTACTAGGAAAACATACAAACAAGAATATCACTCCATGGTTAC
>NW_009657040.1:0-592 GCF_000708025.1 Charadrius vociferus
TTTTTTTTTTTTTTCCCTTCACTTATGGAGTTCCAAAAGTGGTCCCCACAGAGGGAATTTCCCTTCCCTGGTTGCTCTGCTGCTGCAGTCATCAGGGAAAAGTGCTGTGCCTACAGCAGGGCCGAGCTCGGTGAGTGAGTTTAGACAGGGCAAGAAGTTTGTCACACCCCGGTTCGTGTCAAGGTTAGGAAATGGCATCTGTTGGTGCCATCCCCTGTGGGAGAGAGGACACTGCTGACAAGTCCTGCAACCTGGAAAGGGAGGCTTCACAGGCTCTTGAGTATCCTGGGGTTCCTCCCTTTTGTGCACACGTAGTGAGGCCTTTGGGCTTGGTGCAACTCCATGCTGGCATCAGACTGTCAGAACCCACAAGATCACTCCCCACAGCCCTGAAGAAAAGGATTCCCTGGGAAGTCATTTGACCACCAGGTGGTCAAATGCTGTCATGTTCCTTTCCCTTCTCCAGAGTTCTCCTGGCCGTATGGATTTAGAGAAGGATGCCAGAAAGCAGTGAGAATGCTCCCGCAGAAGGAGAATTGGATCCTAGAGGCAGACCTGTGGATGGGTTCCTGCCTGTGGCCAGGAGGTCTCC
>NW_009657041.1:0-592 GCF_000708025.1 Charadrius vociferus
AAAAAATAAAACCTGTAAAACATCAAAGTCCTCCCAAAAGGTCTTTGTGCGGATGGAACGCATACGGGAACCATTTTGCTGGTGAGCAACAGTAATCTAGATTTGGTTTATACTCATTAGATCCTTCAGGAGCTGTTCTTTTGATGCAGCGATCCAAACGGCAAGGGCTGCTGTTTTCAGGCTGGTTTTCACTGGCAGGAGATCATTAGCAAGTCCTTCCACACTCTCCGTCCAAGCGGTTTGAGTACTACTCTGAATGTTTGGTTCGGGTTTGTTTTCCCACTGGTTTTCCTCTCTTCCAGTGAAATAGACGCCAGAGGGTTACAGGATGGGAGTATCCCGAAACCTTCGCTGAAAAGTGGAACCCTCCCTCCTCAGTGGTCACTCCCACAAAGAGAGAACACAACAGGGTTTTTTTCCTAAAAATGATGACACTTGCTTCCAGGGGAACAGGGGCAGAGACAAATTGTGAGAAGACCCATTTCTGTGGTCAAGACCCCAAAATTAAACTGAGGCATCCTGACATGCCTATCATCTCGTCTTGTGGGACTGCATTTCTTTCCACTCCCCCTCCCTCGCCCTGCTGGCCACG
>NW_009657042.1:0-592 GCF_000708025.1 Charadrius vociferus
AAAAAAAAAAAAAACAACAAACTTATAAATTAACTGTACAACTCAGTATCTTTTTTCTCATTCTTCAGAAAACTCATTTACATAAGTGACTTAGCACAGCTTACAATATTTGTTTCTTCAGCATCAAGATACCTGCTAAATTTTTTTTAGGATTAGTGTCTCTGCATCAGTTGGAATGACTGGAGGTAAAAATGAATGTATCCTACATCAGATATTGTGCTAAATAATGTTTACTGTTGCATTCTACATCATGTCTGTGCTCTGAGCCCTCAGCTGGTCCGTCAGGAGTGCCACGATTCGTCTGTTAACTTCATCCACAGAGTATCCATCCACAGAATATCAAGTTTTCCTTAAGAAGTAGATACTACCTACAGAAGCTCCTTTTTCAATATGTAAGACAACTAGGCAAGACACACTGGTAAGAGGTGAAGAATGGCCTAAGGGAATTCCTTACCCATGGATGTGATGCCAATTCTCAATTCTCTCTGAAAGCAAAGTGGTAATAGAAAAAAGTAGTATGCCTGAATGACATTTTTCTTTGCCTTAATGACCTTAATACTGTTTTACAGCCTGTATGGAAGCACAAAAAAAA
>NW_009657043.1:0-592 GCF_000708025.1 Charadrius vociferus
CAACTTAAACCATTCTGTGATTCTATTTTCCTTCTCAATTGCTTATTGCAGTACAGGCAATCAATGATGTATGCAAACCTACAAGTGAATAAGAAAGTTTTGTCATTTCAGTAAATTGGTTCCCTTGTAGCAGAAACCATTGGGAGCATCCTTTCTTCCGGTCTGTATTTCAGTTTTCTGTGCAGCTTTGCAAGTAATCTCTGGGGCTTCATGTGCCCATCTGGCATGAAAGACTTAACCTAGAAAGGGAAAAACTCCATATGCTTGGCTGAAAATGAGCATGACAATGATAAACATCCTGCTGTAGTGCATGAGCACTCTGGAAGGCCAGTTTGTTTAATAGTAATAATAAAAAAGTAGCAGTTGTTTTGAAACTTGTGCTGTGTCCAAATCCTCTGCTTTCAAAGCAAGTAGGGAGCAACAATCCTAATGTAGCAGTAGTTTGTTCAACACAACTCCTGTTTTAGACAGAGATTTTAGTACAAAGACTGGCCAGTGCAGGTCAGAAGGTGTCATATGACTTTAGGAAATCACAAAAATTATGAGTTCTTCTGCATAATGCTTTAGTTAGGGGCACAGATGATGCTTCTTT
>NW_009657044.1:0-593 GCF_000708025.1 Charadrius vociferus
AGTGCCGGGCTCTGATTGGCCCTGGGGTGTGGTCCCCGCATTGATTGGCCCTGGGGTGTGGTGCCAGGCTCTGATTGGCTCTTGGGTGTGGTGCCGAGCTCTGATTGGCTTTTGTGTGCAGTGCTGGGCTCTGATTGGCTCTCGGGTGTGGCCCCAGCTCTGATTGGCCCTGGCGTGCAGTGCCAGTCCCTGATTGGCCCTGGGCTGCATTGCCAGGCTCTGATTGGCCCTGGGAGACAGTCCTGGCTTTGATTGGCCCTGGGGCACGGTGCCAGGCTCTGATTGGCTCTCAAGTGCTGTGCTGGGCTCTGATTGGCTCTGGGGTGCAGTGCCAGGCTGTGATTGGCCCTGGCATGCAGTGCTGGGCTCTGATTGGCCCTGGGGCACAGTGCCATGCTCTGATTGGCCCTGGGACGTGGTGCCAGGCTCTGATTGGCCCCGGTGTGCAGTGGCAGGTTCTGATTGGTCCTGGGGTGTAGTGCTGGGCTCTGATTGGCCCTGGTGTGCAGTGCTGAGCTGTGATTGGCCCTGGGGTGTGGTGCTGTGCTCTGATTGGCCCTGGGGTGCAGTGCCGGGCTCTGATTGGCCCTGGG
>NW_009657045.1:0-592 GCF_000708025.1 Charadrius vociferus
GCTTATTTACTGAGACCAAAGTTTTCTGAAGCTGTGAGAGATTCGCTTCTCCAATTAGAAGTGCTTAATTTGCTCTCAATGTACTCTTTGTCTGTAAGAAATGGCCCATCCATCCAGAAAAACTGTTTCTGTTGTGTAGAGTAGAACTCAACTGAATTTCTAATAGGAGATGTTCTGCATCAGTTGTCCGGTTAAAGATGAACCAAAGACCTGCACTGTTTGCCAAGACCTGAGTTCAAGGAGCCTGTGTCTCCCATACGATTGTTGATGGTGGTTTTAGCAATCAAGTGGAGTGGGAAGCTGTGTCCTTTGTTCTTCCTCAGGGCACAAGCTGTGCAGCTGTATGTCTAGTGCTGCTATTTGCACGTGTATGGACAAAATCGGGGGACAAGCCCATGGTCCTTCTTGCCCCCCAGAAGAACTAAAATGTATCTCCTGGACTGTTTCATCTACATGAAATAGCTACACGTGTCAGGGCAGAAAGACATTGGCACCTCTAAGATATAAGAGCAAAGCAGTTTCTAGTGTCTGGTTGTAAGGTATTAGAGCTCTCATCTATGCTCAGATCATAGAATCATAGAACAGTTTGGGT
>NW_009657046.1:0-593 GCF_000708025.1 Charadrius vociferus
AAAAAAAAAATAATGGTAAACACCATCAGGTTTAAGACCCACTATACTCAGAGCAACTAATATGGTAGATACATGCTGGAGTTTGGGTCAGAAGTACATATGCTATATTTACAGATGTTAGGGGCATAGGAAAAGGGTATTGATTTCAGAGCTGTTTTTTATTGTCCACACGGAAATGCTGATGGAAACAGAAACACAGTACAAATCCACAGTGAAAAATAGGTTCTGAAAGACCCCACCTAATAAGTGCTAGAATTCTGAGGCAGTAAAGATTTCACTACAACTGAAAAATATTCTATATTCTTTGCTAACAGCAGTACTAAACACTGTACAGAGAATTGACAGCAGTCAAAAGGAATAGGTTTAGTTGTCAGAATAATGGATAGAGAAAGCTAGAAGTGCCAACAATCAAGGTTATTGACTTTTAGAATAAAACTGTGAAAATCTCTCTCTCTCAACGTATTTATTTCCCTTGAGTTGATCCTGCTTTTCTCTGTGAAGTCAAAACAAATGAATTTCCCTGATTGCTGGCCTAAACAATGTGACACAGGAATGGAGATCTCAAAGCCTGCTCTCCTTTTACTCAAAAAAAA
>NW_009657047.1:0-593 GCF_000708025.1 Charadrius vociferus
CCCAATTCCCACGTAAGGTAAATGGCTACAAGACTGCCCTGCCCACATGCCACGGCTGCGGTGGTAAGGAAACGCAGAAAGGCTGCGGCGCTGAGACAAAACGGAAACTTACACATGCTTAAAGGTCAAATGCACAATTCATTGGCATTCTCAAACAAGAAGCATGCTCAGACACTCAAACAAGAAGCACGTACTGAACGGTACGTCTCACAAGGTGCCCTCGGATTGTTTCAAAGCCAAATAAACCAAACCATGCCACAGTTCTTTGTCCTACAAAAAACCAACCCTCTCGTGTGTTGTCAAGACAGGCAGTTACAAACAGCATTGGCCCATGCCAGCCAGGCAAGTAACTATGAGACATTCCTCAGCAAGCAACTCATGCGTCGTTTTTTATTCCATGTAGAGAAAATGTCAAGAATTTGTAGTGACAGCACAGGTGCCCTTGCTTGTCCCCTTATACATCCCAAACGACTTCATAGTTCCCAGCTTTCTCACCTCACTTCCTTTAAAATAACACCGGGCCAGACATACCAACACTTTGTTAACGATTTTTTTTATAAATCTGTATGTGCTGAGGAAAAAAAAAAAAAAAA
>NW_009657048.1:0-593 GCF_000708025.1 Charadrius vociferus
TTACCTCACGCAGGGTATACACCACTGCGCCCAGCGGTGCTGCGGCTGCTCTCGGGCCGAGCCTGCCTCCTTTTGTGAGCACACGGGGAGGGAAGCCAGTGGACCTGCGGTACTACACCACTGCGAAAGGCCAACAGCCGAATTAGCGCAGCCCTCCCGCTTTCAGCCTGTGGTACCTGTACCTCCCCCTCGCTACAGCAAAGCCCCACTCCTTCCACTGCTCCTCGAGGAAGCAGAACCACCCAGACTTCTTATTTCCAGGCACGTGATGGAGAAACAAGGGTCAGTAGCGCAAAGGAAGATGAAGGGACAACTGGAAAGGCAGATAAACCCAACCTAGGTTACCTTCAGCAGCGTACAGAATCAGAAACCTACCTAATATCTACAGGAAAGAGGTAACAGCCACATGGAAATAAGCCGTTTTCAGAGTATGAGAGTGGTAGCGCAGGATTTTCCGGGTCGTAGTTTACATCCTGTAGATCATACTGCATCCCGCTTTTCCACTGTAGAGGGAGGAAGACACATAAAACCAGAATGAATACACTGCCAATGAAAAAAGATTAACAGTCTTAAAAACAGGTTCCTTAAAAAAA
>NW_009657049.1:0-593 GCF_000708025.1 Charadrius vociferus
TTTCTGAATGTGTGTGAATTTTCCATGTTGTATTTGCTGATATTGTCAGTATACAATGAAACTGTTCAGATATTGGGAAATTTAGATTCATGTGTATGTGTTAAATCCTACGCTTCTAATGTCAGTTGTACTTGAAAGTACTGAAATATGAAGAGATTTACCAGGACCTTTGCAGTAAGGATTAATGCACTTCCATCAAATTCACTCCACATACCAGGGAATAAACTAACTTTGTATGTTATGCTTTATGGGGACTGATTGACTTCAGGGGAGAAAAGAGAAGATGGTACATTTGTTTACATGTAATTTTTTTTCTGTGAAATACCAAACTTTGTTTTAAGTTTTCACTCTTTGCTGTTGCCAGTCAACCACGTTACACTCTCGTTCACTGACGTTGATATTGAAAACAACAGACAAAACTGTACAACTGACTTTGTGGAGATTTTGGATGGGAATAACTACGAGGCTCCTCTTCGAGGTATTTTACCTTTCCCTTGTTTATTTCATATATAGAGCTATGTCCAAGGTAAACAGGAGAAGGTTTTGTGTGAGTGTTCTCCTGCTTCATGGATTTTCTCAGGGAAAGGAAGCTC
>NW_009657050.1:0-593 GCF_000708025.1 Charadrius vociferus
CTTAGGCTGGGACAGAAGAGAAGTCAGCAGCCCTGAAATATTTTTGCAGGTTACCTTTTATGGTGCTATTGAATGAAACAAACTCCTTCCAAAGAAAGCGAGCAATAGAGCAGCCTCTTACTCCTCCCATCCACCAACAACAGATTCATCTGGCATTTATCCTGAACTGGAATAGATTCCCTGTATTTCACCGAAACACGTATCTTCACCCTTGTAGAAACTGGGTTCTACAGGGCCAAATACTGGTCAGTTAGAAATCAACATAAAACTTGTCACTGATTTCACGGGACAGCATTTCACCTACCAGATCTCATATACATTTCCTCTGAACACAAAATATACTTATATGTCTGTGAGACTATGTATAGGTAGAGATGGACGTAGCTAGAGTTTTCAGGTCAAATATATTCTTAAATCTTCCCTACAATCTGCATCCATGGCAATGGTTGCACACCAAACACAAACACATATAGAGCGGCAAGCTTTTCTTTGATGAACACACACTTTAAAAGTGAAAAACAAAGGGTCACGACAAAGAGTGTAAAACACAAAGTGAACGGGATGATGAATAACAGAGCCCACGGTTCTCCCTA
>NW_009657051.1:0-593 GCF_000708025.1 Charadrius vociferus
TTTGGCAGCAGTCTGCATAAGTGCAGTTTGCATTTTATTTAATATATTAAGAAAGGAGATGGCTCTAAAAGTGCAAAAAGACCCAGAATATCTTCTTATGTGACAGACAATGGAGCTTAACCATTTTTGCTTTTTTTGATTCTCTTGCTGAATTGTAATTGTTTCGGTTTCAAAGTCTCTAAACTTAGTGTTGTTAACTTAATATTACAGTTTCCACTTACATTTCATTTGACAGCTGTATTTGATTCTCTTTTCTACCTTTACAATTGACTTCTGCTGATATTATAGGAAAATGAGATGAAGATGAGATGCACCACACATATGTAGGTGTACGTACATGGTTGGCAACACTGATCTGTAGTCGACAGGAAAACTGCACACTAGTATTGGTTTGAAGTGACTAAAAATTACTCACAGAAGTGATGCCTTTCTGCATCTCTGTCCTAGGTGTTGATTCCCACCGTTCTACTGATACGAGTAGTTGTGCAGCTGCTCAAGCAACCAGAGTGGTGACTTGCTGTCCGGGTGTCTGCTTTGGGTTGGCTCTGGTGCTTGACTGACCCATCCTTGAATGACCTCATTTAATTAAATAG
>NW_009657052.1:0-593 GCF_000708025.1 Charadrius vociferus
CAAAAGCCTCCTTGGTGACCTGGAGCAAGAGAGCCGAATATGGGACGCTGGGGACAAACTCGGTGTCGTCCTCAAACCAGAGAGACGGATGCAGAACAGGGACGGAGGATCTCTGCTCCAACACAGCTCAGCCACACTCAGCTTTCCCTATGAGCTCTCTGCTACTCTACAGCCCTGGGGCATCCCGCATACACAGGGAGCAGCACACGCCACCCCGGCGTGCGCAGCCCCAGTCCCAGTACCAGCCACTGCGACCTCCCCAGATGAGACAGCATCCACGTGGATGGAAAACAGGTCACAGGTACTCCCTGGAGGAGCTCACAGGCCAGCCCTGAGGCGCAGATCCCACAGGAACCCTACAGGCGACACTGCGAGTACCGCATGCTCCCCTTGATCACAGCTCGGAGCAGTGCCCACCGGACTCCCCTAAAAGCCACCCATCAACAGCACCTGCTGCCTGTATGCAGCCTTCTGCCCTGCCCTCAGGCAACCCCAGAGACAGGGGCTGTTTGGAACCCCCAGCTCAGCCCCCAGGAAGCCAGCAGACCCCACTGGACCCCTATGACTCCTGGCTACGCCCAGCAGAGACAAAG
>NW_009657053.1:0-594 GCF_000708025.1 Charadrius vociferus
CTTTTGCTGTTTATTTTTTTGTTTGGGGATGGCAGTTATAACTTAAAAGCCTGATCAGGCTGTTTTCTTGCTCCTGTTGAAGTCAGTTTGAAGGTCGGGTGTGTTCCATGATGACCTATAATTAAGCTCTTGCCATTCATTATAATAAAACATAACTGACAATCTGACGCTCAGTTCCTGTTGACTTTCAGTGAGTCAGGCACCTTGATGCCATTTCTGCCTTTGGAAATTTCACTTTGTATTCAAAGGTCATGTTCTTGCAGAGAAACTATCTTTCAGCATGTATTTCTCTTTTCCTAAAAATATTGGTACCTGTGAAGGAACAGAAGAAAAGATAACTTGCCAAAGTCTGTAGCTTTCTTACGTTTCAATGAGATATATCTCTGCTGAGTTTTGACGTGGTAAGTGAGGATATGTTCATTTGTGTGGGTCATAAAGTTTTGGAAGGTTGTAATCCCTATCTAAATTACAAAACCAACCGTATATGAGTTTGTAATTTATTCTGAGCTACTCTTCTACTTTGTGTCACAGGACATGGATCTTTGGATTCATCTGTCTGTCTCTCTGCCTGTGTAACTCTGCTCTCAGCCCCTG
>NW_009657054.1:0-594 GCF_000708025.1 Charadrius vociferus
TTTCTGTCAAGGGCCTCCGAGGGCAAAGGACCAAGCTGAAGGAGGAAAAAAGTCCCCGTCAGCATCTGGAATCCTAAGGCAAATCCTGAAGGGACTGGGCAGAGGGCACGGTGAGTATATTTCACTCTGCCTTAGCCATGAGACCTGGGGACTGGAGGTTTTAGATAGACGTCTGGACATGCTGTGGCCTGCGCAGCAGGAAGGGATTGACCAGAGCCTGGCAGCAGCGATGCTGGGTTTCCCACCTTGCAGGCAGGTGCTGACGAGCCACAGGGATGGTGCAGAGCCTCTGCTGCCAGTTGTGGTTCAAGCGGAGTGCCGGGGGCAGCCGCTGCCCCAGTTTTAGCGTTACGTCTCAGAGCTGATTTGCGCAGGTGTCAGCATACAGATTTGAGGGCCTGGTACGTGCTGAACTTGTGTTGAGCTCAGACGCAGCGCTGCTTTCCCGCTGGGCCAGTTGCAGGCAGGAGCAAGGTCCCAAGCAATGCCGGTTGCCCTTTCCTAGTGCTGGAAGTCGGGTGGAGATGCTGATTCTGCAGGCGTTTTCCGTTGCGCTCGATTTCCCATCTGTAGACCGATAGCTGGGATGGGATG
>NW_009657055.1:0-593 GCF_000708025.1 Charadrius vociferus
TTGCCAGATTTCGAAGATCGATGCCTTCCCTGATCTGAGTACATCCATAAATACTGCCACCCAAGTATGCTCCATACAGCAACACCACAAGTACCTTGATCCATTTATTTGTAAAAAAAGGACCATAATACTTTTTAAAGAATGTGCTCATTGGATGTTCACTTTCTGGCTGAGATGACTCCCCAGAACAGTTGCCAATACAGCAAGCGTTGTACAAGCAGGACTTCTCAGCCTGACCTTCATCTACTCCCACAGGCATACAAGTTAGCCAGTGTCGGTTTCCTTGCTCCCTTTTATGATTTAATACAATAATTGCCCCAAAGAAGGTCAGGGTATATATATAGCAGAAGACAAAAGCGGTGCCTGTATAGAGGCAAAATGATCTCACAGATGGAAAAGCAGTCCAGGTGCCAATGAAGAAGGCCAAAACATCTGTGAGAGTGGTGATGGTCACAGAAAGTGCTGCTTCTGAGTAAGTCTCAGCCAGCCGAGATTTAACATTGGATTTCTCTTTTTTCCCTGAACTTTGTTCCCAGCAAGCAATCATGATGAACATGTCATCAACACCAACTCCTGCAAGAAGAGAAAAAGTT
>NW_009657056.1:0-594 GCF_000708025.1 Charadrius vociferus
AAAGAAAGAAAGAAAGAAAACAAACCCACCAACACCAGAATACTGAACTATACATATAGGTTCCCCATGTGGGAAAAACGTGAAAAAGAGTAAGAGACCAAAGAAATCTGATATTACAGAAACTTCTCTGAAACAGCTGTGATGAAGTTATTTCAATTTTGTATCTAGAACTGCAGAAGTGTAATCAAGATGTTATGGGTTATGCTCCTAGCAAACAGCATGGTCATGTTATCTCAGTTATACATTTCTCTATTCTAGTCTAATGTCTTTAGTAGTGAATTGTAGACACAGTTTCCTACTCAAAGAATTAATTCAGCTTTTATTCAACGATGTTTCACGTAAAATACATAAACAGCCCTGAAAAAGCTAGACTACTGAATTTCCGGCTATTATGTGAAATTTTTAATTACCAAGATACTACAAGGGTCCCTCTTGGGCACTGTTCATCCTAATAAAATTTAGCATTGCTGTTATCTGTAACAGGATTACTTAAGTAAAATTTACCTCTTTGGAGTCCATACAATCTTTTTGATAACAGAGCTTCCTGACCAAACTCTCTTCTCTTCTCAAAGCATGATTTTTTGGGGATTGGAG
>NW_009657057.1:0-594 GCF_000708025.1 Charadrius vociferus
CACCTGACTGGTGCAGTCTCACTTAACGCAGAGTAAAAGAGGCTCTGGTTTACATCAGCTGTCTGGGCCTTGATGTGACAAAGGCTTCCTAATGTTTCAAGCTTCAAGCGTGGATGATCTGTGCTTTTTTACAGAGCAGCATGAAACAAGCTTTCTATTGCCCTCTCGTTTTTGTCACTGACAGCTTGGCCCGATCCACTTACTTCCTCTTCACTTTGGGGAAATATGGTACCAATTCCTTTTGGATGCTCTTTTCACCCTCTATATCAACAGAGGCAGTTATACAGCACTCAGTGTGAGAAGGACAAAGTTAAAAAGTAGATAGGAACAATATATAAATCACATATGTAGTAGTAGGTTAGTTAAGAGACCAACTGGGCAATTTTTTTAGTAGTTGGTTTGAGGCATTGCTTTTCCCTAAGCAGGTCAGCATTGAAATGTGCTTAGTGTACTTGTGCCTGTCATTGTAACCCGACTTGAGAGAATTTTCATACACTTAACTTCCATTCCTCGTCCAGAAAATAACCCAGCTGTAATGAACTTAGCTGTTCCTAGGTCTGTTCCTATTTAAATTCTTGGGACATGGAAGAGCAG
>NW_009657058.1:0-594 GCF_000708025.1 Charadrius vociferus
GACAGTTTTGCATGTCACAGTCTGTACTGAAGCTCTTTACATACGCTGAAGTACATCCCTCTAGAATAACGTGGTCCCATCACTAACGTACTATAGGCTATGCTAGCAATCTGGACTTCCCCAAACTGATAAAACAAAGATTGACATTTCAAACTTACTTTTTGAACTTGTTTATTATCCCACTTTCATTTTTCTTGATGTCATGCACCATCTTTTGAAGCTTCCTGTAAGATATTAAAACAAAGCCAGCATTAAAATGACCATGTGGTTGAACACCCATTTATATAAATTAATAAAAATACAGGAAGTGCATTTCCAGTAATATTTCACACATCAAAAATGCTTAGTATATGTTCAGTAAGTAGTTTAGTTGCTAAATCATTTGTGTATGAAGTTTCCCTCCCTTTTTAGCAGAGCTCTTTGGCATGATTTGTGTTATCCTTCTCCTTAATACAATTAAGTGCAGTTTAAACAATCGATTTAAGAGTAAGTGGATCAGGAAAGAACATCATTGCCTAAATTAATAGTTTAGAATATTTCAATGTCAACATTTGGTTTAGAACTGACTTTACAACACTCCACAGATATAATGCA
>NW_009657059.1:0-594 GCF_000708025.1 Charadrius vociferus
AACTGTTAAATTGTTGTATAAAAATTACAGTGATAAATTGTTGTGTAAAATCGTAATGCACCTTGTTTAACCAAAATCATATGTATTTCTCCTCTTAAGTGCAGATCTTTTCAATGGGACATAACTTACAGAAGTTTATGCATGGCCAACATTTACATTCTTGGGATGTATGTGCTTTTACAGGAGGAAGACAATCTGGAGCAGTATTGTATAATACGTTTGGAGTCATGGGTAAATCAAGAGATACAGAGAGAGGTGGATTGCTTGCGTCAAATAACTCTTCAGATTCTCCAACTGGCAGTGGTTATAATACTGATGTGTCTGATGATAACCTTCCTTGTGATAGAATAAGTCCCTCTTCAGATGTTAATGGAAATTCAGTTTCAGATGAGCAGGTATGTACATACTATGTAGAAATTATTGGTATTGGGTTGAGGTTTTTTAAAAGTGATTAACATTTGTAAGAAATTGGCGGTTTAACAGATATCTCATTGTGCCAACTGAATTTATACTGTCTGCTTGCACACTGAACTGCAAGGTCTCTTGGTATTGTCTTGGCAGAGTTGGTGGACAGCATTAGTTTATTTTTCTTTG
>NW_009657060.1:0-595 GCF_000708025.1 Charadrius vociferus
GGGTCCTCTCCCCCAGCTCGCCCCAATTCTGCCCCCAGCCTGGCATCACATGGCCAGTGAGGCCTCGGGCAGGGGGACCCCTGCACACCTGCACTGGGAGGACTGGGACCCCCCCAGCACACTGGTACAAACCTGCTCTTCATTCTTCAGCCACTGCATGCACCCCTGTGGTCCCCAGCATGTGCCCCCTCCTGCTTCGCTGGGCTGGACCTGGGGATCCCTACATGGCACAGGGACACGTCCCCATGCCAGGGCAGGAGTGTGACCTGGCATCTGGGTGGCAGGGACAGCCGGAGGGGACATGGTGGAAGAAGAGACATTTGACCCGTTCCAGGTAGGAAACCAGCCTTCGGCTGCGAGACTGCCTGCGGCCACTGCGGCACCAGGCCCTGCTGCTGCTGGAGCTGCACTAGCTCCCGCAAGGGCCCTGCTGGCAACATCCCACCACTCCGCACCCACCCATGCCACCCCGGGACTCCCGATCCTCGGCACAGCTGACCTGGGAGTCAGGGGGGTGGGCACATTGGGGTCTGGCCTTCACCCCACTACATGACGGGGGTCCCATCAGCGACACTGCCTGTCTCTGCAGCCACCC
>NW_009657061.1:0-595 GCF_000708025.1 Charadrius vociferus
TGGATATGCCACCACATTCTTATTATTAGCACTCTAAAAGCATTGAGAGACCACAGGCAAGATCAGTGTTTCACTATATAGACACCTGAACTTGTTTAACCTACAATTTTCATTTATTGAAGTGTGTGCCAAAACTCACTGGGTTGAGAGGAGCTAAAATTTCACTCTCTGTCTTGCGGAGTTTTAGTTGAAATAGCTACAACAGATGAGGCATGGGAGAGGTGAATTACCATCTTCATTCTACAGAAGTATTAAGCAACCATGCACAGCTCAGGAGGCAGCTGGTGGCATGCCCAGAGGTTGGACCAAGCCCATCATCTTCACCATGGGGATGGTGGTCTTCTGTAACAGTTATACGCTAAAAACGGAGAACTAACAAAAATCCAAACCCCCTTCATTGCATTCAATAGTACACACGCAGAGGCTTCATATACTTAGGTATTAGGTTTTGGGTGCTAAAAGCTTTGTGAGTTGTTTTTTAATAACTGAGAACAATACTACTTAGAAAATTTAGCAGATAAGTCCTGTTCTGTACAAAACAATCTAATGTTCTGATTCCCAAAAGAATGCCTTAAAATCATAGAATCATAGAATG
>NW_009657062.1:0-595 GCF_000708025.1 Charadrius vociferus
AAAAAAAAAAGACAGCAAAGGCTGATACTGTCTCAACTCTCTGCTGATTTCCTCTGCTCTCGCAGACTTGTTGGCCTTGAGACAGAAGAAACAGCCATGCTGTATTACAGAACATCATCTCCTTTCTGTATTTGCCAGCTGTGAAGTTCATTAATTGAATGATCAAACTACAAATGCATTGTTCCCATTTCAGTCCTTGGAAATCCACACACAGAGTTAGCACTCACAATACTGGTCAAGAAGGACTGACAGTCCTGTTCTTTCCTTCTACAGCTTAAGACTGAGTGAAGAAATGGGAACAGCACTTTGTTATACACATCTTCCTTCCAATGGAAAACGAGCCAGGCTTGAATTCATGACGTTGAGGACCAGATTGTCAAGATACATTTAAACCCTCAGCTCCCCTTAAGCTCAGTAAGAATCAAAGTCTGAGTTACTTTTACAAATCTGACACCAAGTTAACTCCACAATCAGGACCTTGGCACAATTCTCCCCCAAGTTACAGGACCACCCCAGAGCCTGAATCATGTATCCCCTCCTCTCACATACCCTCTATACCTTTTCCATTTATATCCTAGACACAGGGAAAAAAAAA
>NW_009657063.1:0-596 GCF_000708025.1 Charadrius vociferus
TGCTTGCGATCCTGTTCCTGAGCTCTGCTTAGCTCTTTCCATGAAGTAATTACCCCTGTTTTTCTCGCTCTCAATTACGTGCTCCTCAAAAATAGCATTGTACTGGAGTACTTTGTAATTTCACTTGGTGTACTGGAGAGCTGGGATTAGCACCGGAAGGTTTAGCCGGCTTTAGCTGTGTTATTGTTAGTTTTGAAAGCGAGGGCATTTAAAGTTAACATGGTAGAGATGTGGGAGAGGAAACCTTTTTGCTGGACCGGTTTAAAAATACTTTAAACAATTCGGACAGGAATCCCTTGGAAGGAGCCGTAACCGCCAAGCAGTGCTGGTTGGAAACGGTTCTCCCTTACATTGCTTTTCTGGGCTTGATAAGAACGATGTGTCTAGGGACCGGGAACCCCTCGGCTGCGATATAAATCACTTTGTTAACGGTTCTGGTGTACTGAAAGCCTGGGAAGTGCTCTGGCTGCTTTGTAGAGAGGGACCTAAAAGTCCAAAGGAGATGACGGTCTCCCCCAGTCACCACGCAGGTCTGCAGCAGCGGTAGTCCTTCAACCTGTGTCCAACTCCTGTGCCTTAACCTTTCAGACCATCTT
>NW_009657064.1:0-596 GCF_000708025.1 Charadrius vociferus
GCCCCTCTGGGCTTTCCCTGCCCTGGGGAAAGGTGGGGTTGGGTGAGATGTACGGCTGGGTGCCGCGGAGATCCCTTAGCTTGGGCTTGGTGTCCTTTCCTTCTGGGGACAGTGTTTGGGTTAGTGTCTCCTGAGTCATCACATGTCGGTTGTCTTTCATCTCCCACATGTACAGCACGTCCAACCTGACAGCGTTGGCTGTTATCTAGCCCCACAAAGGGGACGGGGAGTAAGGAGCTGGTGCTTTGCCAGGTAGCAGGTAGAGAGACCTCCCTGACAATTGTTTTCTTAAGTGAAACTGCTGGAAAAGCAGGAAGTTTTTGCAAAGGAACCGCAGAAGGTCTTGGGCAGAAAGCAAGCTATTGCTATTTCAGTGGCGTTGCAGGATTTGGGGTATGTGTATGTCATGTGGAGGCTGAAGAGCTGTCCTTGTGGCACAGGGAATTGTTAATGACTTCCTTATCCATAGGTCTCTGTCTCATCTGTCCCTGGGGGTTTGAAGCAGCTCAGTGGGCTTCAGACATTAGGACTACTCTCAAGATACTTGCTCATTAGCAGGAATTACAATTACTGCATAGTTTGAACTGATTAAACAG
>NW_009657065.1:0-596 GCF_000708025.1 Charadrius vociferus
CCCTGGCCATTCTGTGACTACAGCATGTTACAAGACAGTAGTTTTGGCTGTTCTGCTGGGATTACTCACCACCATTTAGTGAGGCAAACCATAGGACTGACATCCTTGTGTCACACCTTGGGACCTTCTCGCTGTCAAAGCTGGGCTGTCCTCCTGTACGTGTGGCAGATGTTCCCTAACAAACTGCTTATCTTCCGGCGGTGTTTGTGGTGTTTCTGCTCAGTCTCAATTTGGATCATTCATGAATTTGTAGGTCATTACTAAATTGAGGAGGGTAAGCAGTTATCCGCTCTTCTGTTTGTCATTCTCACACTTTTTTCTGAACGTTTTGACCTGGTTATATATTTGCTAAGTTTCCATTCATTGTAATAATTTTAGGGATTTGTTCTTTGGTTTGGTTTGGTTTCTTTTAAAAAGTACATTACTTTTACAGGAACCATATCTTGTGCCTTTACTCTCTCAAAATAAGCTTTAGAGAAGTTAACAATTTGGAAGTGGATTTCCTGTTCAAAACAACCATTTTTTCATGTTTAATCAGTGCTACTTTAAGTAGGTTGCTAGTAGTGGAAGTGGTTGTTAGATTCCGTGTCTCACTG
>NW_009657066.1:0-596 GCF_000708025.1 Charadrius vociferus
TGATTGTGCCCAGATGGACTAAAGAGAAGCACACGGCCATCAGAGTCTACTCCCTCATGTAACAATAAGCCTGTCATTCACCCAGTAGCTTTTAATAATTATCCAACATTCATTTTATCTAAAACCCATGTAGTGCACCATCACACATCTGTCTCATTTCAACCCAGAGGTGGATACGCTGCTTGAGTACAGCTCCTAAATTGCTTCAGGCTCTCTTCCAGTAAAGGTGCTAGACAAATGAGAGCTATCATTAGCATGGACAGTGCCAAACACCGACAGTTAAGGCTAACACTTCTGCCTGTCAGAACAGGGTCCTCCCTTTGCCAGACTGTAACACCACGTCTGTCTTAACACAGGAGCAACATATCAAGCCATCATGCTGCCAGAGAAAAATAAAACAAAATCAATGTGATGACCAAAGAACTCAGAGATTTTGCTGGGATATAAAGCGTACCCATAAGCAGCACTAAAGACACACTGGGTTGCCTCATTAAAAAGAGGAATGATCTCAGAAATATCAATGTGCCAGACAGCTACTAGTAAGCACAAATTGAAGGGTGGCCAGATTTTGCCATCTGGCTCTAAAGCAGCTGCTT
>NW_009657067.1:0-595 GCF_000708025.1 Charadrius vociferus
AGAGAAGGCTACAGGTTTATTCTCCCTCAGGCTTTGAGATAATAAATTGTGTACCTGGTTTACAAGAAATATATTCTAGCTGCCAATTCTGTATATTATCTCATGCTTAAATGCCAAAACTTTTGCTAGCACTTCCTGATTTCAGCTGTCTATACTTCCTTGCTCTAGTCTAATACTCGGATGAGGCATTCAGAATTAACATTGGATTTTGAAAAGATAGGCCTGAGAATTGAACGGGAGTCCTTGCATTTCATGTATCATTACCAGTAATAAAGATGCACAGTTTAAATACTCTGACATCGGTGTCTTCAAATGCACAGACGTAGTCAATTAAGTTTTAGTAAACAATTTTGTCAAAGAAGTACACAGAGAAATAGAATCTGGTTCCCCTTTTCTGTGTTGTGTTGTGTCTGCAGGGCAAACAAAAGCCCAAAGCAAAAAAAATAATTATTTGTCATTTTAGAGTCAGTACAAATAACTATGAATATACTTAGGAAGCAAATCTATGCTCACTCTAATGACTTCAGAGAACTGCACATTCATGCTCCCAGAGTTCAATGTATTTAAGGTAATCATTCTCTTCTGCCTCTGAAAA
>NW_009657068.1:0-597 GCF_000708025.1 Charadrius vociferus
AGCATTTTAATGTTGATACAAAACCATGGAGAATAGTCATATCATGTTGTTTCCTGTCTCATCTACAATACAAAGTCTAACTTGCTCTTGGTCTTGAACTTTTCAAGTTGCAATGTGTCTTTTGTAAGGACTTACATGTGTTTATTTCTGCTGAAGTGAAGGGGACTGCATAGTTGCCATTGTTAATAGTAGTGACAAAATATTTACCTGGCATCATTACTTTGACTGTAGTCCACATGTGTAATCTTATTCTTCTGTTTATCAGGCAAACAACCCTGAGACAATTTGTGCCATAACAAGTAAAATAAAAGCTGGAGTAAGATCAATATCTCTTATAAAAGAACCCAGCTCCTTGTACTTCAGCATAGCTATACCTGGTTGTGCAAAAGGAGGAGCCCATCTGTCTTTCAAAAATCCAGTTAGAAGTCACGGATACAATAATTACACAATATGCTTACACAACAAGTGAGATGCAAAAGTAGGTAGAAGCAGCAGATGAAAAACCTTGAGTAAGAATGCTTGTAATAAGATCAGCCATTATAGAGCATACTACCTCAAATAAATCTTGTGGAAATTTTCAAAATAGGGAAGATGCAG
>NW_009657069.1:0-597 GCF_000708025.1 Charadrius vociferus
AATTAAGAATAGAAGGGGAGAAAAAAAGATTAATTGGATTTTTGTATTTCAGTGGTATTCTGGATTAAAGGAGTTACACAACGAAGCTGCTTCCTCCAAATATTCACTTTCGTCTTATAGCTGTCTCCTTTAAATCCATTAGAAGATACAGCCTCCGGCAACGTAAGGAATATATATCACATACACAGAACTTCCAAAGACATTCTAAAAAGATCTTCCTGCAATTTTCTCATAAGCAGACACTGGCAAGATTTTTGATAAAAAAATTCTTTTGCATTCAGCATACCAAGCTCCGTTCTCTTATCTTTCAAAGGTGTTAAGTAAGAAAGCCTCACTAGGTTTTCATCCTACAAAGACATAAGCACACACTTAACTGTGGACTCAGTAGCTTCACGTAATTAAATGGGACTGATCACAAGACGCAGAGCCAAGCACGTACTTCAGTATTGAAAGTCCAGAGAGCAATAACCCAGCATGTTGCTATTGCTCTAAAAGCACCTGTGCCAAGCCAATTTCCTGACCTGCTCAACTCCCACACAACAATGCTTTAGCACCCTCTAGGGGTGAGCTAACCCCAAAGCGAAGAAAAAGTCACTT
>NW_009657070.1:0-597 GCF_000708025.1 Charadrius vociferus
GCTAACCTATAATCAAGGCCTAAATCTTTCCTATTCTTCAAGCTGAAGCAACAGTCACAGACCTTTAGGTGAATGGAACAGGTATCCACTGGTTCAAGCAATATCCTATTAAGGGCCTAAAGGACAAGCTTTAAGTATCAGGAAGAGACTAATTCCCTATTAGAAAAGGCTCCAGGCTGCTAGAAACACTACAGTAGGCTTGCAGAATATTGACATCCTTCATTTGTAAATACAAGGCAGAAATAGCCAGCCTACCCTTAGCCAAACTGATAAAAAGCCTTTTCACTCCCTTCCAGCATATGATGAAAGGCATATGACAGTGACCTCAATAAAGAGATGCTAATTTTGCTGAACATCTCAGTTGGCCACATTAATCCACAATGCTGAACAGCTTCAACATCTGAACAGAATCTCATCACCAGGAGAACTTAAAAGTACCACACTTTCCAATCACAGTCCACAAGTTTCAGTGGCATGGACTTACCTACTAACAGGGTGCAAACCTCAGACAGACAAGACAGGTTTATTCAATGCTTGACATGTGGCGTTGAATAATTATATAGACTAGTGGCTTTCTTTCATAGAGACTTTACACTA
>NW_009657071.1:0-597 GCF_000708025.1 Charadrius vociferus
TTTTAAATGAAGGAATCATTAATGACATGAAGACAAGCAGAATAAACTGCAATCCCAGGTTTAGTAAATTGTGTGAGATGAACCTGATGTATTGCTTCAATGAGACAGTTCATTCCCTAGACACGAGAAGTGCGGTACAATCTAATTTATCTGTGTATCAAGAGGCACTAGTCACGACACAACATGAGTAATTATTAGGTAAGCTTGAAAAGATGGGAATTAGCAGAAGAATTATACAGCAGGTAAGGAACTGAGGAACGGACAAATGAAAACAGGCTATGCTGAGAAGAAAGTGATGAGAACTGAGTTATAACTAGCAGAGTTCCTCAATGATCGGGCTTGTAATCAACCTTATTTCTCACTGGAAATACAGCAATGATTTTCGCACCGATGAAGTGGAATGCATTATCGGTGCAGGGGAGATCAGAGGATCAGTCAAAGGAAATTAAAAGATCTTGAGGTCTATAGTAATACAAGTGGAATGAATGTTATTATTTAAAAATGCAAATTAACTTAACGATGGACGTTAAAGTAGTTCTTTTGTTAGCAGGAACCTCTGCAGATAGAAACAAAGGAGGAGGAGGAGGAGGAGGAGAA
>NW_009657072.1:0-597 GCF_000708025.1 Charadrius vociferus
CAAGCGTATCTCAAATAGGTTCAGTGCATGTCATTTTTGCTGTCAATTCACATAAGTTACTTCGAAAATCAAACACTGCTGATCATCTACACTCGGGCACAAGCAGAGAATTCTGGATTCTTTTAACCTTTTTCTTCTGCTGGAGGAATAAAAAGGGAAGAAATTTTATTTGTTATTCATAACACTTGAAAATTACTTCATGAAAATGAGGGGAGGAGGAGTTCGACTAAAGCAAAAAGAAGCGATTATTTGCTCTTTGCTCCTCATCTCACTTTATTTCAGTATATAAAATAGACAAGGTAGTTTGTAAGACAGATGCTGACAACCCAAGTTTTCAAACAGATTAACTTGTTATGCTAAAATAGTCTTCCCTCAGAATATGGAAGGATTAATGATCTGCAGGGTAGGAGGCCTCATCTCTTGAATACATCCCCAAACCGACAATGATATGACAAGACGAGTAAAGTCACCCTAGAATAGTTCAAGAGAAATTTGTGTATGCTATGCTTAAACAACAAAACAAAACTCAACAAAAAGCCTTTCTAATTTACGCACCAGGAAAAAGCATGGAATCATGAAATCTGGAAATGCTAGAGG
>NW_009657073.1:0-597 GCF_000708025.1 Charadrius vociferus
TTCCTTGTTGATTCCTTAATAATTCCAGCCTCCAGCAGTGCATCTGCTGAGACAGGCTGCCTGATTCCTTGGAATGACATGCTCCTCTTCTGCACTGGGAGGAGAAGCAGACCAGTGTGTGGCTCAATCCTACATTTTTCCTTCAGCTGCATGTAAGTGACTGCCTTTTTGGTGGTGGGATCAATGAAGTTCTTTGTAGTGCCTTGGCAGTTGTTTAGGATCCTGTACAGGTCTTTGTCAATCAACCCACGAGATAAAGCTATATCTTTGGGTAGGAAAACACTGTTGACAGGATCAACGATCCCTCCTACAGCCAGCTGGGCTTCAAGCAAACGAATCCCAGTTTCTCTGTCAACCAAGTTTTTCTTGATAGCTTCAGATACGGGCACGGTTTTGCCAGAGAAAGGATCTTTAAATCCTGTAATAGCCTTTTCTGCTGTATAGATTTGTTCTCTGTCATCAAACTCGATCAGATCTCTGGCGATAGCACTGTCCACAGTTAATATCTCATTTCGGTGTGGGTCTATCACACCTCCTGTTGCTGCCTGGGCTTCTAAGAGCAGGACTGCATTTTCTGCTGTAAGCAGCTGATTCCGT
>NW_009657074.1:0-597 GCF_000708025.1 Charadrius vociferus
AAAAAAGTATTACAGATATTAAATGACAAGCTATAAATTAAATTATGATTATCTGTCTAGTACATGCAAAACACCACCATTCTAAAGAAAATACAGACAAAAACGCTATACAGGATACACTGGGGAAAAATACACTTCGGCCACCTAGAATATTATAAAAAACCCCAACGTTAAGACAGTAATTTCACCAATAATTGAAGTAATTAGAAAACAGTTAATATTTACATATATTTTATGTACCACAACAAACTGACACATAATCATGTGCTACACACATAAGTGTTCAACACAGTTCTTCTTTGGAAAAAGCTACGTGACATCAGCATTAAGTATTCCTAGTGAAGTTGCTAATTTAAAAACTCAAAAGTGAGGTGCAGTTTTAATCATGAGCATACCTAATGGTCTGTCCTGCCAACATGTTGCAGGCTTTGCTTTGCCAATACTAACTGACAGGAAACTGTATTTTATAACTTAAAACGAGGATTTGCTTGGTGGTCTTGAGCTTTTAAGAAAACCATCCATGAGTCTCTCCTCACCCATCAGAACTAAGGAATCTGGGCTGGAAAGATGGAAATAAAATAGTTTGGATTTGTTTTG
>NW_009657075.1:0-598 GCF_000708025.1 Charadrius vociferus
CTATGATTGTATGATTCTATGATTCTATATAATTGCTTCATAAGGCTGGATGGGTGCCAGTAAGAATAGAGCAAGTTGGAAACTGGTATGTACACTATATTTTTGAGAGTATTTAATGCACAGGAAGTCATTCACCAGTATATTTTTTCATATAAGAAAGCAAGTTTGAGAAGTTCCCTGCCTGCTTTGTCTGTGGTAATATATCTCGGCCCTCAGCCACCGTTCACTACCCTCTTCTGTTGCACTGACAAAAATACTTGTGGATCTTACAAGTTAATATGGGCCAGAGAAAAGATATATGTAAACGAAAAATATTATTTTTATCCTTTTATATTTTCTTTTCAACTTCACTCATTTCAGTTTCACTTGCTAGACCTGCTTTAGAGGGTTTAAAAACATTATTAAAAAAAAAAATAAAATGAAAATATAAAAATATTACTAAGGATTTCACATACTAGTTGTAAGCCACAAATACTTGTCTGTTATTTGCCATGTTGGATTGGATCAAGATGAATTTTCCTGGCTTGCTTGAGTATTAGGGTTAGAACAAAAGTATGGAGATCTGTGATGATTCTTCTACATGCTCATACGCAATGAA
>NW_009657076.1:0-597 GCF_000708025.1 Charadrius vociferus
ATATGGTTGTTTTCTTCCTGTCTTCGTTTCTAGATGTACAGCTAAACTAGGTATGAATGCACATAAATACACACAGACATTAATTGGAGCGTTGTGGAGAATTATGGGAATACAAACAAAAAGAACATTAGCCTCTGAAGTATATTTACGTTTCAAACCCAAACACTCAGGAGCTGAGTTGAAATTCAGTGCTTGTACATATATTGTCGTTAACAACTGTGTTTTCCTACAGTGTGCATGGGTTTGATTGCATTTTCAACGTAAGACCTCAGAAACCCAAGGCAAGGATCATCCTTTCTTATTCGTTTCTCTCCTCCCCAAAGAAATAATATTATAAACACAGTAAGAAAACACATTAATGTTTCTATGATCACTCCACTCAAAGCTTTCTGGCACTTCATACATAAAAGCAAAATATTTTGTTAAAAGAGTGTCAGGGCTTCAAGTGTGCATGCTCACCAAGCACCTAAAGGAGTTTGCCAGAGAATCTGACACTCCCTCTTGTAAATGCACTGCGATACAACCTGCAGCTGACCTATGGCTATATTCTTAATCAGAAGCCACCATATTCAGTGAACAGTTCAATTAATGAGTGAT
>NW_009657077.1:0-598 GCF_000708025.1 Charadrius vociferus
TGTCTTCATTGTTAGAACAAATCCTTGGATGCACAGAGATTTTTTTAATCTGGTCTGAAAAGAAACTAAGTTAACTGCATATTTACAAGGCAAGAAGAGAAACAGTGATCAAATTAAGAATCTGATTGTATGAAATATTTCCAAGAGATTTATACAAAGTAGCATAATACCTTTTTCCAAGGAGACAGACTATTAGGGAAATAAAATTATTAAAGCCTAAAAAAACCAAACAATTATTTGTTGCCCAAGCCAGAGATCTTGACTTCCTAGATCTATTTAAACTTATTCACTTCCAACTATTGAAGTCATGGAGTAAACTGTTTACCTGCTTTCAGGTATATATATATCTCAGTTATTCTAGCTTTTCCTACATCTACTAGTGAAACAGTATTCTTCAAATGCACTACCTTCCCCCAACACCATTTCATACTATTGTTACTGCAGTTACACCTGGTGATGGAACAATTGGATTTTACTTTAAATATTGCCAGAATACTTGTTTTGCTGTCCCAACGTTGACTTCAATAGGATATTTAGATCTTTCTTCCTGTATTTCATAGAAAACATTGCCAAAACTCTTTCATGTGCTTACTTTAAC
>NW_009657078.1:0-598 GCF_000708025.1 Charadrius vociferus
TTTTTTTCTTTTGAAATAGCACATATGCTACTATGCACTGAGAAAAGTCTGAAAAAAAAGCAGCCAAAGGCCAAAATCTGCTGCCAGTGATGCTGCTGTAAATCTGCAATCACATCCATTGACTTCAATAAAGTATCTCCAGATTTACGCTAAGGTACATGAGTGCAGCATTGTGATAGGACACAAGGTCCTGTTGACAGGGCCTTTTCTTAGGATTTTTACTGAAGAAAGACAGGAATATAGCCTCATGTTATCAAAAACGGGTAAACCCATCACATTACTCCTAAAGCACCAAGTTCTCCTCTTATGCCTAATAGGAAAGATCTGAAGCAACTGAAGTTATTGGATTTTATTTCTCTGTAGTTTGTGGTCCAAAAGGCTGGATAATTCATGGCAAATTTATCATTACTAGCTTGGTCAGGGTTGAAAAAGAATAAAATCTTTTGGATCCTGGTTTTTGTATATGTCCCTGCACTTCCTTCCTTTTGGAATAAAGTAGGGCAGAGCATGGACAGCGTCAGTGTCTAACAGCACAGAACTGTGTCTGCAGAGCTCCTGTGAGGTCTGCATGTGTGTGTAGCCCTCAAAGCTCCCGATT
>NW_009657079.1:0-598 GCF_000708025.1 Charadrius vociferus
CTCCATTTATTCTGTCCTTCAATAAAAGCTTTCCATACCTTTTATCTGATCTGCTATAATTTTTTTTAGATTGGGGATCCAAACCGCTGCCTACAATATATTTGATATAGTTACACCAAGGACTTACACGATGGCATTATGATATTTTCTGCTTTTCCAGTAATTTCTAGTATTTGATTTGGATTTCTGAACAGTCCTGAGTACTGATGTGATGTTTTCAGAGGACTGTCTGTTATGATTCCAAGATCTCTTTCATATGTGCTAAAGGAATGTACGGAGAGTTCATTACTTGTCATGTGAGATTTAAAACTTGAGATTTATCAGCACTCAGTTTCATCTGCCATCACTTTGCTGCCAGTCAGTACTGTGAGGTTTTTCTATAGCTGTTTGCAATCTGTCTTCCTCATAAATACTTTGAATAGGTTTGTATGACCAACAAGATATGTCACTGCATTATTAATTTTCCTTTCCAGCTCGTTTATGTATAGGCTGAACAGAGTAGACCTTCTGGAGAACAATCAACTCTTTCATTGGGAAAACTGATGTCTGCCTTTCGTTTTCCATCTAGAAATGAAGGGTCTAGAGCACAAGCCTTATG
>NW_009657080.1:0-599 GCF_000708025.1 Charadrius vociferus
TTTTTTTTTTTTTTTCTGTTATCACAGGCACAGTCTAAACTTGGCTGTTGGTGATTTTGGCAGTTATTTCAAAAGCTGTAAAGCACAGTTAGAAAATTACTTAGCTATTTTAATGGAAACGACATGAGAGCGCACTGCATATTTTTGCCAGCAATGCTTTTCAAAAAATATTGTGACTATAAACTCATTTGTTATGATTCTCTTGATGAAACATCCTGCATTCAACCTAACTCTCAGGTCTCAACCAACTACCAATAAAATGTGTCATTTCACATTTAAGTTATACTTAAAGTATAACTTAAAGAAATAACATTTACTGAAGTAAGACTTCAGTATGAAATACATTAGCAATAAAATGGCACACTTAGAGTTTTCAAAGCCTTCGAAACATACAGTTGAGATGATATCTATTTAACCAGCTATTTTTCAAACATCAAGAAAATAAAACTAAAGATTGTTTCCAAACAAAATTATAACACTACCACTCTTTTCCATCAAACAGGAAAACAACTCTGCAATTCATTTTGGGTAATAAGGGATCAAGGGCCAAACACTCACCCCAAGTCTTTTAAACACCAATAGTTCAAATCAGTCCATCT
>NW_009657081.1:0-598 GCF_000708025.1 Charadrius vociferus
AAAAATGTATTCATACATTGAAAGTAAGAAAATTTCTTGTGATTTACTTCCAAAGTGGATCATGTGAAAGATCTACATTGGTTTCGGTGCCTTTTAAGTCATTAAAAAATGCATCAACACAAGTGATAAGCTCTGATCATATGTGCCTACCTTCCACGTCTTTTTAGCCATGTCCAGCCTTCTTCAAGAGCTCTTATCAGACTAAGAAAAACTGAAACATTTTGGCATAGAGTGTGTTATGAATATGAACACCCCCAAAGTAGTATTTTTTCAAAATTTTTTGTGTTATGTGATGCAGTTGCATGGGAAGTTTGCGGCATGAATAGCCTACAAGTGTGTGTTATTGTTACACGTGAAAAAAATGGTACCACTCAATAGGCAATTTATCATCATCATTCAATACACTGATTTATCTGTACACAGCATCTGTGAAAACACACTTAAAATACTTTGAACTGATGAAGAAAGACATCTGGAACCCCTCGTGGCTGGTATTATACATTGTTTCCATCTTATTTTTCTGATGTGTGAGTCCTTGACAGATTAAGTTGTGGAGAGTGATTCTCCTTGGCTGGGAAAAAAAAAGACAAAAAAAAAA
>NW_009657082.1:0-598 GCF_000708025.1 Charadrius vociferus
GACAAATACTTCTCAACATATGGACCCAGGGTCATGGTTGTCATTACTGAAAGTGTAGATTACTGGAATGAGACTGTTCGTCTTGTCATTGAGAACTGCACACAGAATTTAGAGAGCATTTCTTACGTCGATAAGAACCTGTCAGAGTCATGGTTGACGGTATACACAAATCTTGCCAAAATTGGTTTGATAAATATAAGCAATAAGACTCTTTTCATTAATAACCTACCTAAACTGTTCCGAATCGTTCCCAGTTTTGAGTGGGACATTAACAAGACTGGGGATACAATAGAAGCATCACGTTTCTTCATCCAGACAGTGAATGTGACCTCAGCCATTGATGAGAAGAATCTTCTCAATCAGCTAAGAGAGACAGCCGAGCAGTGCACCATTCCATTAATGGTGTATCACCCAGCGTTCATCTACTACGATCAGTACCTGGTAATAGTGCAGAACACCATTCAGAACGTCGTCGTTGCTGCTGGAGCAATGCTTGTCATCTCCCTTTTGCTGATTCCCAACCCGTTGTGTTGCTTGTGGGTGACCTTCGCTATAGCTTCTGTTATAGTTGGTGTTGCTGGTTTCATGACATTTTGGA
>NW_009657083.1:0-599 GCF_000708025.1 Charadrius vociferus
AAAAAAAAAAAATTAAAAAAAAATTACAGGCATTAATGAAGGTCGGAAAGATATTTTCCAACTAAAGGAGATATGTCTGTATTATATTAAGGCCCCAAGTCTACATTTTTCAGGTATTTTGACTTAGCTGCTTTATGACATCAACGTGAAGTGCCATAAAACCCAGAGGAAAATTATTCTAAATTCACAATAAAAATACATACAAATGCAGATTATATTGGGCTTTTCCATCTTCCATTCCTCTACTTCTCTTTTTTATTGGAATTTGACTGAAAAGCGCAATGTGTATATAAAACATCTCCTCAGAATATAATCAAGGTAGGATTAATTTGCACAGGTAGCATTAATACTTAAAGAACAGATGTTTAAGTAATCATAATGTACAGCCCTGTGACAAACTCAAGTTGAACTTGAAATACCTTTGCCAGTGAAAAAAACCCACCCAGATAACAGTGATTCCAAAAGCCAAATTTGCCCATAATAGGCTTGAGAAACATCCGTTAGGCTTTTTCATGTAGAGAAGTTGGGTTTGCAACTTAAGATCTATACGTGTTATAAAAGGCGTCGGAGGGATTCGTGGTGCTCTGCTGGCTTAGATG
>NW_009657084.1:0-599 GCF_000708025.1 Charadrius vociferus
AGCTGTCAGTGAAGAAATGTTTCTTTAGGTAATTTGGATAGCAATACTCAAGGGTAGTACTGATGCAGCCATTCTGCTTCCAGCACAGTCATCTTCCCTATGAGCTGCTCATCAGTGAGACAGTCTAGTCTAGGTATGGCCATTCCTCTCCACCAGTCGGGGCCTGTCCCCATGGCACAGTACTTGGCACATTCCCTTGGCTCACATTTACCGCACAGACCTGTGTACCTATTCCCATGTCAGCCTCTGTAGCAGGCTGTGCAGGGCACCGTTTGCTTCAGGCGCAGTGTATGGTCATACTAGTATATTTAAAAACAGATTGTGCCCTGTATGCTTGCTGTGAATCTTGCCATTATGGTGGGAAGTGGCCTGACAGTGAAAGGCATTTCTTTGGGGGAAACGGGATTTGGAGCTGTCCTAGGAATGCCTTGAGTGATCTGATGAGCAAACTTCTCCGGAGGTCTGTCAGGGACAGGATTTGGGTGTCCAGCCTTAGGAGGAGTCTCAGAACCTGATTGGCATACATGTGGTGTGAACAATCAAGGAAATGGAGATCTGTCACTTCCAGTTATAGCTCAATATAGATGCAACCACTGCTT
>NW_009657085.1:0-600 GCF_000708025.1 Charadrius vociferus
GGTGTCCCCGAAAGACGTCACCCACCTCATCTGCACCCACGGCCACTCCGACCACGTGGGCAACCTCAACCTCTTCCCGCTGGCCACTTTGGTGGTGGGCTACGACCTGAGCCGAGGGACCGGCTGCTACGTCCCCAACGGGTTGGCCAAAGGTTGGCCTTACGTCCTCCACCCCGGTCACCTGGAGGTGGTGGCCACCCCGGGTCATACCTTGAGTCACGTCAGCCTGGTGGTACGGGCCACCTCCCTGGGGACGGCGGTGGTGGCCGGGGACTTGTTTGAGAAGGAGGAGGACGAGGAGGAGTGGAGGAGGTGGAGCGAAGACCCGGTGAGGCAGGAGAGAAGTCGGCGACGGGTGATGGCCATGGCCGATGTCATCGTACCGGGTCACGGGCCACCCTTCCGCGTCATCAGGGAGTGGGGGGACGGAGGAGCCCCTCGGGAGGAGGAGGAGGAGGAGGAAGACGGCGATGGCGTGGCTGGAGGTGGCCTCGAGGGACATGGGGACACCGTCAAGGGAGGTGGGACCCCGGGAGGTGTCGCCAAGTCATGAGAGATCTTCTGGGGACATCAAGAGGGACCTGGGGACACCAAGATGGA
>NW_009657086.1:0-599 GCF_000708025.1 Charadrius vociferus
AGTATATTTGACCTGATCAAAACACCCCTATTGTAGAATCAAGGATGAACCAGAAATAAAGGGGGGGAAAAAAAGAAAAAGTTAGTTGCTTGTATCAATCATTAATTTAAAAAACCTGTTGTGGAAAAAGAGATTAATTCAATTTACCTTTAGTTTATCCGGTGAAGTGTATGGAGCTTCAGGGGCATAAATTCTGAAAATATCAGCAAGACAACATGCTACCAACAAACGAACATCCTTATCAGGATGTTTGAGGAAAAAATCTGAAGCAAGATGTAAAGCAAGATTTAGGTAGAGCTCCTTCTCTTCTTCAGAATCCTGGTCCATATCCATGAAAGTTTTCACAACCATCTGAAAAGAGAGGCAAACATCAGTACATAAAATTAAGTGCTGTGTGTAACAGGGTCCTTACCGAAAGCTACTTTTCTGGTTTTATGCAACTTCTATCAGAAGCATTATTAACAACACAGTAGTACTTATTTGAGTAACCAATGTCTTATTTTTCAGGGTACAGGAAAGACCTAGTCAAGTCCTCTATCAATTGTCCCAACACACAGTCTCAGCAGAGTTACAGAAAGCCTGGCTGTAGTACCTCACAT
>NW_009657087.1:0-599 GCF_000708025.1 Charadrius vociferus
AGACCTTGAAACTCACGCACCATAGCTGGCTATAAAGTTAGTATTTTCACTAATTCAGACTCCAGAGTCTTCTACAAATGCAGTTTTTTCCAAGTATTAGAAGAGACCTTATTGAAAATTAAAATTACCACAAGAGAAGTTAATGCTGTGTCACTCAAACCAGGACACAAGGGAATCCCCCACCCTGCCTTGGCACAGCGACACATCCCTTTGCACCTGGGACCAGGGAGAAGGGCTGTGCTCCCTTCTCAGTTTCACAGAGGCACCCAAAAGGAGGATTTGCCCCTGTGTGTTTATCATGTAGTAGCAGTGAATTTCCACAGTGCTCCGGCTTTGCCAGAGCAAGCCCACCTTGCTGCTCAAAATGGGTTTCCTGCTGTGCAGGAGCCTCTGAGATGGTCTCAGAGCACGCAGAAGCTCATCAGTATCTCAAACTTGAACTGTTCCACCTTCTTTCACAGACCTTACAGTTCACCCTCCTAAATCAGCTCCATTCCTGTTCTAAGGGACAATTAACCACCTCAACATGGAGTGGGAAACGCTGGAGGGAGTTTTTCCTCTTCAGAAAAATACCATCTTACATCGCCCTTCTGCCTAAA
>NW_009657088.1:0-600 GCF_000708025.1 Charadrius vociferus
GTCTAGTGTCTCGTTTACGTGATCACTAGATGGGGAGTTTGTAGACTCTCTGGGGAATTAAGAACCTAAGTGTACAGGTTGCATATTCAGGCACAGCCCTTATACTCAGCTGTACCACAGCTGTAGCTATAGGACAGACATGAATATCATCCTTCCATCACACTTACAGCGTAAAATCTGCAGTTCTGTAGCTCCTGTCACAAGTAGCACTTCCCTCTTTCACATGTGTACTGGTGTAACAAGATATGTGTTATTTCATCTTAGATCTCAATACAGAGTACCAAAGCATCACACAGTTTCAACGTTTTTCATCTGGATTTGGAGAAATTTTTCTTTTTCATTTCCTGGGGGCACAAACTGTGTTTTTGTCTTTCCTACTCCATGATAAACAAATGCCAACAGCTTAACCAAATGGTGGGACCACCTCTCTAAAAGTTACTGTCCCCGGTATTCACTTGTGCTGGTTTAAATATGAAAGCAACTACCCATTTTACTGACAAACATTATCATCTGGAATTTTCCCATTCATAGTCTTATGTTTTATACTTACAATTTAGACTGGTTCGGTAACCCAATTCTTTGGCCAAGTATTTGCAGTAT
>NW_009657089.1:0-599 GCF_000708025.1 Charadrius vociferus
AATATTTCAAGTGGACAGAACAAAATAGCACACGCATGTGTATGATTAAATACACACTGACAAAATCTACACCTGTGAGGAGCAAGTAGCGATCACATAGTGTTCATGATACGGATTGGTCATGATGTGGTTACTGACTCCGTGTGCAATAGTCTTCCAGGCTGACGACCGCATGGCCACGCCTGGACGAAAGAGGGATTCCCTAAGGGTTTCTCCCAAGACTTTCACTCTGTTAAAAACAAGATCAACCTGCCTAGGAAAGTGCCGCAATGACACTTCAGATCATGCTTTGTAGTGGCAGGATTTCTCGGTGCAGAAAATGGCCACGTGCCATTCAGCTCACCTCGTGCCTGTCGCCCGCATGATTCTCTTCGGACAGATCACTGACAGTGATACCTGTGAGTAAGCATCACCTTCCTCAAACAGTCACAGCGGCATCATGTAGACGGGCTATTTTCTGGGTCTGGTTATCCCTTTGCTGGCTCAACCAAAACTGCCTGCACAGGTTCTGTGCCTGGTGAAAAAACAGCTGGGCACAAGGAGGGGGGAAGGAGGAAAAGGTCTCACCCTCTCCATCAGCGCACCTCCAAATGCCCCTC
>NW_009657090.1:0-599 GCF_000708025.1 Charadrius vociferus
AAACACTACCAAAACATCAGTGTGATACCCAGTACTTTCCCATGCTGAAATATTCAACACCACTGTACACACGACCGAGAAGAATAGCTTTCTCACAGCTGAAAGGTTCCAGCAAATCTAACTACTCATGAGAAGAAGAGTTAAGCAAGCAGAAGAGATCACACCAAATTATAATCCAAAGTAACTTTCTCTACTTCAAACTTACACATTTATGATAAACAATTACTATCCCTCAACAGCTGCATACCCAGGACAGGCAGGGAGGAACCTGCTGAGATTTCCCAGAACTAGAACGTCATTGCTCAGGCAGAAGGAGACAAAGGAGGTGTCCAGAGACACAATGCTCACAGCCATCTCCAGCAGGGCAAAAGGCTCCCTGGTTGATTTCTTTGCTCACCCAGAACATGGCCAGAGACAGGGCAGCATCTGCGTCAGAGCACCGCGCCGAGCAGTGCAGCCTTTCACCTGCGTGATGACACCAATCCCGAGCCCTACCTCTCCCTCTCCATCCAGAACTTCCCTGGTCGCTGAGCTGTGCTCCCGTCTTCCCAGGGCTTTCTGCCCACATGGGAACTCGGTCTTCCTTGCCGGAGAGAGGG
>NW_009657091.1:0-600 GCF_000708025.1 Charadrius vociferus
GATGGTAAGGTCGTCAGCCTGCAGCTCCGCAGCAGTTAAAACTATCACTGGAAGAGTTTTGATGGTGGATACTGTTCTCTGTGTTTCGTTTTCAATAACCATTTCATTGAGCTAGAATTATTTCTATGCCTTTGGGTGATGGGGATCTCTATGACCTCATCTTCTGTTTCTCGGGCATGTCCTGAGAGCCTTTGTCATCCAGAGCTTTCTCATCTGCAGTTTCCTCCCATTTGTCCTACTGTTCTTTTTCCTCCTCAACTTCTTTTTCCTCTTCCTAGGAACATTTCTTTCTGAAGCATCAGCTGTGAGGCAGCATCCTTGCACAACCGGGAAGTCCCTGCCTTTCCCCTGCTGAGCCTAGCGCTCCAGGCTCCCTCCAGGCTTTGTCCAAACTCTCTAACTACTTGTCCTGAATCTCAAACCCCTCTTTCTGCTTTTGGCAATGGTGATGCCTCTGTAGTCCTTTTTGACATCAAAGCCATTCCATTGCTGTCAGCAAGCATACTTACCCTTCTCTGCCAGTTAATAGCAAGAATTAAACAACGTTCAGAATACGCTCCCCCCTTCCGCCCTGTTCCTTTTATTGCTATTGTTGTTGTT
>NW_009657092.1:0-600 GCF_000708025.1 Charadrius vociferus
TTTGGGTCTTCCTCCTTAGAGCATTCTTCAAATTGTGTTTTGAAAGAAGAAAATGTGGAGCTCTAGATCTGTAAATGGATGAAGAAGTGATGTGCCTGGGTCCAAATTTTATGTATAATCCAGTCGGATCTATTGAAGACAGGAGAAAGTAAATCCACAAAAAACATCCTAGCTCTTTTTCCCAGGAATATAATGTTGGCAGCTGCTTCTAGTTTTCCATGAAGAAAACACATTGATGCAGTTTGTTTTGGGACTGCTGGGGAAAGAGGGTTTCCATAGCACTTTCTGAACACCAGCATCAAAACACTGACACACTGGCTAAAGAAAGAAAAAGTCTAACCTCAAATCTACACTAAACTGGATAGGAGGATGAAAATACATCTGAGGAAAGTAGTCACAATGGTTGGTTTAGCCTTGACTACTTCTGCAGTCAATGAATAGAAACAGCGTCTTACTAGGTTGGTTCGAAGTAGAAGGCAAGCTTCTGTGTTCTGACTGTCTGCAGAAATGTGTGTGTCTCCACAAATTATAAAGAATTAAAATGTGCATCCTAACAACACATTCAAAGCAGGATCAGCTATGAGGTCAGACCAAGTTGCT
>NW_009657093.1:0-600 GCF_000708025.1 Charadrius vociferus
GGGGGATCACGTTGATCCCGATTTATCACACCCCGGCAGAGTAATTCCCCAGCTCGCCGGTGCCCAGCGAGCCGAGCTCCTTACGTCCGGGGATCAGATTAGTCTGAAAGGTGCTAGAGAAACATAAATCCAGCTCTGAAGCCAGCGTTTTATTAAAGGTTGTTTGTTTGTTTATTTTTTAATTAATGGTAAGTTATCTAGAAATGGCTAATGGAAAATATCTGATGGTGGAGGGGCCAGGACTGGAGCTGGGTAATGCCATATCATCAACCGTACATATATCTCAATATATCATATTGATATTAATATATCAACATTGTATCATCAGCAATATATCATATTGATATATTGATACATCAATGTGATATCCATATTACTCCATAATATCCATATATTATCCAATATACCATATTGCTATCGAGAATATATCACATTAGCAATACCATCAACCCCCTTATTTCACATCAAGGCAGCTGCAACGAGTCTTTTGTGCTTCATACCTGGGTCTGCCTCCAACCAGGGGCGTAAAGCCCGAATGCATCACAAAAATTCCCAGTTTAGGGCTTGACCAAAGCATTGCATGAATCTGTGTGAATGCAT
>NW_009657094.1:0-600 GCF_000708025.1 Charadrius vociferus
ATGTCCTTCTTGTGTTGGGGGCCCCAGGATCATTTCACAATGTGGTACACTGAATGTACTCATGAAGTTAGATTCCAGTTTTCAGATCTGAGAACTGTGTCTTTAATTAGCTTAAGCAGAGACTGGTGGTGGCAAAAAATAAGTTCTATATTATTTCAGTACTTGTTTCCAGCTTTACAGTGAAGCAACAAATTTAGTACATAGACTACTGAGTCAGCAAAGAACACAACAGGTATCATAGCTGTTGGCTAAAATTTACAAAAACTAAATTGGATCCTGGAAAGTGTGTAGTGCACCCCACTCTATTAATAATCTGTTAAACTGAAAGCTCGGATGTGCTTTCAGTAACCACTGACATTTTATCTGAAATAAGGACGAAAAATTTCACTTACTACAAAGCAAAGCATTAAAAAGGTTCCTTATCTATGGGACCAGAATAGGGATATTAGTAACACTGTTCTGCTTCTTTTTGAAACCCTGTTAATGTCAGGTAATATGTTTCTCCAATGGCACTTGACATTCATTTGGCTAAAAAACCCCTGAAAATGAACTTTCCAAGGGAATATGTTAAGTAATACACTAATAGCCAGCTAAAAAAAA
>NW_009657095.1:0-600 GCF_000708025.1 Charadrius vociferus
TTACAGAGACCTGAAGATCATTAGCTTTCATCATAGATTATTAGATCAACCCTAGCTCTGGTTTTGGAGGTTTAGGTTCCCACTGCGCTGAATATTCATGCCACGCCGTTCCTCACAGCCCAGGTTCTCAAAGAACAAGGAACAAATAAGATAATGTTCATCCCGTATGAATCATAAGCTATCAATTTTCAGTGCAACCAATGGCCTTTCAGCCATGCTCTTTTAAGAACAGATTTTATTCGGTACACGAAACCAAAGGTTGTTACGAATCGTAAGGCAGAGATGAATCAGTTAGGAAGAACCCATTAAACATGAATCCATGGAAATCCTCCTTTTTTTGTTGTTAAATATTCTTACAATAAACGCTACAGTGTGACTTGCAATTTCCTCAAGTTCCTTTTCGCAGAACAATGATGGTTGGCAGCCACTCAAACTGCCTCAGTAAACTTTGCAAGATAGAAAGCAATTTAGTTTCCCTTTAAGACTTCGTTGCTAAAGTTATGCTCATTGATTTCCAGCCTCATAATTAAAATTCCTCATTAAACATGCTTGACAGCTGAATGTGATTCCTTTTACCTGCTACTGCTACCTTTTTTTTTT
>NW_009657096.1:0-600 GCF_000708025.1 Charadrius vociferus
AAAAAAAAATGGTTTTGCTTTTCAAAGATACATGCTGAAAAATTGCAGATGTCAAAATGTCAGTGTAATCAGATGGGACCAGATACAAAGTAGGCATATATCCCAGCTACTTGCTGAAGAAGCTGCAGCAGAGATCCTTATTACTATTTCAATTGTAGTTGAAATGCATTTCCATGCAGACAAATTGTGGGAGCACCTGCATGGCACTTAAATTCTGCTTTAGCATCTTAAGTGAGGCTTATTGCTAAGGCCTCTCCATTTGGGTTACTTTCACGATGAATGGGACATGCTTTATATAAATCAACATATGGCAGTGCAGACATATCAGAGAGGTTTACAGTAATGAGTCTGACAAGAAAACTATTTCTGAAACCAGCTTAAACACTTGAGTAAGGTACTCTTGAGTTAAGAATTGCTATTACTATTCTAGTGGCATAAACATCCAATGCACATACATAGGCAGAAAATGATTAGGAATCATTCTGATGGAGCAGACCAGGAGCCATTCTTGCTATTCACACGACCTGCTTTCTCTTGCCAAGAATACCTCTCTTGCATGCAAACAAGGCTATAGGCTATGTTCAAATCTATTTCAAGAAC
>NW_009657097.1:0-600 GCF_000708025.1 Charadrius vociferus
GCCCTGCACCCACAGCCTGGGCTTCCCATCGGCCTCGCTCTCACCCACCCTCCCACCCACTCCCTTTCCTGATGGAGGTGCTCCTCTGACAGAATTAGACCTCAGGGTCACGTTGCTTGGGAGCCTGAGTGCACCCCCACCATGCTGGGCATTTGGCTGTCCGAGCTCCGACGCAACCTGGAGCGTGGCCAAATTGTGGTCTTGCATGAAAATGCTACAAGAAGCCTCAGCGGGGGCCTGGCCTTCCTTTGCACAGGAGATACTTGGAAGCTGGACCTCTTGCCCTCGGTGTCTGTCCGAGAACCGTTGGATCTGGGTTGCAGCTCGGCCCGTGCCTGCCCCCGTTGGCCACTGATGCTGAGCCTGGCCATGACCTTGGGGCTCAAGTAGCCTGCCTGAACTCCCAGCTGCTTGAGCAGGACCACGGAGCTGCCTGTCCAGCGCGCGACTGCCACTGAAGCTTGTGCAGCCTTCCCACCTGATCCTGAGCAGCCCTTTGGTCCTCAACCGCCCCATCCTGAGCTCACAAGGGCCTCCTCAAGGTGAACTTTCCTGCTTATGAGACAAAGGCGACGCCGGGCCTGGGCCAGAGCCAAAAGG
>NW_009657098.1:0-600 GCF_000708025.1 Charadrius vociferus
GGTTTTTTTTTATTTTTATGTACTTTTATGCTTTTTTTTGCTAAATACTGAACCTCCTAGATTCTCTTGCTCTTCAAGCCAAGCACTGAAAAAATCTGTCAAACAAGAATGAACCTGTCCCTGGACAAATTATTCTTGCAACTTTAGAGGTTGTATCCAGAAAGTTTTCCCTTTAGCCACTGAAAGCTGAGTGAGTGATTCTGCCTCTGGGAAGGTGTGGTCATTGGTAGTCACATAATATTAGCATTCAACATGTCCATGAGTGATCTCATCTTTTGACAACCCCAGGGTATCGTTGTTCCTCCACTTTTCCAGCACTCTTCTCTGTCTGAATTGGTGCTGCATTCATTACCAGTGTTAGCCAAGAATTTAAACCTTCAGAAATGCTGTACATAAATACAGAAAGAATCACCTATACAGCCTCTATGGGAAGGCAGTCAAGGAGGTCTTCCGTCTCTAGACATCTTCATGTATATATAGCAGAGCTCAAAGAGACAATTTGATAGATTCTGTGTCTGGTTTGACTGTTTTTTAAATTATGAACAAGCAGTTTTAGCTTTACTGAAGAAGTATTTACCATGAACTCACCATTACAAATTT
>NW_009657099.1:0-601 GCF_000708025.1 Charadrius vociferus
AAGCTGCAACCTGATGCAAGCAGATATCAAATTACTCCAGTTCTGATTATGCTGCAAGAACCAAAGTCAAGGATACTCTTTCTTAAACAGGATATGAGGATACTGAGACACGTAAACCCCCTATATGCTATCTGGAGAAAAACGCGTATCTACTTCAGGCATTCAAAATGTCTTCCAGCAGTTTCCAGAAATGTCTGCTTTGCGCATTGAGCATATAGAAAAGGAAGAGAATAACAGATTTATATAATCTAGATTGCTACTTAACTGTAATGACACCAGTGTTGCCTCTATATTTCTTATTTACACGTTCCTGTCTGTATAGCATGGGGAGTTACTTGTTTTCTTTCCCAATGAAGATGGCCCAGAGCAATGTTCAGTTGAGCTGGAAGCTCACTTGCAGCTGGTGATGGCTTTTATGTGGAACCAGTAAGACTTCTTCAATTACAGCAATTTTAAAAGTAAAATAACTGAAACCCTATGTAAACAAGACTACTGCTTTGTTTCTCCAATGTAATATCTGGTAATAGGAACGCAAAGAATAATTGCATAGATGAGTAAGGATTTTGCTGTACGGACACCTACCCCAGCTGCAACATCGTTC
>NW_009657100.1:0-601 GCF_000708025.1 Charadrius vociferus
CAGCCTATGGCGCTCCCTGCGACCAGCCTCTTCCCCTCCCAGGCTGTGCTAGTAGCTGGGTTTGTGCCTTGCTGATCTCCTGGCGCCCTCACCACTGATCTCGTGGTCCTGGGCTGAGCCCCTCCTCTCTCTTCTGAAGGCCATATTGAGGCTCCTGTGGAAAACAAGAACTTCCCATCTGTCCCTGCTGTGAACTGTAATTTAGTGCCACAGTCCAGGCTGGGGTGTGTGCCACACCTCTCACCTTGGTCTGAACTATAGCATTTAACTCCACAAAATCACCCTAAATTCTTCATTTTCTTTCTAGTCAGGAGCCAGGAACCTAAGGGAATATACCCTCATGGAGCTGCTTGTGGTAAGTTAGCATTTGTGTCTCCTAACTCATCAAAGTGTCTTCCCTGAAAACAGCGCTTGGAACTTAGATAAGGCCATGGGGCTAAATGGTACAAAGGGGACAGCAGATACATACTGCGCTCTCTGGTTAAACTTGTGTTGGGGACAGGATCCCCCAACTGCTGCACCGATGGACAGTGTGGAAGACTGTTCTCTTAGCTACCGACCCAGAAGAGTAAGACCTCTCTTACTCAGTGGGTGTACTTGG
>NW_009657101.1:0-601 GCF_000708025.1 Charadrius vociferus
AGCAAAACTGCTCCGATATTCAGCAGCTTACATGATGTGCTGTGTTCCAGGATTGATGTCTGCTTAGAGCTAGGATTAATATCAATGTTTTACTGGCTCATCTACACTAGGACTATACTCCAATTCTAATAATCCACAATCAAACACTGAAGAACCTGAAGGAAATCATCCTGTATTATCAATAAAGTCAGCTCAACACAGCTTTTACTGTTCACTAAAAGACACACCTGAGGAAATACAGTGATCTCCCCACTCTCCTGCTCACATAAAAGACCCACTGCCTAAAAGACTCAAGACCCGACCCCCACCACTTCACCCAGACAGAAAATTAGCGCTCTTAATATTCGCACACACGCACACCAAATCATAATGAAATTCCTCACAACCGTAAAAAGCATAATTCATACACAGCACTTCCATGAAAGGCCACAGTATGTTCATTCATAAGCAAGCAATAGCCTGATGGAGGGCAGACACGTCTACTCATCCCAGAAAGGTAGTGGCTGGAAGGAAGGTGACTGCATTCTGAAAAACGTTTAAACCCCTAAAACCATCTAAAAGGGAGACAGGAGGCACAGACTTTTTAGTAGTACAGAATTAC
>NW_009657102.1:0-598 GCF_000708025.1 Charadrius vociferus
TTGCAAAAAAAGGCATCCCTCCAACACGCCCCTTTTCGCTGAAAGAGGGAGAGAGGTAATAACAGCAACTAAAATCCCTGGGACAAATCACCCACCAAGGCAAATGAACTGCAGCCCTGACTCTCTCTCCCCATTACGGTAGAAGATATCTTCTATGGTCAGAGATACTCACCCTGACACTTGATCCTGGATATGTTTTGACAGAATTTAACTGAGTTGTTCCTTTAAGACCTGCCAGCTCAACTACACAACACTTATGAAGTTGAGAGGATTCAAGTGAGAGAAACTTAAAATGCTGTGCTTTATAATGGCAGAGACTATCACATTTAGTAATATGGTGGCATATCAGATTTCTGATCATCCGGAGTTAGGATTACCAGGGAACTCTGGCACCTTTAAGCAGCACCAAATAGCTCTAAACCTTGTTTCTCTACTGCTGATTGACATCGTTTTTATTCAGCTTCTCAAAGTTTCCAAGAAAACACCGAACAGTGAATCCCAACTCATGGACTGCAACATCAGAAGAGCAGGAAATTAAGTTAAACCCAGTGAGAAGACTGAAGTGTGACATTGCGCATCTTGCTTCATTCTGCTGTGA
>NW_009657103.1:0-601 GCF_000708025.1 Charadrius vociferus
CACGCGCCTGCACAAGCGCGGTGTCGGCACACGTGTGTGCACGGTCCCAGCGAGATGCTCACCGCACACGCGTGTGCACCCCTCCGTGCAAGGTGCCGGCAGGGTCCTCGCTGCCCTGTGTGCACACGTGTGTGCCATCGCGTGTGGTCTCAGTGAGGTGTTCATTGCACACAGATGTGCACACACATGTGTATGGGCTCAGTGAGATGCTCACTGTACACACGTGTGTGTCACACCACGCCTGGTCTCGGTGAGATGTTCAGTGAACATGCGTGTGCACACACGTGTGCACGGTCTCAGTGAGATGCTCACTGCACACACGCGTGCACCCCTCCCTGCAAGGTAGCGGCAGGCTCCTCACTGACATGTGTGAACACGTGTGTGTCACACCACACGCGGTCTCAGTGAGATGTTCACCGCACACACACGTGTGCATTCCTCCATGCAAAGTGCCGGCAGGCTCCTCACTGCCGTGTGTGTGCGCACGCACACGTGTGTCACCCCACACGTGGTCTCAGTGAGGTGTTCATGGCACACGTGAACTCCTCGGCACGTGTCCACGCGTGTGCACACACGTTCCCGTCCCTCCGTCCACACTGCC
>NW_009657104.1:0-601 GCF_000708025.1 Charadrius vociferus
AAAAAAAAAAAGCTTCCCATCCTTGCCATACACACACATCCTGACTCCTACCACAATAATAGGTTGCTACAGACTACAATCTGGATTAAAATTAAGAATTTGCTATGATAAAATGACTGAGCAGCCTTTCATGAAACAAAAAAATACCTTGGAAATAAATGAAAGTTCAGGTTTGGTTAAAAATTTGCAGCTATGGGCTTGTTAACAATTCTCAAGTTATTTGAATTCAATTTGAGATCAAAAGTATGAACACTTTCTCTGATCTATATATTCTTTCATACATAATATATACATAGCTGAACCCCTTTATCTATAGAAGTAGCTATAGTAAAAGCAGGCACTCATTTCTGTGACTCTGCCAACATACAGGTTTCTCCTCAACAGTGAATATCTTACAGAAGAGTTTCTATTTCATTGCCCAAAGAGTGTGGGTTCAGAGAAGTATTTTCAAAAGCAGAATATTGTATTTCCCCCTCCCCCAAGAAGCTGCTGAAGCCAGGAGGCAAAGCAAGGATCAAAGCTCACCGCTTAACTGGAAGAATATGACAGTACAGAGCACAGCAGCTTGGCAACTGTGACATGAGTGAAAACTAAAAAAAAA
>NW_009657105.1:0-601 GCF_000708025.1 Charadrius vociferus
TTTTTTTTTTTTTGAGTCACAGTAAGCTTAACATAATGAAGGTTCTATTCCTTTATTAACAGTGATAACTGTAGAAGAACTCAACAGAGCCCTATACTTAGAAGCAATTCAGCTCAACCTCTTTTGTGCTAGCAAAATCCATGTAGATAATATTATTTAAATCTAAAACTTCAGGACTCATCTTCTGAGTTCATCCTACAGGAGATCCCAGTGACTTTACAATACTGGGAATCCTCCCCCAGGGGGGAAAGCTGTCAGGCCTGAAGACTTGTGTCCTAATACTGCAGCACCAGCTGCTTGCTGCCAGCCAGTGGCACCAGAGCTGGTCCAGCTACAAGGCTCACTGAGGAACTGGTACTTCTCAAGTGCAAGCATAGCACTAAGCCTCTCCCTCCAGCCCTTGCATTTGGTTTTACTTGTTTTCTCTACCTCAGTAAAAGGAAGTCTACATTATATTTGGGACTGCCTTGAGATTGGAGCAAATCCTTCTAGAAACCAACCGTACATACAAAGGACAAAAAAGCGTTGGGGAGCAGTCAAGCCTGCATTTGCAAAGGGGAAAATCATGTCTGACCAACCAACTTGACAGCCTTCTATGATG
>NW_009657106.1:0-602 GCF_000708025.1 Charadrius vociferus
ATATTTTCCAAATTTGTTGTTCCTTTCTTACATAGGAATTATTAAAAATATTCTCTCCTACTTAATCTTTCTTTCACCTGCTTCCTGATTTTGGTGGTACATGTGGCCATGCATTCTGTGCCTCTGTTTTTGCTCCTGAGCCCTCCCTACAGGCTGCCGCAGGCTCTCACACCACACCTGTCCACTCTTGCCCGTGTTCCCCTACACTACAGATACGTGATGTGGTGTTGTGGTTCTCACTTGTCAGACTCCCAGCTTTAGTGCCGGGCAGGGGCTAACGGGTCTTGGGGAGTTCAGGATTCAGAGAAACAGCTCGTTACTGCAAGAGGTGACTGTTGTCAGTTGCTGAGCTCAGGGAAGGGGAGGCTATGCTGCTCAGTCTCTTGGGGTGGAGAACTGTTGCTTCCCTCAGTACCAATTTCTAGCAGCATTAACTGATTTCAGATCTCAGTAGGAGCTGTAAGGCAGGAGTGCCTACCTTTCAGTGTGCTGAGGTATTTCTCAAACTGGCCTCTGATAAAGCCTTCTAGGTGGATTTTCCCCACCTTGCCTCTATTTACTGCACCCAAGTGAAGATATGGCCGTCTTTAGGAGGAAAAAAA
>NW_009657107.1:0-601 GCF_000708025.1 Charadrius vociferus
ATAGGAAGGAACTAAGAAATACAAGAGAATTCCATAAATATCTTACCTTTCTGTTTCAATTTAGAGTTTCTCCAGAGTAGTGCAATATTCAAGATGATGTTTGACACTGCCAGAACTGTTAGTAAAATGAATGGTGCTGGCCAACCTGCATATTTTGAAAAGAACTGTATTTAGTGTGTCATGGAAGTAGAATTAAGTGGATCATCCAGGCTCTTAAGTGGCTCAACAGAACTTGGTTTTTGGAATGTGTTAATGAATTGCTGCCTCTGTCCCAAAGGACCCCACAAATCAGGAGACTACAGGCCTACACAGCATTTCTGAATCAGAGCTTTGTTTTAGCTTCTAAGATGATTTCTGAAACCACAGCAGTGGAAAGCATATTTCATGTGATGATTTCTAAAGAAGAAAAAGGACTTAGAATTGAAGGAGATGAAGGCTTTGTGGTCAGCCTCTTCATTGTGGAACCAGAGGTACTTGGAGACTGCCAGGCGTAAACTTGGCTTGGTAAGCTTCTCTGCTCAGTGATCTAGGGTAGCATTTAAAGTATATATTTAAAGAGAGAGAGATAGAGTCACTTACATATAATGTGTGTGTATGTGTG
>NW_009657108.1:0-600 GCF_000708025.1 Charadrius vociferus
CAGGGGACCCGTGCTGTCAAGCCTCCTGAATGCGTTCAGCTGTGACCTACGGTACTGCTGCATTCTGCGCAGAGAGCGGGGAGCGAGGCATTGACCTTGCCACTGCACAGAATCAATTCTAAATATAGCATGATTTCTAAGTATTCCAATGTTCTCTCACCAGTTAACTGTTAACTCATGACAACAAGGCAAGTTTTGTCCCGAGGCACAGGTTTTTCCCTTGTTGTCCTCTTATTCCAGGTTAGAAGAAAAGTGGTAAATAGTCAAGATGACATTCAGCGTAGTTCTCCAGGCAGCTGGTTACTTACTTCAGGAGGGAATGTAAAATGCACTCGGGACAAGTGATGCAGTCAACAGTTTGAATTTTGCAAGTCGGACCTTATTTCTCACTATCTGGGCTTTTGGTTTGTTTTTGTAAGTCTACTCGCTATATGTGGTGTTCGGGTATTTTAGTTACAACTGCATCATCGTTTGGGATGCTGCCTCTGTGGAGCTAAATGGTGGCACAAAAGACCTGCAAAATAGATGGTGTACTCTGCCCTGAAAATCCTAACGGAGAGCGGAGAGAAGGAGGGAGAGGGAGGAGTTGAGGAATCCTCC
>NW_009657109.1:0-599 GCF_000708025.1 Charadrius vociferus
GTGACCAGTGCTGTATTATTGATCATTCTACGTAATTATTCCACATATTCTACCCCGTGACTGGGAACGAGGGCCTGTTTTCATTTTTTAAATGAGACTTTGAAGCGTGCGTACACATACAGATTAAGGGTATCTCTCTTGTTGGCTAGAGGCACTGAAATCCTGATTTCTGATGAAATACTTGGAGTAGCCTTTTGCAAGATTGCTTCCTTTGTGTGACTTTTTGTTAAACTCCGTTCTTACTTATTTGACTTCTTTTTAGAACTGGAGCCGAGTGTGTTCACCGCCGGAGTAAAGCAAAGCATGGATTTGAAACGGGAAGCTGCAGAATGTCCAGAAAGAGACAACGCTGTCTGTTTAGTCCGAGATTCTTAAAGCGGCAAGCAGAAACATGCCTTCAGGTAATTTTTTTCCCCTTTTCACCTGCATGGAGACATTTGTCATTCCCGCTCATCAGACTTAGCCAAGGGATGAGTTCTACCGGGAGACGACAAGAGCTTTTCTGAGTGTCCAGCTACAAACTCCAGGGGTGAGCTTCGCCTCCCAGAGATGAGCCTGAAGGATGCCCTGCCTTGTCTTCCAGACTCCGGTCCTCTTCT
>NW_009657110.1:0-602 GCF_000708025.1 Charadrius vociferus
AGATCATCAAGTCCAACCGCAAACCTATCACTGTCAAGTGCCGCATCTACATGCTCAATGTGTTTAAGAGAGAGGACTTACTGCATAAAGGAGCCCCTTTAGGAACCAAATATATTGGTGCAGTATTGTGTCCACCATAATTAATACTGCTTCTATGCTTGATCATCTGCTGCAGAACATTATGCTGACACAGGTACAGTACTGAGTTACCTCTATGGTATTGCATTGCTATTTTACATGTTACTCCTCATTTTAGGCTAATTCATTCTTAAGGCTGTGCCAGAAAATTATTTAAATCTACCCATTTTTAATGTGAGGCTACAATACCATATAAAATCAATGTAGAGTAGGGAAGCCCTGTTCATCATGAGCAGTTCTTGCATCTATTGCTCTTCTTCTCTGCTCATGTTCCCACTCCTTTTTCAAACATGATCTGCAGTCATGTTTGTAGTTCTTCAGAATAAATGTGGAATTCAAACTGTTCAAGAGGAAGTTCTTCTCATTCACCTCTAAGGCACAAAGCAAAAAGTACTATGGGAATCAGTGGTGTTCAAGCTTTCCAATTTGAGGTAAAATTATTGCAGAAAGCTTTAAAAAAAAAA
>NW_009657111.1:0-602 GCF_000708025.1 Charadrius vociferus
TCTGTCATGATTTTTCCATTGATCCAGATATATTTTTAAATATAGGTATCCATACATATCCTACATGGAGAGAGACCTCAGATAGTGCCGAGCAGGAGCACACAAAGCTTTGGAACATGAAGTAAAATCACGCATTCATCCATCCATGAACATTATTAAAGTCACTGATGTGGTTTAAATCCAGTTTTGTCATAGCCTCTCTCTAGCAAACACGTATGCCAGCGCACTTGTCTGTTGAACTGGACTGCCACCATCACACTGGCGCCCAGCGCCAGCAAGGAGACTGATGTGTGTGTCCTCCCTTTTGCCGGGGGTTGAGCTGCAGGTGGTTTTGTCAGCGCTGTTTTGACTAGGGCAGCAAATACTCTGCTGCCATGAATGGCCGATCTGTACGCTCGTGGTGCTGCTGGGTGATCCAGTCTCATGTGGGGCACGGTCTGGCCCCAACTGCATTTCTGTTGAATGTATGACAAAGCTTATGCACCGAATTCACGCTTCTATGCTAACTACAAGAAAACTTACGCAACAACATAAACTGGGCTGATAAAATCCGCGGATATTAGCTCTTCAAGAAGCTTGATGTTCAAGTAGGTCAACTTCCC
>NW_009657112.1:0-602 GCF_000708025.1 Charadrius vociferus
TCTCTTCTAGGCTGAAACCTATGGACTAGGCAACTTCAAAGCAACTCATACCAGTGATTCAGGGTGGGAAAACAAGGAATGTCACATCTAACTGAAACCACAGGAAGAATAAGATAGTCACTGTGGAACTAACCAAAATGACATTTGGCCAGGACAGGATGGTTTTTCCCCAAAAGCACCACAGGATGCACCACAAATTATCAGAATCATGATTTTATGCCTTATTCAAAACGAAGCACCTCATGACTCCGAGTCCTTAACATTTCAGTTTGCAACAAATTTGTAGAATGACACCTGCTAAATCCCCAGCATCTACAACCTTTTTCTTTAGGGAAGCCTTACCTAAGTACACATCCAATCAGAATTAGTTAAAGTAAACCAGGATAGTATATGTCATCATTATAGTAAAAATGTAGAAGAAAATCTTGTTTATATTGTGCTTTATATTACAACTTTTGGAGTCCTAAAAAACATTATAAGGTGATACACTCATTCCAGATTTCAAAATATGTTATTATGATAAAGATGAAATACAATGGAACATTACTGTCATCTTCAAAGTTCTCCTATTCAACTTGGAGGAAACACAAAAGGATTTCAAG
>NW_009657113.1:0-602 GCF_000708025.1 Charadrius vociferus
GAAGAGCAGGTGGGGCTCCTCACGCTCCACGTGGTCTGACTTAAAAGCTTCTTGGGGGGCCACCTGCTCCTTCTTCAGGTGGCCAAGCTGCCCGACCTGGCGGACAGCCTCCACCGTCTCCACACCATGGCCAGAGGCGCTGCTGGATGCTGAGGCCCCCCGTGGCATGGCCGGCTCCTCTGAATGGGGCGCTGCGGAGGATCCTGGCTGCACTCCTGCGCTGGCAGTACAGGTGGCAGGGACCCCTGGCTGCTCCCCTGCAGTGCTGGTCTTGCTGATGGGGAATCCAGGCTGCACCCCTGCGGTGGTGATTTCGGTGCCGGGGGATCCTAGCTGCACACCTGGCGTGGTGCTCTGAGTACCAGTGGCCCATGGCTGCTCTCCTGCAATGCTGGTCTTCCTGACGGGGAATGGTGTCTGCACCCCCGCGGTGGGGACTTGGGTGCCAGAGGATGCTGGCTGCACCCCTGGGGTCACCGTGCCATGAGTGCCAGGGGACCCTGGCTGCCTCCCAGCTGAGGTGGACTGTGGGCCAGGGGACCCTGGCTGCATCCCTGGGCTTGTGGCGCTGGCACCAGAGGTCCTCTTCCCCTCTGAAGGAG
>NW_009657114.1:0-602 GCF_000708025.1 Charadrius vociferus
TTCCTTCCTTCCTACCTGTCCTTTTGGATTTCTCTCATCATCCATGAATTCTTCAGGAGAATGGTCAATATTTCCCTGGACTCTCTGGGGTGATGTCATCAGGCTCCACTGACAATTCTTTTCCTTAAATATGTTCAAATGTATTCTTTCTCAGTTTTTTCATCCCTTTTCTTTGTTGTTGAAATTAATTGTTAAGGGTTTGATCACAATGGAACGCTTTTGCAGAGCGTGAAGCAAAAAGGCATTGAATGCGTCAGTTGTCTCCATTTGTCCATTACTTTAGTATTTATAAGTGAAGGACCTTTCCTTTCCTTCATTTAGATTGCTCCTAATGTATTTACAAGGTCTTTTCTTACTGCACCTTTTCATGCAGCGTTTTGTATCCTTACACCAGAATGTTGTAAAACCACTGTCAGGCTAATAACCCATTAGTTTAGTAACTGTAACCAAACAGTAACTGTAGTTTATTCTGCATGATAGTTAGGCAAATCTGAGATAGTCGTGTTTAAGATGCTCTCTAACTCTGTTATGCGGTGGCTTCATGTTTTTTCTGGCCTGCAAGTATGCTAGAAAACAAACGCAAAACACACACAAAAAAAAAA
>NW_009657115.1:0-601 GCF_000708025.1 Charadrius vociferus
GACTATGCTCAGGTTGAGAAAGCATTTGCTAGACCCCATTGAGTATTCAGAGTGTCCTTGGATGGAATCAACTTAGGAAAATTAAAGATCTGAAAGTTATCTTCCCCTTCCTGATGGGATGTCTAGGAAAGGACCAAAGGCAAAGGAAAGGAAGGGATCAAGGTGGGCTTGGGAGGAACGAACATGGGAAACAGAGGGATAAGGGGTTAAAAAGAGTTGGTCACATGTAAACTGTTGGCTGGTCATACACTTGTCTGGCCGTTCCTGTGACTGATCTCTCCAGCCTGTCCTGTTTCCTTACTAAAGTCCATTTCCAGCAACTTTCTGGGGGGAGGGGGCTCTCTGCTCTTTGTACAAAGTGAGTAACGCACTGATGTTGGAGCTCTTGCGGAACAGCATCAGCGCCTTCTCAGGGAATAGACTGGGGAGGGCGCAATAGGTTGGGAGGGGACTCAACCAGGCAGATGACCCCAAGTAACCAAAGAGGTAATCCATACCATAGAACATCATACTCAGTAATAAAAGGGAAAAGAGGGATCTTTAGGGAATTTAGCCACCTTTGTCTCAGGTACTGGCTGCGCATCCCCCTACCCATGGGAGG
>NW_009657116.1:0-603 GCF_000708025.1 Charadrius vociferus
GTTTTTCCAGAAGCTCCTTGCTCATCATAAGGTCTTTGCCTTACCATATGTCTGAGCCAGTTATCTCTTTGCATGCTTTGAGCCAATGAGATCTTCTACTAGATATTTCACAATGCTGAGACATGTTCCATTAGCTCCATTTGCAGTCACCAGTCTTCGATGCTCTGTGTTTTCTCAGCTTACAGACTTGGTGTTTCTCAGTCTAGTGAGTGAGTGAGAATTCCATCTGAGATGGAGAAACCTTCCCTGCTTTCTTCATTAGGCATTGTCCTTGTAAGGATAAGATGCTCACAAACTTTGGATATCAAGAAACTTTTTTCTTACTACAATGGCAGAATTAGGGCCAGCTGAAGATCTACTTGCCTGTTTCTACCCATTCCAGAGAAGTCAAAAGAATAGCATCAGTCTATGTGCAAAACATTTTCCAAGTGGGTAACAAGTTGTTTCAGGACTTATATCCTATAGGATCACTAGGGTGTTTTTCCAAGAGTGCCCTAAACTAGTTTCATCGGAGCTCAAGTGTTATTGTTAATATTGTTAAGGAATCCAGAAATAGTGCTGACTGTAGGACAGAGCAATCTGAGAGCTGCTGTTCTGAAAAGA
>NW_009657117.1:0-603 GCF_000708025.1 Charadrius vociferus
TTATTTGGAATTGTTGTCTGTAGATACTTAGATAGGCTGAGAGATTACATTAAACAAGCAGCAGGTTGCCTTTCTAGCCATGATGAAATCTGCCATTCAAATCATCTGCCCAGCTGTGCATTCTTTTACCATGATGCTTTTTAAAAAAACAACATTTGCCTTTAATCTTAGTAGGTGAAATTTACCCCCTTGCAGAGGCCAGCTCAAGACTTAGGCAGTACCTAACATGAGCACTACATGAGATGGCTTTCTCTCAGGATTAAAAATGCATTATTGTAAATAGCACCATTAGGATGTTTTATTGCATTAGCTTCTAGACAAAACAAACTTCCTTTGAAGTAAATTAAGCCCTTGGGCAATGTGAATTATGGGAGTTGAGAAATTTAAACTAAAGACCCTGTCCACTTTTGTTTACACAGAATGCTTAAGGCTTTGTAGGGAGGCTTGTTTTGCAATTGCAGTTTACTTAAATTGTTCAGTACCCAGCAGGCCTGTGTGGAGAGCAGCCAATGCCATCTGGGTGCAGCCAGCCCCACCTCCAGCAGTGGCTTCTATGACTGTCATTATAAACAATACTCAGGAAAAAGTCCCAAATATGTTGTA
>NW_009657118.1:0-603 GCF_000708025.1 Charadrius vociferus
CTAGTCCCTTACAAAATTACTTTGAATCTTAAAGATAAAAGTTTCTTTTCTCTTTTGCCTGGTTCATACCTGTTGGATTCTTCTTACAGCTACCAGTATGAGTTTAATTCCAGGAAACTAAAACCAAAACTATGTTGACTTGTTTTAAAAAATACACAGACATGGAGTTGTACTGCTATGGTTCCCTACTCCATGGAACCTCCCTGGACGGTAGGCTGGGATATCGATTCTGTGGAGAGTAGGACTTTTAGGAAGGTTCTAGAGATTGGATTCAGCACAAGAGATGAGTGTACCTTAATTTTAAGTATACAAACACCTTCCGCTCTTGTGGCAATATTCATGTACTCTAAGTTAACAGTGTTGCCATTGCAAAGGTGCTCATAAATTTCTACGTTTCTGCTTTGTTGTCACCAACCATATGAACTCTTGCAGTCCTTCTCAGTGCAAAGTCAAATGGTGGATTTCACATCACCAGCTAATAGCTGAGGAGCATCCTGAGAAGCTGTTCTTTCAGCCTGAGCTCCTACTGCACCACCTACAGAAGAAGTTCACATCTTCTTCGCTCACAGCTACCCAAAAGGCCAGGTTGGACAGGGCTTTGAG
>NW_009657119.1:0-603 GCF_000708025.1 Charadrius vociferus
AAAAAAAAATCCATGACAACAAAAATCAGTTTTGAGTATACCTTTAAGTACTACAATCCCAAAGCCTGAGAGGAACTGTATGAAGAAAATAGCAAAAGACCAGTCCTTACCAACAAGGTAGAAGGTGAAGAGATGATACGCTTTTAAGCTTAACTGAGGACCTTCACTCTTTACAGAAGATGCCAGGCTATTCCAACACTAACACTTCCAACACTTCACTCAGGCAAACCAAGCACGAGTAATATTGCCAGAGATCACTAGGCACAACAGGTACTATGCCAAACACATTTTAACAAAAGTATTATCATACATTGTGTAAGAGCAAACCACTTTCAATAGGATGACATTCCCTGTAAGCTTGGCTTTTGCAAGAAGTCTAGTACTATGTTTCTGCAGCAGTAAAGCGGAAAAGTTCAAGCAAATTGCTCTCAAAACAGCAAAACAAATAATTTCTGGGTCAGCAAGAGATTGTGAGGTTGTGCATAGCATTATTTTTTAAAACCGTGCAAGCGTTAATAATTCAGCTTACAAAGTACTCAGAAAGGTAGCTGAATTGAAACAATAGTAGAGGGGAACAGTCTTACTGACATCTGAGAAAAAAAA
>NW_009657120.1:0-603 GCF_000708025.1 Charadrius vociferus
AAGTCAACTCTATCCCAATTGAAACCACAGCAACATCTTGGGAAGTGCTTAACCAAAATAATATTCAGTGAGTCAGAGGTGTTCTGTTGAGAAGTCTTGAGTCAAGAGTCTGGCAATAAAAACTTGAAAATGGATCTCCCAGTTTTGCATATAAGTCTCCTGCTTTTTGGGGAAGATAGGAACAGACACACCTGTATGGTTCCCCCATAAGGTCCAAAGTGGTTTTAGTTTTCTGTGTTTGTTTGGTTTTGTTTTGAGAATAAGGCCAGACTTGCAAGACATCTCAGGGGAAAGTCAGATACATGTCAAAACTTTGGTTGTTTTTATCTCTTCAACAGAAATGCAGACTTTGACAAGAACAGCAATCTTATCACTCCACTTCCAAAATGTGAAAATTAGTTACAGAGAAGATGGAGATTCCCTTTCTACAAGAATGGACAGTGACAAGGCAATAGACACAAGTTGATTCAGGGGAAATTCTGTTTGCATATAAGAAAAAAAAACGAACCACAGTCTTAATCATGAGAACAATTAAACATTGGGATGGGTAGCCCAGAGGAGTGATGCAGTCTTCCCTGCTGGAAATATTCAAGACTTGGCTTG
>NW_009657121.1:0-603 GCF_000708025.1 Charadrius vociferus
CGCCAGCGCCCTCCATACCCGTGGGTGGATGAACCGTTGAGCAGTCTTCACTAGTGCTTATCTGAAGACTGACTTGGTTAAAAATCTACGGGGTCAATTAAATTTGCTTCTAATGATGTGTGCATCATATCACTTAAGAGATTGTTCAATATTGTCATTCCTTACATTTCTGTGTGGCAGAGTAATGAAGAAGTGAAACCTCCTCTTTTCAGTATCTCTATGCAAATGAGAAGAAGCTGGTGAGGTTCGAATAGTATGGGGATGAGCTGGGGTAGGTTTGGGAGAAACCAGGCCTCAAATGAGTTATGCAAATACAGGCTGCTCCTCCCTGTAGAGCAGCACTGGAATTATTTCTCCTTTCTGCATTGAAAATAATACCTTAAATTGACAACAGAATACACACCTGAGCAGCTGAATGCAGGAAATCAATTGCTCGCTCTGGGCTTACCAAGTTACTTGCCCATAGAAATGCCAAGTTTGCTAGTGCTTTTCCGAAATAATTGGTTTTAGCACTCACCAGCAGAAATGTGTGTCTTCATCTTTTAAATGTCCCAGTTGTGTTCCACAGCTTGAATCCGGCACTAGAAACCATGAGAAAAAAAA
>NW_009657122.1:0-603 GCF_000708025.1 Charadrius vociferus
GATTCACATTCAGTTAATAATCCATATTTTAGAAATCGGTCAATTATTTCTTTTATTCCTTTTCTGTCCTCTAATCTCAAAGGATATTGTTTTATTCTTACTGGGGTAGTTTCTGATTTCAACTTAATAACTATGGGAACAGCATTTTTGGCCCTTCCTGGGATCTCAGTAGCCCATACTCCTGGATATACTTGGTTGATTACTTCTGGAGGTAACTCAAATTTGGCTGACGTTTGTAACATCGCTAAACTCAGAATTTCAATTAATTGGTTCTCTTTAAGGTGGAATTTCATTTTCCCTTTCTCAAAAATGATAGTAGCTTCTAATTGTTCTAATAAGTCTCGGCCAAGTAAGGGTTTGGGGGAATTTGGTAGATAGAGAAATCTATGTATCCCCACTTGTTTCCCTAATTTATAACTGAGAGGTTTCAGAAAATATGCTTTTTCAGGTTGACCAGTGGCTCCGATTACTGTGATAAAATCCTTATCTTCTGGTATTAGTTTTTGGTTTAGCACTGAATATGATGCTCCCGTATCTACAAGGAAATCTGTTTCGCATTCTCCTTTCCCTAGCTTAATTTTAACCAGTGGATCCGCTAGGGTA
>NW_009657123.1:0-603 GCF_000708025.1 Charadrius vociferus
GTTATTGAGACTCAAGTCTGCTCAAGAACCTGCTAAATTTTGAGGAGTAGTTTCATGACCAATAAAACTAATGAACTCTGAATTCTTACTAATTTCTGTCCCTATGGCTTTCCCTTGTGTAGATTTTCTAATGTTTAATAAGGACTGAATTCTCACAGGAACCTTCTTTCAGTTGAGGCAGTAATAGGTTCTCCTCTTTTTGGTTGCTCATTTTTATAAAACTTCTAGAAATGCAGTATCTCTGAGACTTGGGCAATTTGGTTGAAATTAGCCAATAGAAATTCTGAAATTTGGTTGAAATTAACCAATAGATTAAATAAATACTTGAGAATGAGGAAAACATATAAGTGCATACTTAAGTTCGTGTGTACACACATGTATGCAAGGATGTGATAACGCAAGTCTTTCCTTGGAAAACCAGGCTAAATCATGATTCTCTGATTGGAAGCATGCAGTGCTAGATAGTGCAATTGGCTACATCTTTAAATGGTACCCTGAAGCGCATGTAACCAGTGGGGCTTTTTGTGAGTTGGGGTGCATTCTCAGGAAAGTTACCTTTGCCCAGAATAAGACCCTATTTTACGTGCGAGTCTCCTTCAGTAG
>NW_009657124.1:0-604 GCF_000708025.1 Charadrius vociferus
GCTAGAAAATTAGTAAAATGATCAGAGTAGTAGGAACAAAAAGCAAAGTGAAGTAATTTTGTATGTTCAATACAAAACTATACAATTTATTTATTTAAAAATAAAACTGACTGATGATATGGAGTTGAGTGCAAACACAGTAATAATGTCATTATTTTTCATTACAGCTCCCAAGGCCAGTGAAAGAGAAAGAGCAGTCTGAGGTGAGGCAGCATTCAACAGAACCTCATCAAATTTTTTTAGACACCTTTGATAAGAACTGCTGTTGTGCTCAAAAATTGAATAGTACCTGCTGCAAAACTTTACTGTTGTTTGAAACTTGACTTTCCCATTATCCCCATCTTCATTTAATAATGAAAATGAAGTGTTACATTTAAAGATACTACTACCTTTTACCATAGGTAGTTCCTCTAAAAACACAGCAGTTCTTAAATGCATGTTTTTATGATTGCATGGATTGCTTGGCCGAGGATGAAAACAATGATCTGATTCCTTGCATACTTTCAGTGATACGCTACAATCTGATGGATTAAAGGATTTTCTGAGGCCAAAACTAATATCCATATTTACTCATTCATTGTTTTTAAATTAAGCTTTTTTTTTT
>NW_009657125.1:0-604 GCF_000708025.1 Charadrius vociferus
CTACATACCTGCAACCTGTCCACATCAACGTTTTCCTAAATTCTCCCAAGATCTAGAACAACACACAGTACTCTCCCATCTTATTGCACCCGACCATTAGGGGTAGATTACTATGAAAAGGAGATGATCCTTTAAGTAAGTGGTGAATAGGAGATGCGTAGTGGTGGGATAATGCACATCCCTGGCTGAGTCAGAGTCGTTAGCTGTGGTACCAGGTCCAAACAGCTATTGAGCCAGACAGATTTGTTGTCTCGTTTAGCTAGGCTATGGTTAACATACAAAAGTAATACATTGCCATCAGTGAAAGTTGGCTGGTGAGACTTTCAGGAGAGTCCCCTGTCTGACTGACCGCTTCTAGCAGGAAATGCAGACACTCAAAAATGCAGGATTGTGAGTATCTGTTTCGTGCAACTACAGAAAACATCTGTGAAGAGAGTGGTGTTCTCTTTTTATAGTGCCTGGTATTTATTAACAAAACCTAAAATCCCAGTTGCATTTTCGCCCTATTATTGAAACTGTTTTCTGTTCTAACTTCACTGAGTCACTGTTAGAAAATATTGATACCTGTTTTGAACACCAGGAAGAGCTACATTTCAGTAGTACA
>NW_009657126.1:0-605 GCF_000708025.1 Charadrius vociferus
GGGCTCTCTGGCCTCTCCCGGCTCAGGGCTCCACGGTCCTCCCCGGGGGTCTGTGACTGTCCCTCGGGTGTCCTCAGGGCTCCATGGGTGTCCCCAAGCATCCCTGGGGTTCCACGGGGCTCCCCGGACAATCCTGGGGGTCCCCGAGTGTCCCTGGAGTTTCCTGGCTGTCCCTGGCTGTCCTCAGCCATCACTGGGGCTCTGTGGTTGTCCCCAGGTGTCCCTGGAGCTCCCTGGCTGTACCTGGTCACTCTCAGTACATCCCCAGAGCTCCCTGGTTGTCCCTAAGTGTCCCTAAATGCCAGAGGAGGCTTCTTGGCTGTCTCGGACTGTCCCTGGGTGTCCCCGGTCATCTTTGGACATCCCTGGGGGTCCCCAGGCATCCCTGGTCACCCTCAGAACAACCCCAGAGCTTCCTGGTTGTCCCCAGGTATCCCCAAATGCCACAGGAGGCTTCTTGGCTGTTTCTGACTGTCCCCAGAGCTCCCTGGACGTCCCTGGCCATCCTCGCACCTTCCCAGCCATCTCCAAGCGTTCCTGAGTGTTCTGGGGGCTCCCCCCTTGTCCCCAGGGCTCACCATGTGTGTCCCCTCTCCGTGTCCCCC
>NW_009657127.1:0-604 GCF_000708025.1 Charadrius vociferus
CTCAGTTAAAATTTCAGGGCTGGAGTTCTTTGCTATTCCATGCCTTATGCCGAATCTTAATTCACAGGAGGCAAATTAAAATTGCCATCCATGTTTTCCTTACCAACACTGAGCCTGGACTGACCAGGCAATAAGTGAAAGCCTTTGGAGATGACACAGTCTAGGGCTTCCTCCTTTCTGGGAGAGGAGCTTCCTCGGGGAGGTGGTTGCAGTTCAGGAGTTCACCAACCTCCCTGCCTGTTGATGCTTCCCCTAACGAGCCGGCAGAGGAGAAGAGTCACTGCAGCGCCGGCAGTGAGCTGAGACAGTGACTAGTTCAAGAGGCCATGACGAGTGGAGGATTAGCAAGTGATGTGTGTGCAGACATTTGGCAGTTGGGGCTCACTTTTACATGAGCACAGTGTGACCCAGAGGCACTGCTGTGCCAGGGCCCTGGTGACCCTTCCTGGCCTCATGTACCGCGTGGTGGGACCGGTGCTTGTGCTGGGGTTTGGCTGGCATTCCCCTACCACCTGCACAATGGCATTGCATTCATGTGTCAGGCAAAGTGAAGGCTGTATGTGTCACTTTAAGGCATTTCTTGTGGTCAGGAAAGGTGAAGTCA
>NW_009657128.1:0-604 GCF_000708025.1 Charadrius vociferus
GTTTTTCTCTAAAATGATAATTGGATTCTCAAGTTTGTGGGTTATACCAGAAGTGGACGAGACTGTTTTAACCTCGTCACCTAAAGATAATTAGCAATATGTGTATTTGGCTGGACCACTCAATAGTGAGGAATATTTACTCTCCTTTTTCCATCAGCAGTTGTATTTTCGTGCTTGAACTGAAGGGATGAGGAAACAAACTGCGTAGGTTTTTGGGTTTTTTTTTTTAAGCTTATGAGCCTAACTGTCAGCTGTGTTTGGGGATAAACTGTGTTGTTTTAATGAAGCTTAAAAAGCCTGTCCTTGTCTTTGTTTGCTTTCTCCAAATCTCCCGTCTGTTAGAGCATGATTTTAGGTGCTTCACTCTCTAGACTCTTGAGCAGCTGCAGCTGAGACCTCAGGGAGTGAATGATGCTTCGGATGCTTGGAGTGTGCATCATTGTGTGCCTGGTGGAGGACTTTGGTGGAACTGGAGGAGACCACCGGAGGAGAGTGAAGAGTATAAAATACCGTAAAAATTTTAGATGTAAAATTTATGTCAGAAGCAAGGCTCGAGAGAGTATATTTAGTTGGGGGAGTTTGGAGTGGGGTTTTTTGTGGGTTG
>NW_009657129.1:0-603 GCF_000708025.1 Charadrius vociferus
GGAAGCAGAAGGCAACTGCTCAGGCCTTGAGCAAGCACTGATGAGGTGATAGCAGTACGGTAGTCTGTCCATCCCAGTTGTGCTCCCACTATGCCCAAAGTGGTTTCTTTTCTGATGAACTTACCATGGCAATCACTGCCTGATATGATATTACAGATGTCATTACACAGGTGCTGTTGGCCTTTCAAGATGGGTTAGGATAAGTGTTAGGTCAGTGTTAGTTAAGGTTCATGTTCAGGTTTAAACTAGAGTTAGGCTGGTTTAGGGTTAGACTTGAGTTAGGTTGGGGTTAGTGTTTGGTTAGGGTAAGGTTAAAGTTAGGGTTGGGGTTAGGGTCTTGCCTAGGGTTGGGGTAGGGCGAAGGTCAGGCAATGGTTGGGGTAAGTTTTAAGATAAAGTCAGGATTATGTTTAGTGTAGGGTTAGGTTATGGTTAGGGTAGGGTTGGGTTAAGGTTAGACACCTGCCGGGCAGTTGCACCCTGCTGTGCTCCCCTTGCAATGAGTGTCAGGGTCATTAAAGTCCCCAACACCACTTGAGGTCGTGGATCTGGAGACTTCCATGGGTTGCTGAAATAAGCCTTTCTCCCCTTCCTTACCCTGAT
>NW_009657130.1:0-604 GCF_000708025.1 Charadrius vociferus
GATGGCTACATGGCCAGTTTCACCACACCTGGAAAAAGCAAATGATTTTGTCAAAACAATCCAGAACAGTTACTCAGAAAAGCCAAGTACATTATCTACTTAAATTTCATGTTAACACTAGTTCTGCATTCAAGATTTCTGCTTCAGTGTTCCAGAATTCTTTGACATGAGGCAACTCTGTGTCTTCACCACAGCCAGGAACTGTTCCCCAACGTACCAACTCACATTGATCACTGTATATGCCAAAACCACCCTACATCCAATACAGAAGCGTGGGTTTTTTTTACTGCGCATTGGGTTTTGCCTACTCTGATGCTTCTGTCTGTAGTTTAGCCTTTTTTTGAGTGTAATTAGTTTCAACTCAAGTGCACCATGTTCTCTCACCGTCCCCCGCAGAAGGGAACCTTGGTGGGGGTGAAGAATACTGCACTCAGCAACATGCTGTTTCTGGTACAGGCCTGCGTTCGAAACCAGTCAGCGTTCTGAAGCTGGTGTTTCAAACTGATGTAACACCCACCTGTATATTCCTGCTTGGACTGGTTGTGCCAGTCAACTGATTTGTACAGCTGGAGTTTGTTAGTTCCAGTTGAAGACAGAGGGTACC
>NW_009657131.1:0-605 GCF_000708025.1 Charadrius vociferus
TTGTGTCAAACAGGTTATGGATTTGTCTTTCGGCTCTAGGCAGGAATAGTCCGTGCTAAGCCATGACCCTGTTGCCAGAAGTCTGCTGATCGCTCTCTCTCCGTTTGCCTTTGGTGCTCATACAGGTATGAGCAAGAGCAGGCACTGGTCCAAGAGGAGTTGCTCCGGCTGGCCAAAAGAGAAAGGGAAGCAGCCAGTGAGGCCTTGAATACTGCCCTTCAGCGGGAAAGGAACAACACTAATGAAGAGAGGGAGAGAGCAGCCCAGCTGGTGAGTAACAAAAAACTCCAGTATGTTTCCATACAGGACAGGGTAAAAGCCCTCCGCTTGAGGGGATTCATTTAATGTCACTTGTGTGGTGAGCTTAGAAACCATGATTTAGGCTGAAGCACACATCACCTCCTAACTCATCACTTACGTTGGGCTTACACTGTAGCTGGCAAGCTACACTTGCAGCATGTCTTGCAGTGATGCCTTTCCCTGCAAGCTTGGCTTTAGCATAAGCAATGCCTGTAACTGGGGACACCTTTACATATGGTGGGTCAGTGTGGTGTGTGTGTATATGGCGTCGTTGTCTGAGCTAGAGAGAGCTCTACCAAGTGTAT
>NW_009657132.1:0-605 GCF_000708025.1 Charadrius vociferus
AGAAATGCAGTGGGATCTAAATCTGCCCTCTTTAACACACTCCAAAATTCAAATCCAAATCAGGTTGAGGCATGTAAACATAGCAGTAACTGTGCACCGAGAACCAAATGACACAGGCGTGAGCACAGCCAAATGGAATTCAAACCTCGTTAGTGACTCAGATATGTGATAAGGAAAAGTTACTGGGTAACATGAAAATTAAAAAAAGGCTCTATCAGTATCATGTGAACAATAAGGTGTCCAGAAACTAATAAACCTGTAGTCCTCATCACTTTGAAATATGTTACCCCACCTCTTCTCATACCTTCTGATTTATGAGGATGGATTTTTCTGGATTATAGGATTTTTGTTTCCTATGCCATAGTTAGTATCCTTATTAATTTACAGCATCTCTCCAATTTAAGGAAATTATCAAACAGGTGTCTTGAATTCCATTTTTTCCTTTAAACTTTGTGTTGGAGGTTGTGGATTTGGAATCAAATTAACACATGCCTTTTGTTCCACAGTAAGTGTCTCCACATGCACTTTGCTTCTCATTTCTAGTGGAGGAAGTCTTCTTTCTTTAATTTCAAGGTATTTGAAATGGTTTTCCACTCTTCTACTTT
>NW_009657133.1:0-605 GCF_000708025.1 Charadrius vociferus
CAGTGTGCCATCCTAGAGGACATAGTAGTAGCATCTGTGGATTCACTATTCCCAGTTGTACAGATAACAGTATAGGAGGGAGCATGAAATGCAATCAAAACAATTGTGCTACAATTGCAGTCTGAGGCAGTGCAAGTATGAGGACCAGTGTTGTGAGTGAAAGGACAGTGCAGCAACTGCATTTTAATGGGGCTTGAAGTTGTTTTGCAGAAAGTGATGTATGGCAGTCACATAACCCACTGCCAAAGCCTAGTCAGACATCAGCAACAACCTGGGAAGGTGTCAGGCATCGAGACTCCTAATCAACAGGAGCCTGACAGAAGTAGAAATGTGATTTTACCTGAAACTAGGCAGTGGTCAGAATTAGCTTCAGATGCCTCCCTTACAGCTACTAAACTCAGAAGTCCAGTCCTGGGAACAGGTTTGCCTGGCAAGCAAAAAGGGGCTGTAGAGCAAGAGGAAGGATATTTGAAGCTTTGGGTTTCAAGCTCATGTGTATGTGTCCACCATCATCTATCCATCCACTGTTTAGCTGCATTTTCTGGGAATTTCTAAGATTAATGTTATCACAAAAGCCATTCCGAGCAATTGATTGTTTAAAAAAA
>NW_009657134.1:0-604 GCF_000708025.1 Charadrius vociferus
AGCTGTGGTGTGGACGTGGGCACTGCAGTTTCTGTAGGGGACAGCTATCAAGGCCGGCCAGTCTCTCCTCCCTGGGGGAAGCGAAGATTTAACACTCTCAGGAAGGTCCCAGAGTTTGAGGTCCTTGTGCAGGGAAGGGTGACTGCTCTTGGTAGCATCCAGCTGTGGTTGGGTACAAACGGAGGAACAAGATACAGATTCTGCTGCGTGGAAATTGCTGCAGAAGAGCCAAAACATGAGTGCGTGCACATTGCTGACAGCACGGAGTGGTGCTGGCCGTGTCCAAGGACACCTCCTGATGTTTTCCATCTCTCCTTTGACTTTGACATACGGAGGTCCTCCATCCCTCCCAAAACTCTCAGATCTCTGGACAGTTGTTTTCAAGCTCATCCTTCTACATAGCCACTGCTTCTCCCCTTTCCCCGGCGGGCACTCGTTCTTCTCCAAGTCCTTCAAGGACACTAGCGCTCGTCCTCTTGTTCTCCTCCTTGCTGGTGGGACTCCATGATCAAATTCCCAACAGATCCGACACAGCTTCGTACCAGGACTAATACTCTTGGTATATGAGGAGGAGGCAGCTCTGCTGTCATCATCTATGAGAAAA
>NW_009657135.1:0-605 GCF_000708025.1 Charadrius vociferus
AAAAAAAAAAAAAAGCCACAAATTAGGATAAAGCTACTGAAGGAACTGAAATGATGAGATGGTACCAGATGATTTTCCAGTAGAAAATCTTAAAATCCCAAAATACTGAAAGTTCATGGGTTGCAACTCACTAAAAAGAATGTTGTGATATGCTCCATTGATCATTTTAGAACATCTAAATGTTCACCGAGTATGAATGAGTCACTGTGATTCTAGACATCACTGAGCAGAGGTCACAGGCAGTACACGTTTCCTTTCACATCTGATTCTGTAGGCCATGTTGTCTACGTTGTGTGCGCTGTCAAATCACTGGACTGACACAGACTTCTGTGGTGTAGGCGGTTCCTGCGGTGGGGTGTGCTGCATCTGGAGCTGAGGACGAAAGTATCCAACACTGCTGCATGACCACCTGCTTGTTGAACATAGACTCAGATTTACGTGGGTTTATTTACCCTTCCTGGTGGTCTTTCTCCCCTGCCTTCTACTTCTTTTACAACTGGCTGTTTGCAGTCTACTGCAGAGATGCCACAGGTAGCTTTAACCAAGCCAGCTCAAGTATGGGAAGCAGCACAGATTTTACACTGTACTGCTTCACAGGCATGCAT
>NW_009657136.1:0-606 GCF_000708025.1 Charadrius vociferus
TCTAGATAACATGTACCAAGACTGGGAGCATCAAGAAATATTTGGTTACCCTGTAGCACATGACATTACGAACAGAAAACTTTTGCTTTGGTGTTCCAACTTTTAAAAACTGTTGCCTGTGGTTTTAAAAAAGGGGCTACAGTGGATAGGTTAGAAGTGGGATACAGTTGAAAGGCCAATGTGTTCTTGCTGCTGCGTGGTAATATTGCAAACTTGTCTGCCTCAGATTAGACTCATGTTTAGCTAGTTTCCTCAGCAATGTTTGGCTTTCAGAAATTGTATTTGCTTATCAGATATTTTTTTTCTTAACACATGGCCATTCCAAGGTGATTTTTGTGCAATGTTATTCCTTTTGGAGATTATTAGTCATATTTGATAACTTAAAAGTGGCTGTTCTCAACATTCATGCAAGGGCTGCATATAAAAAAGACCTAAATTTTAACTGATAATATTTATTTTTCCTTTGGGGGAGTGGGGAGCACCCTAGCAAGGTATTTGGAAAGGTATATTTATATCAGTTGGACCATTAAATGAAAATTGGTTGAACAGGTAAAACTAGCTCAATGAAAACCCGAAGGAATTGGATAACTGTATATTTCTCTGTGT
>NW_009657137.1:0-606 GCF_000708025.1 Charadrius vociferus
AAAAATGTATCCTTCACTCTTTTCTCAGGTTAAACTACCCTAGCTTATTTGAGAAAGATGGCTCTTACGAAAGCTAACATTAAATACATCACTAATTATAGCACAGGCCTGAACTCAGGAGGGTTTAGCCAGCTTTCAGCACATGAACCATCTCAGAGCTAACCATGGATGTAAAACTGAAAATACTTCAAGGCTTCAAGCATATTACCCTGTAGTTGGGTCCCATATGCAGTCCGACTTGGTTAGAGTTGTTATCGAATAGCCAATCGCAACTTTTTTCTGTTAAAGTAACATATGCTAGTGTTGTTCTTTCTTCTACGTCACTTGAAACAAAAAATTAAATCCTAGTTCTTCAAATAAGAGATCAATCAACACATGATCATAGCTTGCATGTGCAGCACAGGCAATTAAAATCCTTGAAGCATTCAAATATTTTTTCTTCTTGAAAACACTTAATTGCACTGCATAATTCGTGTCTATCCAGTTGCCCTCCTGCATTTTCCATGACCAGAAATTTCTGCTTATTAGATAGCTTTATTGAAAACGCATTTAAATAAAGATCAGCTGTGGTCTAAAACTGTAGTTCCATTTTATTATTTTTTTTTT
>NW_009657138.1:0-606 GCF_000708025.1 Charadrius vociferus
CTTTTTTAGAGTAGGGAGCCACTTGAGTATTCTCAAGTTTTTGGTGTGTTGATCAAAAGCCTAGAAAATGCTTAAATGTTTCAGTTCACGTTAGGTGGATATTTTGTATTTCCTGGCTAATGAGGGGAAAGGTTTTCCAAGGTGATTTGCAATACCTGAATATATCTATCTTGGAATGCCTAAAATAAGTCCACTTGGAGGGCTTGGAATGATAAGTACCATAGTCCTAAATGTATATGAAACACAAATTAAAATGATGCTGTGTATTGATGGTTTTGCTATGCTTTAATGTATTGGGTAAAATTATTTTAGTGTTTTGTAAATGTTATGAATTATGAAGTTACTTGATCATAGCCATTTGCTTAAGCTAAGTGTGCTGCTAACAATGGTTCTGATATGTGTATGTCTAGTAATGAATTGATTTTTGTGGTCTGGTCATTTCAGACATTTTTGCCTGATAGGAAAGTTGTTGTAAAGCTTGATTGCTACAGTAGAAAATTTGTATGCAGTATACAGTGGAAAGAAATATGTAACAACTCAGAAGTATTCTTGTATTGGAATTATATAATGTCTCATGCATTAGTCCTTGGCCATAAAAAAAAAAAA
>NW_009657139.1:0-607 GCF_000708025.1 Charadrius vociferus
GGAGTTGATATGCATTATCCATCCGTTATCCAGACATCTTTTTACAAGGACCACAAAGACCCCAATGCAGCAGTAAAGCAGCACTAATACCAATCTGGAAGACCCGCCATTTGTAGCAGCCTGGCGTAGAGATCTTCTGGACCATTTTCTAATGCTTCAGCAATAAAAACAAAAAAAAGGGCCAGATTTCCCACAGAGTACCAGAAGTTCCCTTTCAGACACCTAAGGCAGTGGCCACATTTCCCAGACTGCTCAGCATCCTGCAGTTTCTAGAGTGAGCGGCAAGAGCTACTTGTTGAAAATCTGGCACCATCTGCTCCAGAGCTGCACTTTTTCCATTTTTTCCAGGCTGGAATATCATACACACAGAGCAATGATTACAACATCATGGGCATCAGGCATAAGTCAGTGGGCAGGGTATTTCATAGTTGCTTTTACGTAACCAGCATTCAAAACTTGACACGCTCCTGGATCATTACTGTCTAAGATTTTGCTAAAGAAAGTCCAAGGACTCTAGGTAGTGACAACGTCATTTCCTACATGGCAAACTCTATGGGTCCATCATCTCAGTGTGCTCTTGGCATGCTGTGTGCTGTCACAGGCCTTT
>NW_009657140.1:0-605 GCF_000708025.1 Charadrius vociferus
GGAAATGATCCTTCTCTCCTCCCATGGTCCTCCTCCTCACCTAGTAGTGGATCCAGCAGAAAAGGAAACACTGGCATTTTCTTCTTTCCAGAATGGCACCTCCTTAAAACGGAATGTGGGCAGCGCTTAATCAGCAAACACCTTTAGCCAAGAAAGCTTTTCAGAGGGTTAATGTGTATATTTGTGTCTTTGCACATACACACACACATTTTCTCTTTAGCATGGATGCAACCACTTAGCTCTGTTTGGTGGTACTTTCATGAAGGGATTGTTCCGGTTAACTAAAATTAAGTTAGAGTCAAGAGTTAGTGTGAAATGTTTCACCTTTTCCTTGCAGTGGGTGTGGCAAAAGATGATAAAAGAATCCCAAACTGTAAACTTAAGGTTTATTTAAAACCTAAGATAACAAAATCAGAAAAAGATAATGTTGTGAAAAAAGAAAGCACAGAGGCAGAGTAAATAAATCACTTCAAATCAAGCTTCCTCCCTTGTTAGGGATTTCCTTGTAAGCAGTGTTGGCTCCTTAGTCCTGTGACTTTCTGTGGCTTTCTGGGTTTGATGGACTTCACGTCCTCTGAATCTTCTGGTTTACGCTCCTTGTGCAC
>NW_009657141.1:0-608 GCF_000708025.1 Charadrius vociferus
CGGCTCTGGGGGGTGCAGCCGGGGAAGAGGACCCGGATGATCTTCTCCGAGGGGCTGACGGGGTGCCAGACGAGGAGGGCGCAGACAGAGGTCAGGCACTGCAGGGGCAAGTCCTGCTCCTTGGGGTAGCCGTTGCCCGACCATTGCTGCAGGAGAAACTCCAGCTCCTTGGTGCCCTTCACGGGGTTCAGGATGTACATGTCCAACCGGCCCACTCCCATCTTCTGGAAGAGGACGGTGGGCTCTGCGCGGGGTCCGCTGTCCCGGGCCAGCGGGTTGGGACGGATGCCCAACTTCTCCAGGTAGTGCAGGGTCAGGGCAGCCTCGTCGCAGCTCTTCAGCACCCGGGAGTTACCCTCGATGTCCTTCAGCTTCTCGGAGACGTTGAGGAAGACAACGCCCAGCTCCGGGGAGATGAGGTTCTTCGCCCAGTCCCCGTTGCCCTGCGAGCTCTGGGACGGATCCTCCTCCAGCTCGGCCAGCTTCCTCTGCAGCAGGCTGTTGACGCCGGGCAGGCTGTCCGTGCCCGCGTGTGTCACCAGGATGGAGTCGATGCGGTCCAGGTGCCGGACCAGCTTCCAGAAGGATGACTTGGGGTTGGAGCCTCC
>NW_009657142.1:0-607 GCF_000708025.1 Charadrius vociferus
AAGCCAGTAACAATGTTACCTCTAAATCCAAGGACATATTAACTACTATCTTCTCTTATCTGGTACATCTGATGATTGATACTGTTACACTCAAAATCCTGTTATAGGCAAGAAGGAACTATCACACAGACCTAAGAACTTACTGTAAGTCTAATTAAAATCTTAACAATCTAATCAAAACACAACAGTTATTATTAGTCCAGTTATGACAGTACTATCACTTATAGTCCAAATTAACGCAGAAAAGCCTCATTAGCAATACCCTTAAAAGCAATATAAAAGAACATTTACCAGTCTCTTTCTCTTTTTCCTCATGTAATACTCAGCTTTCCAGTGTCCCTTCGGGTCCCAAGACTAATGGTTTCAGTCTTTCTCAGCAAGAAGGACGAAAGGTGCTGGGTGGGTTTAATGTAAGCAGTGGTGGCGTTTACAATAAATTACCATCATCTTGAGATCCTTATGGAGAGGAGCTTGAAGACAGAAGCTTCCTCTTCCTTAGTCTTGCATCACTTTTAAACATTCTTTTAACACAACCCACTGTTTTCCCATCAGTTCCAAATTGTCATTGCTATGAAGGGCCGCTGTTTCTCACCCACTGATTCCCCAC
>NW_009657143.1:0-608 GCF_000708025.1 Charadrius vociferus
AAAAACTCATTTGGAAATGATCTGCATCATTGGAAATGAAATACATCATTAAAAGCAGAGTGCTCCAGCCTCTGGACAGCTGCCAGATACACGGTAATTTATGATGTGCTATGTGCTCCCTGCACATCCCCACAGACAGCACTGCCTAGCCAAGGGCTTTCAGCATCTGGTACCTATCAGTTCTGTGCTCGATGCTTTTGTTTTTGCCTGCTAAGGACGGTCTGGGTGATCTAGATGAGGAAAAGAGGGAATTTAAACCTTCTCCTCTCATCTTTCCTATTCCCTTTTTCCTATTTCCTAGCTTAACCATACTATCAGTGAGGATAATCACTGAGCTCCCTTCAAAGGCTGCATGGATGAGACCCTGCTCTCAGACCAGTTAAACTCAGCAGCGCTGGGCTGTGTTAGCTGCAGGGCTGATTGCTCATCCTGCCTCGGTGTGTCTGTAAATGGACGTGCCATTGCACAGGCAAAACAGGTGACAAGTGCCCCACACCAGCCCTCCCATGAGCAGGGTGTCTGGGGCTGTCTAGAGAGATCTTGGGTTTTCCAGTTGCACTTGCAATGTTCAATCACAGCTGTCTTTCTAGAGAGAAACTCTAGTGCTA
>NW_009657144.1:0-606 GCF_000708025.1 Charadrius vociferus
CCTTGCAGCCACCCTGACACCAGCTCTTGCTGGGCTCCTCATTTCCACAGTGCAGTGTGTTTTTGTGACTGTGTTATTGGCACCAGATTTGGGAAAGAGGAGCTGGGTGGTGCCAGTGATAGGACAGGGACTCTTGCAGAGGGGTCATTTCCCAGGGGCCTTGAATTGCCATCCTCCCACTGTTCCCTTGGGCACATCCCAACCTTGGGGTTCAGTTCTGTGGAATCCAACGATTTGTTAGCAAAAAAGGCAGTGCTGAGCAGTCACGAAGCTTCGGCACAAGTCGGAGTCTTTGGACAGTCATCACAGAAGGATTTTCCCCAATATATCACAGAATTTGGTTTGCTATGCTATGGAAAGGAGCTGGGAGCAGCTTTACCTTCCGTGCCTTGCCTGAGAGCTGGCAAACCCTCTGTTTTCTTCTGCTTTTCCTCACTGGGGACTTTTCTCAAGGCCTTGAGAGGGTCCCTGCGTGATGATTTGGGCATAAACTCCAGCTGAAACCTGGAGACAAGATGACAACAGCGTGACTCACCATACCACCGGCCCTTGCCTTGATCACCTGCTCACAAGCAAATCTGGCATTGCAGAATTTTTTTTTTTTTT
>NW_009657145.1:0-607 GCF_000708025.1 Charadrius vociferus
TGTCCCCACACGCCCCCTTGTTACAGGATCAGCTATAAATAAGTGCCGAGCGCCTGCAGAGCGTGGGGGAAGCTCACACTTCTGCAGAGCCGACTGCAACAGCCTTCAGATGCTTCGCTTCAGCCGTGCTCGGCTCCTGGGTGAAGACTGAACAGAATTTTAATAGGGAAAGCTCTGTGCTTTGTGCCTGCCCGGGGAAAGCACAGTCACTGTGGATGGGTGTTACACCAACCGGTGTCTTCTGACACATGGTTATGTCATGGTATCACGTAGTCATAGAGATGTTGGTGGGAAGGGACCTTTGGCTATCTTCTTGTCTGCCCCCTGCTCCAAGCGGGGCTATAGCCAACACGAGACCGTGTCAGCATGTCTGGCCTCTGTCCGGCTTTGCCTGTGCGGACCGAGCTGGAAAAGCGTCCCCCACCCGTGCCATGGAGAACGTCGGCTCAGCACCAGCGAGCGCTCACGAAAGGGGCCACAGGCATTCACCGCCTCCCCACCATGAGCGAGGTCTAGGATTACCTTCAGGCTGCTCCACTGAAATTGTGGATACAAGCTGTAGAAATATTGATAATACCAAAAAATAACACCTTGGAGCCTGTTATAC
>NW_009657146.1:0-607 GCF_000708025.1 Charadrius vociferus
AAAAAAAAAAAAAATGTTATTTCTGCAACCCATAGCTGAAGACAGTTCAATTTTATGAGTTTGTTCTTTCCTTTTGGTTTTACCTTTTTTGAACTATTTACGCTGTTAGTTAAAGAGAAGGTGGAATTGTGCCGAATTTCATACTTGATACTATTGTTTAATTATACTGTGAAAACAATCAGAGGTTTGAATCCATTCTCTAGTGTAAAAAAAGTCTTGACTGGTATTAGGAAGAACAAGCAGATGAAAAATAAACAGAGGAGGTAGAGAAGGTAGCATGCAAATTCCTGATGACACACATCAGAAATACATGTAATTTACATGTTTCAAGTCAGCTGATGCTTAAGACAAAGGGAAGGGGAGATTTAGAATATTACTCATTCTTTTTAAGGTATTTAATCATTACAACTTACTCATTCCAAACTGTGTTCTGAACTGCAGGACTTAAAGCAGACCAACAAAGAGTTTTAAGACAACAAAGTACAGGAAAAGCTAAATTCAATACAGTTTACCAAAACAAGGGTTTTTTTTCCCATCTTTTTTCCCCAGGTCAAGACATGAGTTCCTAACTGAAATAAAATTGATTTCTCCTATTATTTTTTTTTTT
>NW_009657147.1:0-607 GCF_000708025.1 Charadrius vociferus
GCTGGGGTTCCTTTTAACTCTTTGACTACAAGGGAAGATTTCTCACCCTCCTGTTGGACTCCCATGTGGCAAGCAGGGTCATACACCAAGTCAGGTCTGCCTCTGGCCGCGTAAAGGAACATTCTTCACCCTAAATTCTCTTGCAGCCCATAGCTTTTCATCTCCTCAGCGCTCACCCACAGGTAGAAGGAATATGCGTCCCCATGCAGGTGAGAGCCTGGGTTGACCATGCCACAAGGGCTGTCTAACGCCTAGGGAAGGGCCATGAATTTGCCTCTCCCATTTTCCTCTCCTCACAGTAAAAGCTGTAGTTGAAATCAAGAACAACCCCACCACCACCACCCCCCGACTGCCTAGCTGTGTTGGAGTTCTCCTCATTTTCCTTCCATCAACAATGGAGGTTCCGACTGGCATAGCTCTCACCTGGCTGTGGGCTTTCTGCTCTGCAGCAGGGCTGGGAGATACAAAGCCGACCTCTCCAGCTTTGGAAGGGTTAAGGACCCACTTTGAGGAAGGCCTGAGCTGTCTGCCTGGACCTCAGGGCAGAACCTGCTTTCGGCAGAACCTGCTTCCAGCAGGAGTCTCCACTGCACACCTCCCAAGCTCC
>NW_009657148.1:0-609 GCF_000708025.1 Charadrius vociferus
GGGTTGCGATACGCAATAGATTAACCTGGCGGGTAAAGTAAAGCACGATTGATTTTATCCTTCTGAAGGCTTTACCCTTCCAAATGCTGCGCTTTCAGATGAATCAAACTGTTTTAAACTCTCATAGTTGCCGCGTGAGTTCAACGTTGCTGCATTCGGGTAAACTGAGGCGGAGTGGTCCTACGGGCCAGGCTAAGTGGGGGGGGCAGGAGCACTGAGCTCCCTTTGCCTCTTTTTCCTTTCCTCGGGTGTTTCACCTAGTGGGACCAAAGACCTCTCCAAAAGCTATGTTATCTCGCAGTGTTACAGCAGAGCACGATCCCAGCAGCCTGTTTTTAAACTCCGATGAACTGGACGTTCCCCAACATCAGTGTTGTCACTTGAAAAGCTGAAATGAAAGATTTTTGCATCCCTTGGAAAATTAATCCTATTTGGCTAATCTTTATAGGCATTTCACCAAAGGAACGGGCTGAAAACCCAATGTCATAAACCAATGGCTTGGAAGCTATCCCGTCGCCTGCCGCCCTTCCCCAAGTGCACAGCAGGATGCTCAGATAGGCAACATCCTTGCCCGCCTCTGGGAAGGGGCTGTGCCCCCCCTAACACCCC
>NW_009657149.1:0-608 GCF_000708025.1 Charadrius vociferus
ATTTCTTTTTATATACAGGGAAACTAAGGCATGAAAACAGTCTTTGGATAGGATGATACCAATCTCTGAAACAGCAGTTTGACCTGGTATTCAGTATATCCTTTTGCTAAAATCGATGGCATCTGCTCACTTCTGTTCATTCACATCCTACCTACAGAACAACGGACAGGATGATGTGATGTGATGCACCAAGAACTTCAACTCAGAAATTGCTCAGGTAGAGTTCAAACTTCATGTAAAGTTTTCTATGTGGCATTAGGCATAACATACTTTCCTGAATATCAGGTATGGTGTCAGAAATTCTTTAAGTCTTAGAGCTCACAGTTTAACTTCAGAAATACTTTGGGTTTTGAATCAGAACTGAACTAATTGATCAGATCTGCTGTACATGTGATAGTGCTTCTCTTTAAGAAACAAAATACCCCTCACCCCTCAGAAAACCAACCTGATGACACTGGCTGTCATCTCCAGTGATGATGAGATGTTCATCAGAACATCAGAGATGTTCAGCGTTCCTGGGCAACTAGTTCCAGTGTTCAGTCACCCCTACAGTAAAAACCTTTTCTGGTGGTTTTTCATTGAAACAGAATTTCTTGTATTTCAGTTTG
>NW_009657150.1:0-608 GCF_000708025.1 Charadrius vociferus
CACACTTTTTCAGGAAAGAGAGAAGCTGCGTGAAGAAAAAAGAAAATATGTTGAATACCTGAAACAGTGGAGTAAGCCTAGAGAAGATATGGAGTGTGATGATCTTAAGGTATGATTAAATTTGGAATAGCTCAAGCTTGTGCTTTACAGGGTCCCCAAGCTAGATTCCCTAATGCAGAGGCAGATCTAGATCTGATCTGAATGCTAGGGGTTGCGAATCGCCCCTAGTCATGTCATACTTCCCAGTGGTGATGCTAGTAGGATCGTCTGCGTCTGCATTTTCACGCTTGAGCAAAACTTTACAGGCTGTTCTCAGTTTTAACGTGGAATAGGTGTATTTTTAAAGTGCTGATCTTACTGAGTGGAGGGTATTGAGTATGCCTGACTCTTCTGCTAAACGCACAACATGAGCTCACCTAGAATAAACCTGTGGTACTCAAAAGATTTGAGTAATGAAGAAACCAAATTTTTGGCTACAAAGGTAGAAAGGACATTAACTTATTCCCTATGGCGTTCGTTTGATTTTTAAACTCCAGCACTGTCCTTGCTTAACAGATGTCTTTCTGGATGATCCTGGAAACCTCTAGAAAGGGACAAGAATTTGCCTT
>NW_009657151.1:0-609 GCF_000708025.1 Charadrius vociferus
TGCGTGTGCACACGGTGCTTGCACACACAGACATACATGATGTGCGCACACACTGCACGCACACACATTGTGTGTGCACCACAGTGCAAGGACACATGCTTTGCATGCACACGTACTGCATGGGCGCACACGTGGCGCTTGCACGCACTGCATGTGCACACGGGATACAGTCAGACGCATTGCGTGGGCACGCAGTGCTTGCACACGCCGCACGCGCACACAGACATCCATGATGAATGCACACGCATCGCATGTACACACAGTGCACGCTCAGACTGCACGTGCACGCGTGCTCCCATCCACACATGCACTTGGCATGGACACACACTGCATGCAGACACTCACAGTAAGGACACACGTGCTCTGTGTGCACACTCACGGCACGTGCACACACAGCGCTTGCACACAGACGTGATGCATGCACGCACTGCATGCACATGCATTGCATGTGTGCACACATGGTGCTTGCACACCGTGCATGCGCACACAGATGCACATGATGCATGCAGACGCATCACGTGCGCACACAGCGCTTGCACACACTGGATGCACACACACACACGTGATGTGTGCACGCGCTGCACACACACGCATTACATGTGCACACAG
>NW_009657152.1:0-608 GCF_000708025.1 Charadrius vociferus
AGAGGATGGCGCACAGTGAAGCTGGGTCTGGATACTGTGAGAGGGACAGATTCCCTTTCATGCCGCGTTATTTCGTGGCCAAATGGCACACAAGCATTTGCAAATGCCTTTCCCTGGCCTTGCAGGACTGCCTGCCACAGGGGCGAACACTGCAACACATGCAAAAACTTCCCCCGTGTAGGTAACAACATGAAACAACTCCTCTGGGATCGAGATCATGTCTCCCTCAGCCTCAGAGGGTTAAATATGGGCTTAAACCGCTTCTCCTTATATCACGTGGAGTTTGTAAGCAGCTTCACACTGTATCTCTTCTTGTGGTGGCACGGAGAGGGTTAAAGAGGACACCACACTATGCTTCTCCCATCAGATAATGAGGAGCATGTCAGTTGATTTTCAAGACAGCTAACTGCTGGCGTCCTGTCCAAACAGGCATCACATTAAAGTGACTAGAGAACAGATTTAACGTCGTAAGTGAAAAGGAAGCTATTGCATGAGGCATAAAAGTCTCCAAAATGAATAGGAACTTCTACTCAGTCCTACCACCATATAGTGGATTAAATATGTGCAAAGGGCTAAGCACTCCTCAAACTTTAGAAAAAGCTGTGACT
>NW_009657153.1:0-609 GCF_000708025.1 Charadrius vociferus
AAGGAGAACGGGCTTATAAAGGAGACACCGAATCCCAAGGGAGAAGGAATAAGGGGGAGGTGAGCTTCAAAGATGTGCAAAATCCACATTCAGCTGCTCATTTGGGACCAAGGCAGAAAACGGAGGGAGAAATCTTAGTCCTGTTCCCATTTTCATTCACCTTAAGTATTTGCACGGAGGGGACTTGGCAAAGTGGGGATCCGGGGCTTTCAGTGGTGCCCACTTCCCGCTTTTGTCTACCAGATGATCTCCGCTACGGCCACATGGCACTGCCGACCTCCCTCGGGGCTGCCTGGAACCACTCTGCCTAATAGTTCTTGTAACACACCAGGTTAAGGGACTGAACTTTGATGGATCTCAGCAAACCCTCCCACTCAGTCTTCAGACAGGAGTCCTTAAGGGTCAGACTACTGCAGCTCACGAGAACGTGGACCACGGCCATACTTATTTCTCTGTTTCCTGAAGGTCAGATTTTTGGCAAAGCTTTTAAACTTCACGCTGCTGCTGTGTGGAAACTTTTCAAAAGATTTCCCAAAGAAATTCCCCGGTATGAGCTGTCAGGCTGGTTAATTGATCTCAGCAGGACTGTCTCGCTTGAGTATTTGTGGG
>NW_009657154.1:0-609 GCF_000708025.1 Charadrius vociferus
GAAGGAGGTCATGAGATCAGGGGGTGATAATGCACATCAGATTAAGTGTGTGGTTAAGGGAAAATACAGCAACCAAAAAGAAAACCAAACACAATTCTGGGCTGCATGACAAAGGCTACAGCTCCTTTTCTTCTACATGGGTGAAGCTGCTTTTAGGACATTGTGTATGACTTGAGGCCTGCTCGCTATGGAGAGAATGATCAGCCACATCTTTCTGTTAAACCTCAAAACCTGCTTTCTTCAAGGTCTTAAAAGGATGAGAATAATAAGCTTAAGTATTTGAAATTTAAGACAGTTTGGTGAAATCTTACCTCTTTTCTAACTCCTCCTCTGTCCTTCCTTTGGGTCTCAATGTTTTGTGCTCAGCACTTTCAGTATGGCAATCATAGAGATCACGTGTTCTGAGACAATTTAAGATGTGGGGTTTAGAAATCCCCTATATCTCAATTCCCAAAAACCTTCCAAAGTCAAAAGAGGCATTAACAACTGACAGCATTAAAATGGGGGCCGAGTTCACCCTGCAAACTTCAACAACCATCTCTAGATTCAGCCACCATTATGGAGGCACCTCCAGTGCAAATAAAAAGAAGTAAAAAGTGAGATTTTTTT
>NW_009657155.1:0-609 GCF_000708025.1 Charadrius vociferus
TCCACCAGCCATCCTCGCTACTGCATTCTCCATCCTTCATCTGGATTGAATCTTGATTCATCTGAGGAGGAGGGAGAGAAGAAAGAAGGTGTGCCTATTAAAAATCAGCAGCAAGAATGCTCTCAGAAATTTTACTTCAAGCATTCAGCCTCGCTGGTAAAGTGACTGAATTCTCTGGATAGTGAAGCAGTTTTTCCCTTAGAATTAGTGAAACGGAGAAAGAGGTGCCTGGGATTTAAGGAATACAGCTTACATACACAAGAACAATAGAAGATGAAGAGGAAGGAGCAGGATTGTCCAGATCATCACCTGGGGGGGACATAGACAGTCCACTGTCTTGGCTGTTTTATCCATGAGAGTGACCACCCAGCACACACTTTTTACTGTGAGCATTTTCAATGCCTCTTTCTGAACAGCCACGTTCAGCATCATCTTCCTCAGATGAATCAAGATCAGTAAAGTCAATCAAGTGTGAAGAGCAGAAACAGGATAATGCTTGGGTGCTCAGTCTCTCAGACAAAGCAGCCAAGATCATTTCAAACAGGGATCTGCTCATCAGTTCTGGTGGGAAAAGCCACTTCGCCTATCCATTGCATGGCCAACAGTCAC
>NW_009657156.1:0-609 GCF_000708025.1 Charadrius vociferus
AGCAGGTCTTCAGGGACCAAGTGAACTAATGGCAGAGGAAGTAAGTGGCAAAGCCATGCACACACATGGCCGCAACCAAACACTGAACATCTGCTATCCCCTCACACTCCCTCAAATTGGCCAGCAAGGGCAGGGCAGGAAAGATGCAACAGCTCCTCTCTTCCAAAGGGACACACATTTCAGCCAGGATGGTTCCTGTCCCTTACTGGGGCAGCTGCTCTGAGCAGCAAATCATCCACATACCTCCATGCAGGGCATCCTTAAAATGGGCTATCTAAACACAACCCATCACGGAAACAGGACAGAGCTGTACACAACCATCCTGCTCCAGCTCAGCCCACACTGATACAGCTTGCAGATCCCTTGCCCGGCTGGTTCCTGCTCACAAGCCACATGGACCACTTCAAAAATGCTGGAACTGGAGCAACATAAGGCACAAATAACTAGTGTTTCTGCACCAGGAAAACCTCTGTGCTTTCACCTCTACAATATCTAGGCTGATTCTTAACTTTACAGGTCAAGTCTCCAGGGAAAAGACTTCTGAAAAGAACTCCCTTCCAGAAACTTATTTCCACCACTGCCCCACCCCCCCAGCTTGAATTTTTTTTT
>NW_009657157.1:0-610 GCF_000708025.1 Charadrius vociferus
AACCTGGTATTCTATGATTCTATGACTTAGTAATAGAGCTAATGGCTCAAAACCTGATTATGGGCTGCCAGTACTATGCATTCGGTAGTTTGAGCTGTACGTCCTACATTTTGACCTATCGTAATTATAGATTGCATATGAGTGCAATAATGGGCAATGGTTTCTGCAACTCATTGCAATTTGTGTATCTCCTGTCAAAATAATGGTTAGGACCCCATTGCCATATGATTTTTTTTTGGTCAGTGTACTACAGTGTATTAAAATGACATTGCTGGATTTCATTGGCTAAAGCTGACATGCTTTGTTTGGATTGCTGTTAGTATTGAGGTTGTTTCTATCAAATTCTACATTTTCACAAATGTAATATTTGCCTCAGTTGGTTTCTATCCTTGTACGAGTGTAACACCTTGACAGTAAGCATTTGTATAAGCACCTCCACCAGATGTTCATGTGTTTCCCTCTCTTTCTCAAGCTAAGTACACAGCAGGTAGATTTCCAGTCTCTTGACAGAATCAATTCCCTGTGGGAAGGGAGGAGTATGGAGGTAAGGTTTGCTGTGAGACAGGAGCTGGGCTGTCTAGGATCATTGCCAAGGAGCTATAGAAGGATA
>NW_009657158.1:0-609 GCF_000708025.1 Charadrius vociferus
TTTTCAGTTCATCTCACTGTCCATTTATCAAGCACATATTTCATCAGTTAGTCTATAAGAACATCACAGGAGACTAAAGTCAAGAAAACCAATATCTACTGCTCTCTTGTCCACTGAGCTAGTCATTTCACAGTGGTCAGGTCCCTTGTAAATCTATGCTGATTTACACCTTTCTGTCCTTCATATGTCTGAAAAAGGCTTACAGGTTTAGTTGTTCCATCATCTTCCTAGGGTATGGGGTGAAGCTGACCACCTTGTAGTTCTCCAAATCTTCTTCCTTGCCCTTCTGCAAAATAGGAGTGCATTTTTCTTTCTTCTAATCCTCAGGAATTCCCTCTCTCTCCACAAATTGCCATGACCTTTCAAAGATCAGAAGTGGCCTTGCAATGACATTGATCAGCTCCCTCAGCAATTCTCTGCTGAATGTAAGCTTTCCTTGCTCCAGACTTTCCCAGTGTTTTTAGGGTCCTGGGATTCCTGTAGGCAAATCTCACCATTAAAGACTGAGGCAAAGAGGGCACTTCAACCGTTCGCATGTCTTTTGTCACCAGGTCTGCTACCTCCATTTTCCTTCACCTTCTCTTTGCTGCTGATGTACCTGTAGAAGCC
>NW_009657159.1:0-610 GCF_000708025.1 Charadrius vociferus
ATCTGGGGGAAGCTAAGGGAGAGAAAAGTGACAAGTGCCACACAGGAAAGAGTAGTGTACATTGTTTGTGGGTATTTTTTCTTAATGCAGTTTGACATTGGAGAGGACAATACATTATGATGCTTAAGTATGGTGGACTGGATTGAAATCAATATTCAACTGCAGGAGCCTATCATTTTAGCTCTGATCTTTCACTCTGTACCCTGTGATGCTCTCAGTTGCTGTCTTGCTTGCTTAGACTTTGCCAAGATTAGGAAGGTATGGTACTAATGTGTTTTCAAACAGAAAGCGATTATTGAGAACCACATTGGTTGATTCTGATTAATTTAGGACTATTGATTCTGTGGTGGAGGGCAGCAGGGAGCTATGTTTAATGAAGCAAGAAGAAAGAGGATGTATGTGACTAATACACAAGACAATCTTATCAGTGCTACAGGAAAAAAAGAATGCTGTAAGACATTGAATATATCTACACAGATTAGGAAAGGTGAGAAGCCACAAACACTAAGGTTCATATTTAGCTCTTGGCCTTGACACGTTGAGTATCTCCTGGGGTGTCAGGAGTTTTTGCAGGTGGGTGCTCTACAATTGTCTGTGCTCACGGAAGATG
>NW_009657160.1:0-609 GCF_000708025.1 Charadrius vociferus
TTTGTGCTTGCACTATAAGGAGTTACATCCCTGGTATAGCACTGCCACAAAATCAGGGTGTTGAGAGTCCCCTAATCCATTTCAGAATATTTGCTTCTAAAACAGACTTGGAAATATATTGATCAAACGAAGAATATGGCTAAAAAAGCAACCTGAAACAGAGTCTTAAATCTGTATGGACTGTATCAAAAATCCAGTGTTCTGAAGTGATTTGGTCTTCCTGAAAAGAAAGTGGATTTTCCTTTTAAACCCTTAAACATCACCTGGGCAAATATCTAGAGGAGTTGGGGTCTGTGCCTTGTAAGTGCTTCATGATCAGCTGCTTGGCAGCATGAGCTGACCCAAACGTCAGCACTGGGAGAAAGCAATGTGCCTACACATACCATCTCTTAAACCTTTCTTTCTTGAGCACAGTCGTAATTCAAAGGTATATGAAGATGAGACCAGGCATTTACCTGCTATGTTTCCCTAATTGCAACTCAACTGTATAACTGAAAAATTTACTGTTTCTGTCGTTGCTCTTGTTTTCATGAGGACAGTGTCTTAGACATGAAGAGAAGCAACTCTTTGTCCTTATTAAGGATGTGCTGTACTGGCAGGGGGGTGGTT
>NW_009657161.1:0-610 GCF_000708025.1 Charadrius vociferus
ACAACAGAATCTCAACCAGATCAGGACTAAGCCCTACCAGCTTTGAAAATCAAGTCAGCAAAGGCACCTGCATCACAATTTCCTGATCCAGTATAACCATTTCACTTGCAGTTTGCAGCCACTCTAGATGTAGGGAGACACGGTATCATAAAAAGAGGGGAAAAAAGCCACAAGCTATTGCATATGGATCCAATGACCTCACTAACACTGAAAAACAATTCATTCTGTGTGAAAAAGTGTGTGACACCAGTACGGACCTTAGGAGACAGTCCCATCACAGTTCAGGCAAAACAAGGACTCTTAAAGTACAGTGTCAGGAGAAGTACCAAACAGGCACATTTCCAGTCTATGGACCACAAGGTGGGTACTTGCCTTAATGAATTGGGGAATTGCCATGAATTAAGGACAGATACTGTCACTCACAGCTTATGGACTGTTAAGTATGGGGGCTGAATGTCAATGTCCACTACTGCAGGAAGAATAAACCAGCAACATCAACATCCTATTCTTCCCGAGGAAGACTCAAAGATGACAATTCAGGTGTTATTCTCTTCACAGTCTAAAACTTCTGACTTCAATATCCAGAGAAGCAATGAAAGAGTGAGCCTAA
>NW_009657162.1:0-610 GCF_000708025.1 Charadrius vociferus
TTTTTTTTTCTCCGTCAGATATACATGTCTATATGTATAGATGCAATCGAAATCAGACTGCATTATTTGAGACTGAGTATCTCTTTCTCAGATCACAATATGTTTTGTTGATCAGAGATTCAGCATTAATAGAATGAGAATGACAAATCCCTGAATAGTTTTTTTGTTTTGTTTTTCTTCATTCCACTCAAATGGCACCGGACAAATTAGATTGCAGCTTGAGGTCCTTTTTTGTTACTTTGGATTTGGCGTACTTCATTTTGTGCTACCACAATCCCAGACTGTTCCTTAAGCCTTCATAAACATAGCCAGACCTTTTATAAATCCTTGAAAAAGACTCTCACATCATCATCAGGGAAAGTGATCTTTTTCTTCTGTTCTGATATCTGTATGCCTTCTACAGCAGTAATCCCTTAGTTTATTGAAGATAAAAATGCAATATCTTGGTTAAGTAATACAGGACACATAACAAGATTCCTGGTTTATCCTTTTGTTTGGCCTTATTGATCTAATTATAGATTAATTATCCACATGGGTGCACTGGTCTTCTATACAGTATGTAGATCCATTTAAATCTGCATTCCTCTGAAACCTTTGCAGAAAAAAAAAA
>NW_009657163.1:0-610 GCF_000708025.1 Charadrius vociferus
TTCACTTATTTTTAATTATATTTGTGAAATGTTGCTTTACTGGAAACTGAGAATCTAATGAATTTGTAGTGTATTAAAGAAAATACATAAGGGATGATTATGTCACCTTTGGTTTTGTGTATGAATCAAACTTAAGTTCCACAACAGGAACAATGATTAACTTAAACAAGCCAACATATATTTGTCTTGTTTGTTTCATACTACATGCACAGGACATCTGCTCATGTAGAAAACAGACTGCGTGGTTTTGTAAGGTTAAAAAATATACCACAAAATAGCCAAATCATTATATTGTGTTTTACTGTTAAGCAGGAATAATTTTTTCTTGTCAAACACAGATATACGGGCCTGTAGTATGAATATGTTGAATAAAGTAAACGGTTAGCATACATTCTCTCTAGAATTCAGATGAGATGTTATGCCACTTTGAACTTAAAACGCATGTAAAACTCTCCTTGCTCCCCAGAAATGCTCAAACCAACACAAATACATCAATTGATCATAAAGGACATTGATCATTCTTCTGTTGAACAGAGGCATTCTGCATTAAACTACTTTGCAATTGTGTTATAGCTGTTGTTATTTGAAGAATGATAAAATTTGTCTGATC
>NW_009657164.1:0-609 GCF_000708025.1 Charadrius vociferus
TACTTCTCGCTTTTGGATTACTATTAATCCACCCCTATCGGTTCCAGGCTCCCAAAGTCTTATTCCCCAGGTCCTTCCTATTAGCCATCCGCGATCTTGGGGTTGTAGTATTGAGAGTTTCAGGGATTTGCAATTCCCGGGCCGGTTAATACCGCCATCATGATCGTAACTTGGCTTCTGGCACCTGTCAGGGAGCCAGGTTATGTTAAGATATCGGTCTGGATTTCCTGCCCCCCATCCAGTCGATATGGTTTCACAGCCCCAATAAGCACAATAATAATGACCCGGCGAATTACAGTACCCCTTTCCTGGGTTTGAACTCGGACACCAATAGGTCGCCTTTAGATTTGTCGCTCCCCAGGTATATTGCCAGCTTGGGTGACATTCTTTCTGCTCCGTACTTCCACCATACCCCAACGCGGTTCTTAATAATTCACAAATAGTTAGGTTGAAGGTGGGTGCTCCCACAGTGACATTAACTTGCAGAACCCTGGATTCATCCCAACTAGAAATAGTCCAATTAAAGGGTTGGTGCTCACCTCCTGAGACCAGAGCGATTAGTACCACTAGTGGGATAACAGTCTTCATTTCCCCACTGCTTAATACCTC
>NW_009657165.1:0-610 GCF_000708025.1 Charadrius vociferus
CAAGGAAGAAATTGAAAAATCTTTTGTTGAACAAAGTACCTTTCACTTAAAAAATCCAGGCAAGATATAATGACAGGTGTACTAATGATGTATTTTATGAACCGCCATCTGTCTCGGGAAAGGTCAGAGAAAAATGGCAACCGCTGCTCAGGTGATTGGTGGTGGAGGGGGGAAAATGGCCTCATCTGAACGTGACAAGAAGCTTCAGTGGCATCATATAAATGCCATAATTGGGAAGTGGTAAATTGAACAGGGCTGCCTTCGGAATTTGATGTGTCAATAAACAAGTTCAAGGTGACATGTTGGATCAATATGGCATGACAAGAATCATCCGACAAATTTACTGCAAAGTAATTGGGTACAAAATGACTCAACTCAACCTTCACACTGCAGAAAATCAAACAAACAGGCAACCTACAGGCAACAGTTTGTATATGTCAGATGCTGCTTAAGGTAGCTTGCGCAGTACTAACAGAGTTGTTTTAAAGGGAGACGAGGGGAAAGAAAAAAGTGAGGTTCTCATTATTATGAGTGTGACCTGAGGCATTGCTATAACCCTCTATGCACCTCAAGGGTGTATAAATAGAAAAACAAAACACACAATTGCTAA
>NW_009657166.1:0-610 GCF_000708025.1 Charadrius vociferus
AAAAAAAAACAAATCAACCAAACACTACATTATATCAAATAAATCATATTTGTGTTCCTCTGAATTCTGTTTTCACTCCACTCCAAGTTATGGATTACCTGAATGGGGATATAAGAAAGAGCTACATTTCTGCATAACCAGTTAAACTGAGTCATATCCTATTCGATTGTTTGCCATACCTGTTGTAATATATATATGGAACTTTTAGAGGTGTCTGTATTACTCATGGCATATTGTAATTGTCATGGTGTGTTTTGTTTGAAAAACAGTTTCCTACCTAAGAAAACAGTTTGGTATGAAAAAAAGGGAAATGATGCGAAGAAACCTTAGTAGACAAATATATAATTTGGTCATTTTTATGAGAGCTCTGCATTTCTGACTTTAACACACAGTCTGTTGATGGATGCTGGAGAGCCGTGTCCTTGATATATGCAAAATTAGCAGCAAGGTATACGTAGCAGATTCTTAAAAAGTACTCATTAGGCAGTCGTCGCTACCCAATTACACTAATGATTCAGAAGAAATGTGGACTGGTAAATGAGGACTGTACTTTAAGATGGAGCTTTCAAAAGGTCTGAATTGGAGAACATTTTAATGCAGTCTGCAGTGA
>NW_009657167.1:0-610 GCF_000708025.1 Charadrius vociferus
ATACTATGAGATAATGATTCCCTCTCCTCAAGAGCCTATTGACCCACTGTCCTTATTTTCAAAGTCCTGGATTAGGTGATGCTCTTTACCTGCCCATAGTTCCAAGCTTCTTGTTGAATATGTTTTTCCAGTCCCTGAAATATGATTCCACTGTCATTCAGGACATACTCCCGTCGCTCCTTTTCATTAGCCATGTAGACGTCATCATCTAGAAGCAGAATGAGACATGTTGTTTGGCTGTAACTAAAAATCTCACTTCAAGGGGAGTCCTAGGGAACAGGTCAGGCTGCCCATGCATTCAGGCTTAGAACTCCCTTTGATTCCTCTGTAATCATTTAAAGAATGAATAAAATAGGCACGAAGTTCCTTTGAGGCAAACTGACCGTGCTCCTGTCCCTTCACTAATATCAGTATGTGTCTAACTGGTAGATATTGTTTGGTTTACAACTGAACACAAGTATCAGAGGGAAAAAAATTATAGAATAAATAGTTGGAACATTTCCTGCCTCTGATTTCTTATTTTACAAGCAGGAGGCTGAATCTTTGATGCATTGCAGCGCTGAAGAAGGGGCAAAAACTTGATCCTTGATGTTGAGAAAAAAAAAAAAAA
>NW_009657168.1:0-611 GCF_000708025.1 Charadrius vociferus
AATACAACAAGTATTCGGATGTTGCTAACAGTAGTAGCCAAGATATCTAAGTAACAGGACTGTACAAATGCTCGTTATTTTCTTTCACTACTTGCTCATTCCTTCATACTCATAATGCATACTTTCTCACAGAGTTAGTATCTTCGGACCAGTGCTACTTTCTATTTCCATGTTTATGCAGCACCCAGTATGATGTGTTCTAATTCAAACTTGAAACCACGAGAGATAAAAAATAAATTTGTTCTCACTTTTACCCTTTAGAATAAAACCAGTGCTTTCCTATTAAGTGACACTGCTTGAGACGCCTAACAGAAAGAGGTGCATATTCTCTGGTAATTGTCCTGGTGGAAGGGGAAAGAACAGTATAATATTTCTGCTGTACAATTTCTTATATTTCTCCCTTTCTGAACCAGAAGCCACAATTAATAAACATTTGCTTATTTGAAGTACTGCATAGAACAGACTATTTGCACATACCAATAACCATTTTATCATACTGTAAGTCTACTGAAAAAGTGAAATCAGCATTCAAAAAGATAGTAAGAAGTCCAAGACAAATTTCAAGGCCAAAATTGCTCCCTGTAATCAACACTGGTGCCTTAGCAATAATT
>NW_009657169.1:0-610 GCF_000708025.1 Charadrius vociferus
TCTTTCCCTGTATTTTCCAGCACCCTGGTAGACACGCACCTTGTCTCTTTTATATGCACGTAGTTCAATCAGTATAACCCGGGGTGCAACTTAGCACGTGCAGATACTACTTTTCTACAGACACAGATTTTGGGACACACATGTCAAGGCACATTTTATAGACAAAAGGAAGCTTTAGAGATGTGTACAATTTTTAAAGATATGCATATTCTTTACGATACTTTGCTCACAGTAACACCTGGTGATAGTAACACAGGAGAGAATATGCACTTCAAACTCTTATAATAGAGAAGGAAATATTTGTGTAGGAAAGGGAGACAGTACTCTGTATTTCTTCTGCCTACATCCCAGTCTACACATACCTAAGACTGTACACAGAAATCTTGCACAGCTCAGAGGTATCGCCTATATGTCTATGTAGAAGAAAAAAATAATTGTATTTGATTTTGCTTGTCCTTTCCTAAAAATGTATTTATACATGCTATGGGGGTTTCAAGCTAGGCTACGGGTGTCAGGTATCACTTCTGTTAGGTTCTCCATGTCTCACATACCTCTATAAGGGATGATTTGAACAAATCCTTCTTCCAGATAAGAAAAAAAAAAAAAAAAA
>NW_009657170.1:0-611 GCF_000708025.1 Charadrius vociferus
CACAAAACAAAACCACATGTACAGCAAATAACATGCTAATGCTAAGCATTCAAATTTAATGCACCTGTTTCATAAGCACTTTAAAGAGCTTTGAGTAACACCGACTTATCAAAATCCTTACCCAATGATCTCATTTGTAACCATGACAGGTAGTACGGGCTGCACGAACAAACCGTTAAAATGGGTTAAAAACTTCCTGAACTGACAGGTTGAAATGCTAATAATCAAGTACTCAACAGCCATTTGGCAACAAGTAACAAGCAGAATATCATAAGGATCAGTATCGGGGCAGATACTGTTCGGTATTTTCCTACATACTCTGGACATTAAGACAAATTGCAAATTTGCTGAAACTGCAAATGATAGTAAAATAGATAGTAAAATAAGGGGTAAAGCCTTAAGTAACAGTTTGGGAGGTCTGATAGGACATTGGAGAAAAATTTCTTCTCTTGAAGTGTAATGCAGCACAGATGTCATCTACCCAGAGAGGTTGTGGAGTTTCATGGTTTTCAAGAGCCAATTAAAAAAAAATAAAAGTCACAGCTGACCTTATCTAGTGTTGGCAACAGTCCTTACTTTGAGCAAAAGGTTGGACCAGATGGCCTCCAGAG
>NW_009657171.1:0-608 GCF_000708025.1 Charadrius vociferus
CAGCTGTGAGCACAGAAAGGAAAGAAGACCCAGCAGCTCCTTGCCAGTTCTCCTCCCCTGTCTGAGGGGGGAGGGCTTGGCTTTGCAGCCTGAAGGCATTAGACTGGTGTGTCCCTTCTGTCTCGCTTGGGGCAGTGGCTCAGGCCCGTCTCTCCGTAGGCATACGTGCCCACAGCCTGACTCTGGCTTTCATCTCTGCCGTCAGGAAGCCCAACCCGTCCTCCCCAACGGACCAAGCTTGCACGCGGGACACAAGTACTTGTTGGGAACTCACATCTTGCAGTGGTGGAACCCCAGCCACTGACGTAACAGGTTTTGAGGTCAGACACTCTGAGCGAGGCATCAGGCACGCAGGCGAGCTGTATGTAGGAGCTGCACTGGACAGGCTGGTCCAATTCCAGCAAGGCGATGTCGTTCCTCTCCGAGCCGCTGCTATAGTGTTCGTGAACCAGGAGGCGCTTAATATTGCGCACTTGAGCCTCAGGGCCCGGCTGAGTCAACTGGGTGGCCCCGATGACCACCCGCCACATCGTGATGTGCCTGGAAGGCAGGAGGAAGGAGGGGTCAGAGGGAGCGTATCCATGTGCTGCAGCAGCCCAGCAGTTCCC
>NW_009657172.1:0-611 GCF_000708025.1 Charadrius vociferus
AAAAGCAAATATATTGTAATGGAATTGTATCCTTGAGACAAAATTATAAATGTTTGTATTAACTGTAATGTTACATAGGAGTGAACTATGGTGGTGATAAATGATTTAAAATCTTTTCTGTGTCTTGTAGCTAAATAGTGATCTAACAAATGCCTGTGCTTACTTTTAAGTAGGTGCAAATATGACTCATAGCTGAGCTAGAACACTTTCTTCAAGGACAGGCATATATTGTGTTGTAATATCCTGTAAAAGCTGACACGTAATTTAAAACTTAAGGTCCTTTTGATATGAAGTTTATCACTGAAACAGTGAAAAAGCAACTGGAATTTTTCCGAGAGAGAATGTATTATCTTGATTTTAAAATCTTTGTTACAAGACTCAATGAAATTATACAGTAACAGGCAATTAGGCTAAACTGTTTACACATCTAGCCCTTAATAAGGCAGTATCAATAGCATAAATAATCTTAGATTAAAAATGTGCATAGAGTACTGCTTTAAACATTTAAATTAATTAAAATGCACACACAGGTCATTAAAAATGTAGAGAACCTTTAATAATGTGATTTTCATTAGCCTGTTGAAATATACTTTTCCTATTTTTATATTTTT
>NW_009657173.1:0-611 GCF_000708025.1 Charadrius vociferus
TTCTGTGATTCTGTGATTCTGTGTTTAGATACTCCGTCACTGGAAATACTGACTCAACATTTGATGTTGCTGTCTTCTCAAAATATGCTTTAGTTCAACCACAAGTATTTGAAGTAAAAATTGAGTTAGGGAAAGCCTATGGCCAGTGTTGTACTAGAGCTGAGGCTCCATTATGCCATTCATTCATAAAATATATGACTTTAGTGTTGTCCAATAAATCCTCTTGCCAATGCAGGTTTATATTCTCCTATTTTTGCTACTACTTTAGAAATATGCTGAGAACAGAAAGGAAGATATAATCAGTCATGTCACAGCCTTTTTTTTACCATCTCCACTTTTTAGTGCTACTTTAGATATATCTCATTACTTGTAAAAATATTAGAGCTGATGGCCTTTCAGAATGAGGGGAGAATCGACAAATCTCATGTCTGTCTGGTTTTGTGTTTTCCTTTTTCTTTGTCTTTTTCTCCTTTCCCTAGTATGGACATATCAATAATTTAAAAATCACTGAAGTGAATGGAATAAAACCAGACTGTTCTTTTCATCTTCTTCAATTCTTCTTTTCCATGTAGCTGAAGTATTGCTGTGTTATCAACACTGTTAGTCACAAA
>NW_009657174.1:0-611 GCF_000708025.1 Charadrius vociferus
GAGACTGTATATTCCTGGAATACTAATTCAGAATTGCTATTGGAAGTGACCAAGTTGTACCGCATGAAAATGTTTTGCTACATGACCTAAAAGACACCCAGGGATTTCCCTTTACCCAAAAAATCAACATTGTCACAATCTCAACATTGCTTCTCAAGAGGAATGTTCCATAACATGGAAAATAAGAGGAATATTGTTAGGTACAGACTAAGGGGTTTACTTTTGTTACTCAAAAAATAACTTACTATCTGTCCTCACCTCTGTAAGGTTCAGTCCTACACCTACTCTGTATCACTAGTTCACTTTGGCAGATTTAAACATTTAAGGCCAGGTTTTGTAATATTTCTACCAGAAGCCAACTTTCTAATTTCTGAACATATAAAATGTTGGGTTTTCATCCACCTTTCAGGGCTTACTATATTGGATTTGAAACCGTCTCTACTTCTCATTTACTATATGCCACTTTTTTTTAATTGCAACCAAAATACCATCTGTGCTAAAATTTTTTACATGAGGCTTTTGCTTTGGATATCAACTATTTCTATAAAACATCACTTAAAATCAATTAGTCACTTTGGACATAAAGATAAACTAAACAAACAGTTACATAT
>NW_009657175.1:0-610 GCF_000708025.1 Charadrius vociferus
AGATAGATATGCACTGAGGTGCTCGTATGTCTTTGTTAACAGCTGTGTGCAATGCTTTTATTTACATCTCGCAGATCCCCCACGCTCTCCTGAGAACTCACAAGTTCTCAGAGAACTTGTGTGGAGGCTTCTCCTGCCTGCACAAAGTCATCTCCCCAAAGCTGGCAGCAGGCTGGTTTAGTGGAGAGGGATCTTGGGCCTTCTGAAGTCTCTCCAAGAAAATGTTTCCTCCAGAAGAGCGAAAGGCCGGAATTGGTGGTCAACAGGAGAATTGCAGCCCATGCAGGAGCCATCCTGAGCCCCTCCAGGAATGTCTAGCAAATGTCCAGAGATCCTGATGGAAAGGGAAAGCCAGCAAGGACCCAGGTGAACGTCATGTCTTGTGTTGGATAACTCAGACGCTGGCTGCATTACCTCTCGCTTTCTCATAAGTTGGCGTACAGTGAAGCTTCGGAGCAGTTTGGTCGGGAGACCTTCAAAATAGGAAAGGTAGCTGCCTCACCCTCCTGCTGCCCCTCATGGCCACAGACCCTTGGGCTGGGATGGCACCTTGGATGGATGGCAATGACAACCACATCAGAGCAAAGCTTCTGCAAGAGCTGAACTCACC
>NW_009657176.1:0-611 GCF_000708025.1 Charadrius vociferus
AACCAGTTATAACATCATAGAAGGCTAAAGCGCTTCTCGGTTTCCTCTTGTTTCTTTAAGCATCTGGCATCTCAACGGTGCTGACCCGGTGTGGACTCTTTTCGATATCATTGCAGTGTTACTTCTTTAGCAAATATTTGTTTAATTTTGTGTTGCTGAAGGCTGTATCGGTATTTCTGAGTTAATCTTTGTGTAGTAGACTACTTCTAGTAGTAGACTCCAAACTTCCATGGGTAGTTTGGAAGACTTCAGTATTTTGCTGAGAATATCTTTTAATTTAGAAGGATTGTGTCTCTTAATGTTGTTCTAGTTGCTTTATGTAATTTCCATACTTCTCTTCCACAGTATGGGTGGGATAACTCAGTTCACAAGAGGAAAAGACTCCCCCTGGTGAAAAGGTCTCTGGTGTACTACCTGAAAGGTAGAGAGGTCAGGATGCAGAATGAGTCCAGCTATCACCGCTTGTTGCACGGATACGCAGCCCAGCAGCTTCCCAGCCTCCTGAAGGAGAGAGAGCTTCACCTCGGAACCCTTAATAAAGTGTTTGCCTCCCAGTGGCTGAACCACCGACAAGTGGTGTGTGGGACAAAATGCAACACAGTAAGTGCCAC
>NW_009657177.1:0-611 GCF_000708025.1 Charadrius vociferus
TTGAGACCTGATTCTTCCATGTACTGTGCTAATACACAATAAGATGCACTTTGTCTTTAAGAGATGGTATTATAAAGAGGAAGGACAGTACAAAGACAGGATAGGGAATTGAAGCTTAAATTAATGAAGAAGGGAATTAACTTTCTGTATCTTGAGATAGCTACAAACTGAGCATCTACATATGATTCATCCCACTTGGCTTTAGTCCCCCTGAAGTCATCTAGCTTAAAGCAGTTGTCCAGAATCCGTGTACTACCTGTAAAGAAAGATGAAGCTTATTTTAGATCCCTACTTACTCCATTTTCCCAAGTCTATGTTCACCAGGAGCAACTGAGTACACACTACTGTTTGCCTCCCGGTACTACTTGCCTGGTCACTTAGTTTGGGGGATAAACTGGATGTACCAGAACTGTCAACTTTTCCTTTTGTAGGAACCTAGGTTTGCCCATACAGAAGAAGAAGACGAAATGGAGTTCATTCATGTCCAAACCCATTCCAAATGTATGATAAGGACATGGTTACAGAACATTCTTAGATTTAGCTTGACAATATTCCAAATTTCAACAGTTTAGATGCAACCGCTGCAAATCACAGAATCACAGAATGATCAG
>NW_009657178.1:0-611 GCF_000708025.1 Charadrius vociferus
ATTGTTCCTTAATAGTGTTTGTAGTCTGTATTTTTACACTCTTAATGCACTCTTAATGCAACCATGAAAGTTGAAATTATTCTTGTAATTTCTGCTGCTGAAATACAGTTTCTCAGAAAATATTCCACCATGAAAATGCAAGTGATCTTTGTATTTATGAAGTATTTATACCCATTTAAGAAAAAGAGACCTTTTCATAAGAACAGACCACTTTTTACTCTTCATTTTAGTACACTGATACTTAGTCAGATCCATCTAATAGAAACTAACAGAATCACAGAAAGAGATCCTTTTAAATAGTGACCAAATTTTCTAATCAGTTGCAGCCTCCATCCAAATCATCAGCTTGATTCTTGTGTATGTGACTCTGACACATCTCAAAGGATTTTTACATTTACCTTATCCTTTCTAGAAACTGTTCACTAACTCTAGAAGAATGGAAAAACATTAACAATGACAGAAAAAGCCATAAAAAAGAATATTCTGTTCACTTCCAAATTATCCCTTACCTCTAGTCACCTTTTCTGCTTCTGTACAGAGATTCCTTTCATGAGAGCTTGTTTCAACAAGTATTTTAGATCCTATTAGCGTTCATAGCATCAGAAAAAAAA
>NW_009657179.1:0-611 GCF_000708025.1 Charadrius vociferus
GAGTGTTTAAGAAAAGCCAGAAGTATGCTTATCCAGCTATAATTTCAGAATACATTATTATTCTTATTATTATACAAATAAAGAAAACCCTGAAAGATAATCTAATTGATACAGACAGCATTTGTTTTTTTGTTTCAAAAACCAGGGAAATAGGCTGCTGAAGATAAATACAGATGGGAGAAAAATAGGCCTTTAGAGCAACCAACAAGGGAAGAGATGAGGAAGAAAGGTTTGTTCTAAGCTATACATCAGCATATGCATATTGCCAGCTTCATATTTGCTGAGTATTTCCTGATAATTTTAAAAATAATTTTTCATAGAATAGTGAAAATGTCACCTTGTATCACTAGTAACTGAAAGCCATTAGTTAGCTTAGTGACACACACATACATACACACACATATATCTCTTTTGTACTTCAGGAAGGGTGTAAACACCTTAGATATGATGAAATCCAGCACTTGACCTCAAGTTCTGTGAAAATCTCCTTTGAATATGCAACAGTACCCCCTACAAGTGCATACACTGTACATATTACATTGGTTCACATACTTAAAAAATATTTTACTTATTTCTGCCGTCATGTTTTCAGAGCACACAGAAACAATTAA
>NW_009657180.1:0-611 GCF_000708025.1 Charadrius vociferus
GTTCTTCTCCATCAGCTTCCTGGAGCGTGAGAAAAGGCACAGCCTTTCCAAGCCTTCACCCGTCAGTCAGGTCCAAAACGTCCCAGAGGTTTTTCACCACATGCTGAGGCTGGCTGGCGGCATGCTCCTTCAGCCTGGAGCCCATCACGTGGTAGATGCTGTTTGCAAGCTTGGCAACCACAGATCTGACGTTGCCGCTTCGGACAGGCAGGACCCTGTTTCCCAGGAAGAACCAGAGCGTGGGCAGGACATGGCGCTTGACAGCTTGGGGTTTCCGGGGATAAACAGATCCTACAAGCACTGCCAAGTGAGAGAGACAAGCGTCTTAGCAACCTGAATGCAGACAAGTACCCGCCTTTATTTTTGGTTCTTGGAAGCCTTTTCTGGCTCCTATCAGCAAGCACAAAGAGCCCGATGATCCAGAAACAGGCAACAGGGGCTAATCATCCACTGAAGAGAACAACCAACCTCTGAGGACCTTAATTTCTCCAAATCAGAGGCTTTGTACCCATGATAGACTTCGCAGAGTGAATCATACACCATTTCACTATCCACTTCTGCATTACAAATGACAAAAACGTCAAATCGCTGTTTATTTCCACTAAGAAGTT
>NW_009657181.1:0-611 GCF_000708025.1 Charadrius vociferus
GGTTTTTCCAAGACAGACTATGTGGTAGTGGCTCCTTTCTCTGTCACATAAAAGGGGGAACATCACCAAGCAAGCCTATGAGGGCAGCCAGCTTGTTTCCAAAAGGTTTTCAAGCTTCACATAAGCCCTGGTAGCATAGGAAACATGCTGGAAATGAGAGGCGACATTATTTTAAGTGAACAAAAGAAGGAGTTGTAAAACATATCTTTCCAGGACTACCAGCACTGGAAAAGTCGCCTTTTTCCTCTCTTCATTAAAGAGTGCAAGAGGTAAGAAATCAACATCCATCCCTTTCAATGACCATGCGAGATGTTACAGATCCATTCTCTAAACCCAAAAAGACACAAGAAAGGCTGATGGATACATCCAGGAAGGAGCTCATGAATTCCATCTTCAACCTAAAATGTGGCCTTGGTAAAGCCCTAAAAGGTCTGGGATTTCCAGGAAAACTGAGAGCGCAATAAGAAAACTGAAACCAATATACTATCAGGCAGGATAGGATCTTGTGGTTAAAACAGCGGATAAAAACAACCACCTACCTGTAAGGACCTTGCCTTAGCATTAGTTCCTTTACACTGGAAATTAATTTAGCAGGTAGATTTTAAAACTTG
>NW_009657182.1:0-611 GCF_000708025.1 Charadrius vociferus
ATTTAGGGAGTTCAGTACTGTTTCATTCAGCATGAAAGGAATAAGCATGTTCAAAAGCTGAGACGGGAGCACACCACCCACATCTTGGACTGGGATGGGGCAGGAGGCATTACTCTGCAGCAGCCCCTCCGTCAGAGCAGTCAGAGCTCCTGCTTTCTCCTGTACCCAAGAGTTTTCCAGTTTAGAGATGAAGTTTAATTTGGAAAGGAAACTCAGAGAAAACTGCAGAGACTGGATGATGCATGACAGCTCCTTGGAAAAGCGTTCACTACTGTTCTTGTAGACAACACCAAACTCTGGAGACAGTTTCAGGTTCGTTACGGCAAGCTGGAACATTTTTGTAAAGGTGTCATTGTGCATTGTTCCACTCTCCATGCCCATGGAATCAAAGAGGGGTTTGCAGGGGCTCCCAGCTAAAGACTCGCTTAGAGTGGTATTTTCAAACAGCATCTCAAGTGCTATGTGGAGCACATCCCAAGCGGAGCAGTTCTGGGATGTCCTATAACCATTGTCACTGTTCTCAAGGAAGGGACCCAAGGCTAAATGCAAGACTTCCCAAATATTTGCCTCTAATGAAGTGTTGTGCTGTAAGGAAGGCCCACTGAACTCCT
>NW_009657183.1:0-611 GCF_000708025.1 Charadrius vociferus
AGAGAGGAGGAAAGAAAAGCACCACACACAAGAACCAACCATCTGTTCCAAAAAGCACTTACAGCAGCATCAGTCTTGGTAAGGATTTAAAAGATACTGTACAATTTCTGTGTTAAGATTTATTGTAAGAATTAACAGATTTATGTCAAGTAAATGATCCACAGTAACTCCCGCACAACATATATTTACAATGAAATGATCGTAGCCAGAAAGTGCAAAAAGAACAGATCCTCTCATGTGATGGGTTTTGTGTGAAAATAAAATTACTTAAGACAAACAGAAGTTTTCAAAAGCAGTGTCTTCAAAATGTGATGTAAAATGACTCAATTCCTTTGGTGTAGAGTCTAGGAAATCTCAAGAGAACTTGGATTTTCCTCCCATTGCTGAATGAACAAAGTGTAATGAGCGTCAGCGCATAAGTCATTAAGGGTCAAAAAAGTCAGTACTATTTTTTTGGTTAGAAAAATCCTCTGTAATTCTGTTGTCCATAGCTGGGGTTGCAAGGCTACAGCTAGTTCTTTTATTCAAGGCTTAACTTTTTTGTGTGTTAACTGTAAAGTAAAACAACTCTAGGCTAGGCTCTTGGTGGCAAAGAACTGTAGGAACTACAG
>NW_009657184.1:0-612 GCF_000708025.1 Charadrius vociferus
TGTTGTTTCTATCTTGAAAACTGTTATATACCAGTTATTTCATGTTTCATACTGTGTCCTTCCCACATTAGCCTCAGCTTTTAAATTCTATTGCCGTCTTCCGCAGAGGGGATAACTCCTTCCTCGCATGCCTGTTACAAAAAAGTCTTTAGAAAATAAGCTGAATGTGGTTTGAAGTATAACAAAATGATCACACGTACTGACATGTCACATACTACTCATTGCCTGGTATTCCCTCAAACGAGGACGTAGCACAGTTCACATTGTTAGATTCACTGTGATTTAGGCACAGGGAGCTGAGACGGCAGTTATTAGTTTTAGGACGTGCTTTGTGTGTTTGGGAAGATTCATCAGTCCTTCTGCCTGATGCAGACTGCTGTGTGTGGACTAACCAAGGAGGATGACTAACCGAGCCTGCCCAGGGTCAACGTATTTTGAAATAGATTCTTCTGTTCCAAAATATTGGCAACTTATTCATGAGTCACTTTATGAACTTTCATTTTTCAGAATTTTAAGCATTCTGTGATTATTCATATTAATAGAATAAATGTGCGCAAAGCCTAATGCCGCCTTACTTCAGGCACCCTCTTTATAAAGTTGGCTCTCTGATGC
>NW_009657185.1:0-611 GCF_000708025.1 Charadrius vociferus
TGAAAATCCTGTGATTCTGTGATTCTGAGAACTACAAATGTCAGTCTTACAAAGTCATCTACTTCAACTTTGAATGACAGGCTTTGTGAAAAATGCAAGTATGTTTCAACTCTAAAAAAAATAAGTATTTTTAAAACTGCTGTGAATAAAGACCTCACTCAACAGAAATTTCAGCCTTAGAACAATTATGTGATAAAGGTGAAAGAGGCACTGTAGATGTACACTGAAAATAAGTTTTCATACATGTAAGTGGGCATCAACACTGCAGCTTTCTGCTGCAAACTTTCAATTTACAATGTTATTTGCAATCAGACACAGATCCAAGTCAATGCTGGTTCTGATCTGTTTTCACATGCTTAAGTTCCACTTGCAATTGACAGCATAGCTATTATGTTTCTTACAGCAGAAAAAAGAGGCAAGATTCTGTTGTAATATTATCAATTAGAAAGTGATGCTGTAGCATGCTGTTGAGCAATTTATCTTCCTTTGTTGACTTGAAGACATAACACTCCAGTCAAATCACAGGACCAGTGTTCGTTCTACACAACTTTCTCTGTTTTATGATGATCAAACTGAACAGTCTTCCGAGGCAAGGAAAAAAGGGAAAAAAA
>NW_009657186.1:0-612 GCF_000708025.1 Charadrius vociferus
TGTAAGGCTGAAAACCTGGACTTGTTTTTACTTAATAGCTATTACACTTTCAGTGTATTACTGAGAGTAACAGAAAAACACCTTACATGCAGTGATTTTCTCTCATGTGTCTTACCATTCTGAATTTTCCATCCTTTGTGGTCAGAACAGACAACACGAAGGCGGTTACAGCACTCACTGCAAGGGCGAAGTAGGTGTTGTAGATGATTGCTTTCTTCTTGTTGGCCACAGCTAGTACAGAATTGAAGCTTGGCCAGAACACCCAGAGAAAGAGAGTGCCTTGGAGACAAAGATAAGCAACAATCATTACCTGCTCTAAAACACAGCGAATCCATCACCGGCTGTCTCTGGAGGGCTCCAGCCCACATTTTGCATTCACTGCAATTCCCAAATTGTAAACAAAGGATAACAATTCACAACGCAGACAGGCCTGAGAGTTACCTGCTATACCAACACCTTCCCAGAAACGTATCGCTGTAATATCAAACACACAGCCAGAACACAGCCCTGCTGGCATCTGGCTGCTCCTTCGCCGAGCTAAAGGTAGGACGCCCTTTTCAAGAACACCTTTGTGGGAAAGTAACGGAAGACTGGTGAGGAGGATTGTAAACA
>NW_009657187.1:0-613 GCF_000708025.1 Charadrius vociferus
TTCATAGCATCAGTAATCATTTTTTTGCCTTCAGTTTCAGAACTAAATTGACGCATTAAAGTTTAAAAGGATGCATGACTTTTAGTTTGCCTTTTAAAAAATATTGATTGTGAGGAATGCAATTTTCTTTTTTTTCCTTGATTTGGAGGGGCTGCCTTTCTTTCCTTGCTTCCTGAACCTCATACCTAAGGGCTGAGACACACGTGGGCTACATGACTTAGAGCAGTAAGGGAAGTAGTAGTTCAGAGGCTCTCCAGCAGTCATGTTGCTTTGTTATGGAGTGGGTTTTATGTGTGTGTGCTTTATTGTGAACTGCTGGTAGCGCCTCCTGCGGCTGGCTCTTCTGAGCATCTCTGCAGGTTGCGTGTCAGCATCATCCCTGGGACTGTGGAAGAAGCAGCACCAAGCAAGGGGCTGTAGCTGCTGACAGCGATGCCACTGGCCAAAGCAATGTATATCAAACCATGTCCTTCATGGTACAGTAGATGGTATGCCATCTGCAGGTCAGTGCTGAGGAGCAGTAAACCAGAGGAAGTACTGCATTTTGGATTAAGCTCCCCCCCCCCAAACCCCAACAATCAACAAAACCCAAACAACCAATGTAAAAAAAAAA
>NW_009657188.1:0-612 GCF_000708025.1 Charadrius vociferus
TTTTTTCTAGACAAGAAAACTTTTCATAAAATCAGTCTTATGCTTTCACTGAGTATTTAATGAGTGTTGAATTTTCCACCAAGTTAGGAAGGTGGTCCAGATTTAGAATTTTAGACATTCTCTGTATTTGTTATAAGAATGAAAAGTTTAGGGAATTGGGAAGAGGGGTTGAATACTGACCCTTGTTGACTTTACTGGAGCTGAAATGTCCTTGGAGGGCATAAACATGTCTTTCATTACTGAAGAGATTTTGATATTTCAATAAGACTGAAGAGAGAAAAAGGTAAAAACAAATATAAGCTATCAATGATACAGAAGCTAAACTTTTATGATAGGTGTTATATTTGATTACATTTGTAAGGAACATGAGAGGGACATTGCTTGAAATGTTGTTAAATTAAGTGAATAAGAAAATCAGTAAAATACTAATTTATTTAATTTAGCTGGTGAAGAGTATGTAGATGTTAAATAAAATACAGAGATATTGCAGATATGGGACAAAATTCCTGACTACTGCAAATTATTAAATTTGCTTATATTTGGATAGATTTTGCAATCCGATTGAAATATACTTTATAGTTATCAGTCATGTAAGGAGAGTCATCTTTTTTT
>NW_009657189.1:0-612 GCF_000708025.1 Charadrius vociferus
AGGAGTTTTGCTTAAGTGGTCCCAAGCTTATGGGTAACCATCACTTAACACCAGGCTGCAACTGAAGGTTACAAGATTAGATGTAGAACATTGAGATTCTTAAGCAAGTCTTCCCTGAGCTAGAGATGGCACTGCTAAATGAGAATGATTATAAATGGAAGAAAATGTACGTGTATGTTCTGCCAAATTTGTTCAGTTACGCTGTGACTGGCCGAAGTCTGTGTTTGGGTTTTATGGTTGTAGAGACAGTTCTGGCTCCTCTGTACAAAGAATCTCCTGGAGATTCCTCCAGAACTGCAGTACCATGTCGTGTGAGCAGAGAGTGAAGGAAGTAGAAGCATTTAAATCAACAGAAGGATAACCACAGAGGGTGTATGATGAACTGAGTATCTTAAGGGTTAGACTGAGATAATAAATGGAGGTTGTTTTACTTTTCTATAATCAAAATCACCTTAATGCAAAATATTTCAGCCTTTCATAGGCCAAATTTGGAGTGGGCATTAAAAGGGTTATGTTTTATACCCAAGAAACTAGAAATAGGAGGATTTCTTTCAGCCTGTTTTGTTTTGCACACAGTTATATGTACAGAGGCTATAAACAACAGAAAAAAAA
>NW_009657190.1:0-612 GCF_000708025.1 Charadrius vociferus
TTTTCACTCTTATGCTTTAAAGTTAAACTGTTGGGTCATGTTAAAAAAATTTGGTCTTTATTTACATTCAGAATCAGGTTTGGTTTTACTGTTACTCATTATATGCAGCAGATACTTTCTGGTAGTTTTATAGTTAGAATTCACTTCTGATTATAGTATATTTGGAAACAGATTTCTACAGAGGGTATTTATCTCTGGGTATATGGTGACACATCCCGTATCTTACACATTATAGTCTACATTTCATTTATTAGACATTTATTATCTCTTTGATACTGGATCTCAGACAAGCATCTTAATTTCCTTAAGAGTACGGCAAATTCCTAAAACTAATGTAGTTATAAACGTGTAAGAATTTGGAATGAAGGCTAACAAACTTAACGTTTTCCAATCTGGCAAAATGATAAACAGAATTGAGAATTGTTGGCCACAGAGCAAGGGCTTTTTATCTGAAGTTAGAATAAGTCTGCAGATACGAGATTTAGAATAGCGTGTTAAGTGCCAATATGATATGGGTCTATTAGAAATACACAAAACCACTGATGTACATAGCACACTTCCAGCTGGAGGGAGCCAGAGGAGTGCAATTTCCTTTAATTAAAGAAAAAAAAA
>NW_009657191.1:0-613 GCF_000708025.1 Charadrius vociferus
AACAAAGCGAGGGACCGGCAACACCAGGAGATCCTCATCTTTACCACCTGGAAGTCCTTCATTTGGATGCGCTTAAAGAAGCTTTTCTTCACACACACATAGAGATACGTCAGTACACTGTAAGAATATTTCTAGGTCAGCATCTGATGCATGTCAAGGCTTCTCATACCACCTTCTGAAAAATATATATGAACTGCTGTGGGGAATATTGTGGTACTGTCATGCACACAACAGAAGCAGAGAGAGCAGAAAATAACACCAGCATGACTTCCTAAAATGACAGTAGTAGTAACCGACGGCAGAAAGAAGCTCTTTGGTATCACTCTTCAGCTGCAGGCACTGGTGTGGTAACCTCATCTTTGCAAGACAGGTAGAAAGAAAACACAATATTTGCCCACATCATGAAGATGCAGAGGCTCATGGGATACTTTTCAAACCACTGATATATGGACAGCTTGCAGACAGCATTGCAAACTAATACCAGCCCACAATAACACTCAGTGGGATATGAGCAGTTAGTCAATAATTGTTTTCAGCTCAGTGATTAACCTCATAAAGAAAAAGATATGTATAAGGCATATCTGTGGAATGGTTGGAAGGGACCTTGAAGATC
>NW_009657192.1:0-613 GCF_000708025.1 Charadrius vociferus
GATCGGATCTGAAGCATGGTTATTTCGAAAATATGGCGGCAGTTAACAGAGAAAAGGAAAAAAACCTAGCAGACATTCCTGTAGTTGTTACGCATAAAAAGAATACCTAGGGATCCCTGGATGCATAAGGTCCTCTTGGCCTGTGTTTTAGTTGGCTGAACAGTTTAGCAGTTTGTACCTACTGTGGCATGTTTCTGAAAGATGTTTTTCTGTATTTTTGATTGAAGCTATTCTTTCTAGACCTAGACTTTTTCTATAAAACCACCTTGCCTTTGTTACCTTTACAGCTCTGTGTCTGACTGAACAAAATACTATTAACAAATCCTGATTTTTTCTGAAGATGGAGTTGAGCAGTTTGGGTTGCTTTAAATCCATGGAAGGGTGATCACTCTTCCCAAGATGGGAATAAGTGGTGTTGGGAGTCCCTGAAGAGGCCTGAAGTCCCAGTGTTGTTTATAGAAACAGCAGATCTCAACAAATCTGAACAAGAAACCGTGATCCCACAGGCAGCAGTGCCTCTCATGCCTGGCTACCCCATTATGACTGTCACCACCACGCTGTCTTGTGTCTGTAGGTTACTGCAGGAGAGGAAGAAAAAGAGTATTTAAAGCCC
>NW_009657193.1:0-613 GCF_000708025.1 Charadrius vociferus
AATTTTGTTGGAATTCCAGAGCTGGAATTTGTTAAAGGGGTCCAGCTTAATGGGATGCAGATGTTTCCAGGGTACATGAACAAAACTATATAGCCTAAGCTAGCTTCTTCCCTTTCTTCCTAGTCTTTTATTTACTATTTGCTGCAGGATTATTTCTCACTTCAAATGTAATCTAACACGAAAGCTGCTGATCAATATTGTAAACAGATGATTAGTGTCTTGTGACTGCCAAAGAACTGTTAATGAATCTCAGTACATGATGTCAAAGCAGGGACATGAGATAAAATAATTGAATTGAGTGAAATAATAAAACCAGGTAATTCCCTCAGTTTAAAAGGCAAATATTGCCAGAGCTCCTTAAACAGAAAGAAATGATTCACGCTCGTCTCAGAAATGGTAGGAAATACATTTCTTTGGTTTAATTAAAATCTAACTGCCGCCAGCTGAAGTATTGCCTACTGAAGGAAAACACAGAACTAGTGAGTTTGAAGTCATTGATATTGGACTCCCCAAACCTGCAGCAACTGAGGTGAGACCACCATGCAAGTCCCCAAGAAGCCTCCCTCCACCTTCTCTCCCAGCTTCCTTCAGATACTACTTGTGCCATAGAGCC
>NW_009657194.1:0-613 GCF_000708025.1 Charadrius vociferus
TATTCAAGGCCAGATTGGATGGGGCTTGTGTGTCAGTTACAGGTGTATAATGTAACAGTAAAGATTGTGAACCCAAATCTCCTGCAATCTAGGCAAATGACCTGACAACCAAGCACTTGGCTAATTGTGACAGTCTGTCTCTGTTCTACATTACATTGGCCCTATTAGAGCTGTTCCCTTCTGTATTGTAAATAAAAAGTAGTGGGGAAAGCAGCAATTCTGCAGACCCAGATTTAGGACACTTACTCCCCAAGAGCAGCGAAGAGTCTGCATGTCGAGTTTATGTGTCAGCAAAACAGCAGACATATAAAAGAAACCAACAATCATGCTGAAGTAGCCATTTAACACTTCGCATAAATTCATCTGAGGCATAAAACTAGAGAGAGAAATACATTCTGAAGCCAGAATCACACTTGTACTGAATCTCATGGACATGGCTTTACCTTGGGTTTCCTGAGTCCTTTCTGCTTTGATTAGACACTTCACAGTTACCATCTGCAATTGCATATTGAAAGGTTCTGATCTCCTAAAGAACAGAGTTTTCCCACAAGGTACACATCAGTACTATCTGGGATGGAAAAGAGATCACAACAGAATCACACAGAATCACAGA
>NW_009657195.1:0-613 GCF_000708025.1 Charadrius vociferus
TGAACCCCATCTGATGCCAGCAAGCCTTGCTCCGTGTAGGCCATCCCAGGTTCCTGGACCATCATGTATAAACAGAAGTGCTACTTTATCGTTGTCCATCATTGCCATTTGTCTCTCTCAGCTATTTGTCCACTGTCAGTCAGTCTAATACCTGTGATATCTTGAACATCAGATCCCTAATGGTTATGGAGAGAGTAATCATACGCATAGGGAACATGCAAGATGCCCTTCCATCTGCACTGATCTACAGTTAGTCTTCAACTTCCTGACTTAATTTACTATTTTTTGATGCCGCTGATGTTGACACAATATTGACACCTGACAGTAACAACAGCACACTCTCTTCAGTATCAACTTTCACAAAGGATGAGTCAGAGTTATTTGTACTAAAAACAATGGATAAACTGGCATGAGCTTTAGTAGGGGAAAGGTCACGCCCCAGAAGGAGTTAAATTTCATGATCAATGCCGCTGGGAAAACAGATCTAAAACTGGGAAACAGTATGATCTGCAAATTCATTGTATGCTTTCAAACTATTTAATGCCTACTGGTAGCATTTTCTTGTATAAGATGAAGGATTCAGTTATTCCATGGCCCACAAAATAATGATCTT
>NW_009657196.1:0-613 GCF_000708025.1 Charadrius vociferus
GTTACACAAGTAGTGCTTTCTGCTCACAGTCTCACCTGTGATGCTCTTGCTAATCTAATCTGCAGCTGTGTGCCTTTGAGAACTGGAGCAGTGTGGGTGAAGATAGCAGCCAGGGGGATTTTTCATATTGCTGCTGTCAGAAGGTCATGCTGGCACAGGTTTAATCAGTCAGACGTCTTACCTCAAGGGTCAAGTGGGTGTTACTGGGTAGTATCTGCTTCAAAGATACATGGAAAGTAAATTTTTCTCCACACAGCTTGGCTGCAAAGCTATTGGAAGTTTTCATTCCTCTGCAGTCCTCACTCTGAGGTCTTGTTGACTTTCCCTAATGATATGGAACATGATGTGGGGAATTTCAGTGTTCAGCTGTGGCTGCTCCCAGGCCTTCCTCAACCAGCTTTCTGGTGGTGTCGCCAGTGGTGACCCTTCTGCTTTGTTCTGGGTTTATTTCTGATGTGCATGTACATGGCTGTGCACATGCACAAGAGCTGGTTAATGCTGGTGTATCATAATGCAACGTAATGTGTTGGGGAAATAGGATAGAACAGGAACCTACTGGAATGGGGTTTTCCCTGCCAACTTCTGAATGCATATTTTGACACTTTTTTTTTTT
>NW_009657197.1:0-613 GCF_000708025.1 Charadrius vociferus
AGCTTTTCTGGGCAACTTGTTCCAGTGACTGGCAGTCCTTATGGCAAGAAGACACTTCCCTTTATCTAGTTGAAATTACCTTTGTTTCGACCTGTGTCCATTGCCTTTTGTATTAGCGCTGTGTGAATCAGATTGATTGGGTACAATTTGCCCTTGGTGAGTCTGTACTGGCTCTTCCCAGACACCTTCTTGTCTTTCATGTGCTTGGACATGTCTTTTAGGAGAATCTGCCCCATAATCTTGTAGGCATTGAGAGTAAGCTAGTCAGCCTAGCTTGCAGCTCCCCACATTGTTCTTGTTTTTCTTGAAGATAGGTGCGATGTTTGCCATGTTTGCTTTTTTCCAGTCACTGGGTATCTCCCCTGATGGTTGTGACCTTTCAAAAAATTATAGAGCTCACCCTTGCAATCACATTGGCCAACACATTTAGCTCCTTCTGAGGCATCCTATCTGGTCCCGTAATCCCATAGATGTCCAGTTTGATTAAGTGCTCCCTGACTTTTTCTTAATATGCTGTGGGTAGTATCTCAATCTTGCAGCCTTTACTACTAGACTAAGGGACAGGAAGGCTTGGGGCCAGATGTTACAGTTTAAAAAACAAACAAACAAAACC
>NW_009657198.1:0-614 GCF_000708025.1 Charadrius vociferus
CACCATGGAGATCTCCAGAGGGTTCCTGACCTCCACCAAAGCCCCAGGGACCACCACAGGGTCCCCAAATCCCACAACTGGGTTCTCCAGAGGGTTCCTGACCTCCAACCAAGTCCCAGGGACCACAAAGAAGCCCCTGAACCTCACCATGGAGCTCTCCACGGGGTTCCTGACCCCCACCCAATACCACCAAGATGTCGTGGAACCCCATCGTAGGGTTCTCCAGAGGGTTCCTGGCCCCCACCCAAACCCCAAGGACCACCAAGAGGTCCCAGTACCCCACTACGGAGTTCTCCAGAGGGTTCCTGACCCCCGCCAAAGCCCTGTGGACCACCAAGGATCCCCAAACCCCACCATGGGGTTATCCAGAGGGTTCCTGACCCCAACCAAGACCATCAAGAAGTCCTTGAAACCCCACCATGGAGTTCTCCAAAGGGTTCCTGACGCCCACCTGAGCCCCAAGGACTCCCAAGAGGTCCTGGAACCCCACCATGGGGTTCTCCAGAGGGTTCCTGACCCCACCCAAGACCACCAAGAAGTTCTGGAATCCCACCACAGAGATGTCCTGATGGAGGTCCCAGGGACACCCCACCACCCTCCTGACCTGGCCCCAC
>NW_009657199.1:0-614 GCF_000708025.1 Charadrius vociferus
ATTGGAAGTGACTTTTGTGTGACCAAAGTGCAAATGAAATGTCTGCTCTAGATATTCGGTCATTTAATTCATTCATTCCTGTTTTTTTTTCCTGCTCCATGTATAACTTCAGAACAAAATGCCATATTATTTATGAGAGAAAAATCTACATTTTGTGATTATATTGCATTCCTGTCTCCAAGCACTAATATAAGATGGATGGAAACAGAAAAGCCAAAGACAAGGGGATAGAAACTGCAAGAAAAATTGTCCCTGAAAAAAAAATATTCCTGCTTTTAAACTACACTGTGTTTTGGTAGGACTGCTGCTTGTGCTTCACTCTCTTGATAGACCCAGCTTAACATTCTTGAACTATGGGTGCAGTTCTAACACGCAGACTTAACAAAATTAAGATGTTCTGCCGTCTCCATGACTCTAGTCATGTTTCTTTCCTCATCGCTCTCCTTGTTTTCTCTCCTTCTCTTGGGGAGAAACAAAAGAGATTAACCTTTCCTATCTGTATCCATTGGCATTTCTCTTTTTCTCCTCTGGCTCACCTGGTTGTTGCCAACCTTTATCTCCTCTCTTACGCATCTAGCTGCCATTTGTCTCTCTGGGGTTAATTGCTAAACTGA
>NW_009657200.1:0-614 GCF_000708025.1 Charadrius vociferus
AGGGCCACCTAGAGCTGGTTGCCCAGAACCGTGTGCAGAAGGCTGAGTATCTCCAAGGGTGCTTGAACAAGCACCTCTGCAGCATATTCTAGGGTAATCCTATTTTTCCAGAAGTCTTTGGCCTCAGATACTGCTCCGGGGATTTTGAGGGCTTTATCTTCTTCTTGGGTGAGAAACTGGGTTGCAGAGACTAAAAACTAAAGCAGATGAGTTGTCATGACACAGGATCCCAAGAAACAGTTGTTGTGGAGAACAGAGGATACTTGCCTTCCTATAGACATGCTCAGACAGAGTAAATAATAACCTGTCATCCGCACCCAGTTGCACACTATATAGAAAACTAGCAACATAATAGAAATTGTAAGCTTACCTGAAGACATTTATAACCAACAGCCTGTATAACATTTGATGTGAGTGCATCAGCAGCAAGATAGCAAGACTAAAGATGATGGGGTAACATCCCATAGCCACCTCCAGCAAGAGCCTTCATGTTATCTTCACAGTCCATATACTCCCTGCTCTCTCAGGGATGACCCCTAGAGTGATAAAATCTTTGAGTGAAGAACCCAAAATACAAGCTTCCTGACAGAGCCATCAAATATATTCACATTCAT
>NW_009657201.1:0-614 GCF_000708025.1 Charadrius vociferus
GAGGTCTTTGCTCCTTTATTTACAGAATTGAGGAGTAACTAGTGTCAACTTCTTAGCTACTGGACCTGAGACACAGTGTCCTGGGATCTGCTCCTAGTTGTGTAACTGATTTTTTCTGTCATAGGTATATCACTCTTACCTCACCCCAACCATTTGTAAAACAGTAACCACGCCAAATCAGATCAACGGTTCACTTTGTCCTGTAACCGGCAATGAGCTGTAACAAACACATCATTGAGAGTTCCAACAGCAGGCAGTTATGGAGTAACATATCTATAGCCAAATTTCTTCCTGAAAATATCAGAAAATGGTTAAAGTCTTACATGAAGAATAAGAGCTAATCCTTCTACTGCTTTCCACCCAAAAGTAAACCTGAATACTCTCATTAGATGTACAGAAATCATATAAATAATACTAAGTTTTTCTTAACTGGCTTGTGCTAGTGTGTTTCAGAGATTAGCTATGCATATTGTAAGAATTATCCATGTAATGTTTTAAATGTTCAGCCCTTCTGTTTCATTGAACTACCCTTGTCTCCCACCGTTTAATAGTGGTAAATGGCAGTCAGCTTCACTCTTCTATACCATTACTTATGCTCTGTGTCCTTTTTTTTT
>NW_009657202.1:0-614 GCF_000708025.1 Charadrius vociferus
TACAGCAGAAAACAAATTGCCATTAATCAATTTGTGTAGCCCTACAACACAGTACAGCAGAGAGTTGGTTTGTCTGCATTCAGATCCTGGCTTGAAACAATATGGGATTTGAATTTAGATATTCTCCCTGAACGTTTTACCTATTGCTGTAGATCATTCCTCTGTCCTCAGAGTTTTCCTGGAGGAAAACTCTAAGTGTTGTTCTGTGTGAAAGGAGGTTTCTTTCCAGCCCATTTACCTGAATCTTAGGACAACTTTCACAGCAGATGAAGTTAGGTACCTCATCAGCCACTTCATACACTAGTTTCCTCCCTCAGCTGCATTGTGTTGGCTTTGTGAAATCCCATTCTCAGTACCAGCTCTGAGATCTTTCTCCTACGGATAAAGAACTTGTGTGTTTCTGGGACAGCACTTTCAATTCAGCATTTCACAGTCACCAGTTTAATGATAGACATGTGGATCTCGGGTGCATTAGTTGCAGTCCCCTTTCCTTGCAGTTCTGCCAATGCAAAATCAGAGAACTGTAGGAATTTCATCCCCTAAGGATCACTGTAAACACCCTTCATTCCACCAGATGGTATCCTTTCTCTTAAATAAGAAAGAATAGTTTCAGT
>NW_009657203.1:0-614 GCF_000708025.1 Charadrius vociferus
AAAAAAAAACATAACACCAAAAAACCCACACACTAACATATATACACTTACAGTCTTGGAATAATATTTCCAGCATACTGTACTAGCTCATAAAGGTCTGCCACCTTCCTTCCTTTGGCAAATTCATCTGTCAGGTAGACTTCCAAGTAGTGTAGCTCATCAGAAATTGCCATATCTTTTTCTCTTAGTTAAGGACTTTAAGCCAGAACGTCTACCACAGATTTACATAGTAATTTGCTCATTCACACCAAGAAGGAAAAGTGCTGTACCAAACACAATCATGCCTAAGTAGGTAGTACTTCTAGAACACTATTGGGATAAATACACATTGAGCAAATAAGGCAATGTTCTCGTACAATAGATCCAGATAAGTAAATGCTGAGGAGAAAAGTGCAAGTAAATATTTGAGACCAAAAAGATGCCATGGTACCAAAAAAAGCAGACGAACATTTCATTCCAAATTCAGCATTTCAACCAGTTTTTTCCTTTTCAAAGGATACAGAGCTCATAATAGCTCTTTGGAGATAACATAGAAGTCCGCAGCTCACCAAGCATGTTGGAAGCATGTTTCAGAGCATCCATGAGCTTGTTTTTGTCCTTTAGAGGCAGAAAGA
>NW_009657204.1:0-615 GCF_000708025.1 Charadrius vociferus
GTCTGTACCCTCAGCTCCTTCGCCTTCTCGCCCTCTACCTGCCCGGCAGCGTGCGTCAGCTGGGACCCCTCCTCTCCCTCGGCCCAGCAGCCAGGCCTGGCCCGGACCCATAGCTGTCACCTGGTGAAAAACGGGAAAGATCTTGAGATAGCCGGTCCTGGTCCTTCCTACCGTTCAAGCATAGTAGGAGGGATGGTTTGTGAAGTAGATTTGCCAAGAGTTTTATATTTAGCCCCCACTTTCCCATGCGAATGCCTACACATGCATACGTATGGTGCACCGCAGCGTGTTCAGGGCGGAGTTCATCAAAGTCCCCACGGGTAATTCATCTTCCCACTTTGCCCAGGAAAATAAAAGTCTGGTTCTTGTCTTCCTTGATCTGAATATGAGAATTACACATCCTTTACCAACTTCTTACTTCATATCCAAACCTCTGGATGTCAGATGGTGGCATTATTCTCAATATGGAGGTCACCCTGACAAACTGCTGGTCACCTGTGACACTCTGAAACTCTTTTTCAGATCAGTTTCCACTGCTGACAACCAAGAGGGTATTCTGGAAAGGAGTGCTGGAGGAGCTGCTGTGGTTCATCAAGGTTCGGTGTTTGGATGTCT
>NW_009657205.1:0-616 GCF_000708025.1 Charadrius vociferus
AGTAATTAAAAGTTTGTGTTAATTGGCTATCTGTTTTGTCTCTGACATCTTATTTCTACATACAACTATCTAATGGGAGGATATAGACAAAACCAGTCAGACACGTCTCAGAAGTACACAGTGAAAGAATGAGAAATAATAGATATAAAAGATATGAGCTGGAATATGGTAAATTCTGACTGAATATAAGGAAAAAAAAATCAATATAAGCACAGCCAAACACTTGAGCAGGTGCCCAGTGGAATATCTTGAAGATACTCAGAACTCAATTGGACAAGCCCCTGAGCAATCCACTCGAGTCAGACCTTCTTGGAGCAGATGGCTGTACTAGACAGTCTCCAAAGGTCCTATCTTATTGTGCCAAGACTACTGCCAGCATTAAGCAAGGAATCTAGCAGAACTGCACAGAACAGTGAGGATTTACCTGCTCAGGACTCCACCAGCTCATGGGACTGTGGTCCACTACATAGTGCTCTACAAAGTCACACTGAGGGGCATGTATAGAGACACAGAGAAAAACAAATTACCTTTTTTAAGAATATGTCAAAGGAAACAGTAGGCAAGTATTTAACAATATGCATGTGAATGTTTGTGTGGTTATTTATGTGTGTGTGTG
>NW_009657206.1:0-616 GCF_000708025.1 Charadrius vociferus
AGGGATCTGTAAGAATAGCAGTACCAGAATGACGGGTATATACATCCAAGTAATCCAAGAACAAGTTCTTTCCCATCTTCATTTTTCATAATATTCTTGTGAGTGTTCAAAAGCTTATAAGAAAGCTTGAAGTTTTGGGGAGACAGAGGAAAGACAGTGCAAGGAAATTTCCACAACAAGCCCAAGGCTGCTTTTCAGCTCTACGAGCAGCACTTTCAGTAAGCAGGATGGCTCATTAGGTTTTGGTGGGGAGTTGTGATATCTTTCTCAGCTGGGTTGGAGCTTATGGAGGGATGCTTGTTCAAGTTTCTTTAGTATGAAATTATTGAACTGTGAATCTCAGGAAAACTGTTTTTCTGCCTTTGTGAGTTTTCAAGCAATATCAGCTCTGATCCCACCTACAACTGTCCATGAGACCAAGCTGGGGTTTGGCATTTCCAGGCCTGAATGGAGATTCAAGTGGAATGAAAGGAACTAGTCAAGTCCAAATATTTAATGTTAAGAAGTACAGATATGCTGTTTGTTCTAGGAACATGTGAAAGTGAGAGAACATCTCTACAGTAAATAAACCATACTTTGCTTGTCCCTTTTGGCAATGGGATGAAATGCAGACTGA
>NW_009657207.1:0-614 GCF_000708025.1 Charadrius vociferus
CCAACCCGAACCATTCTGTGATTCTGTTAACTTGTGTATTTTTACAGGTTCTAGCAAGAAATATTTTCCCTGGATTTGTCACTGTTGCTTGCCTTGCACTCAAGGTAATCCTTTGGTATTCAGAAGAATATTTCGTACTTAAACTACTTGATAGCTTGCATCATGAAGATCTGCAAAGCAGTTCTTTGTTCTGTCATTTAAATAGATAATTTTATAATGCTTTCTGATGTGATAAATATTCAATGGAGAAAAAACTATTTCTTAGTGAGGTCAGGCTATAGCATGTGAGGGGTATAATTATTCATTTTAACAAAGAAAGTTAGAAACCAGATATTTGTTCGTTGTCCTGAGAATCATTTGAAAATGGCCACAAATTGAAGAAGTTACAGAAATGAAGAGAAAAAATTAATCAACCTGTTTATGCAATATTATTCAAACAGGTTTGAAAGTGCCTTTTCTAGTCCTCTTCACTGTCATTTTGGAATGGAGCAGGACATACATTAAGGAAACTGAGACATGCAGAACAGATTTTCTTTCTACCAATCTGCAGACCCAGTCCTTAGAGAGAGAGGAGTTAGCCATTCCTTTGGAGATTAATCCTGAATCTGGTGTTG
>NW_009657208.1:0-617 GCF_000708025.1 Charadrius vociferus
ATCAACTCCATGCAGTTAAGAGAGGAGAACATTGTGGAGGACCACCTCGAAGGGCGCAGGGGGCGGTTGGGAGGTCCTACCTGTGCATCGCCTGCATCTTCAGCCCCTCCTCGATGCTGCTGCTGAGCGCCTGCTGGTTGTGGAGCCGGCTGAGCTTGGCCAGGACACGGTCCTGGTGGGCCTCGTACTCATCCCGGCTGGGGTATATCTTGGAGATCAGAGCGTCAAAGTTGGGATCCGGTCGTAGGGATCGCTTGGAAACCAACTTCTTCCGGCACGTTGGACACTCCTTGTTCCTGGTGACAAGGGACAACGGGTGATGAGCGGACGTTCCTCCCCCTTCGCTGAGCAGGTGACGCCGTCGTCGTCCCGTCCCCCCCCCAAAACGCCGTACCCGCTGCGCAGGGCGGTGACGATGCAGTCGGAGCAGAAGCGGTGCAGGCACTCCTTGGTGGTCATGGTGTTCTTCAGCATGTCCAGGCAGATGGGGCACATCAGCTCGCTGTGCAGGCTGCGCGGGGACACCGCGATCTCCGTCCCGTCCATGATGGCCTCCTGAGGGGACGGGGACACAGGCTGTGTCACAGCTGCTGGGGTGACACCACGCTGTCCCCTGG
>NW_009657209.1:0-616 GCF_000708025.1 Charadrius vociferus
AAAAGTATCAAGGATGCACATGCTCTGTCCATAATTAGGATACCAATTGGTATATACATACTCCAATTAATAGTTCAAGTAATTCACAAATGTTTAAGCTAATATGTTCAAATGAATAAGGTATAAAAAGAAGCCCTGACTAATCATTGCAGATTCTACCTGCTAGTCCATTTTGTCCCAGGCACGTTGTTTTTCCAGCAATATACCAACAACATTATATTGCTCTGTTGTTCATCATCCTGTGTAAATATAGGCAACTAGAGTGATGAAAGCTGGTATCAAGACAAGCTTATAGCTAGAGAGACTCCTGGGTGATGGGAAAGACAGACCACTAAGGGTAAGCCAACAGGAAGAGTGCAGATGTGTCCGGTTCTCCCAAGTGTGACCAACTTTGATTTAGCAGCCATGCAGCTGTGTTCACATGAAGACAAACTTCAGCTTAGTAAGACCAGCTGAGAGAAGATGCCTGTCCTGGTTTGAGGCGACAATGCCCAAAAGCAGCCTCTGTGCATGCAAACATACATGATATTTAGATGCAAAATACATGGGAGGAATAAGAGACAATATCTGTAAGTAGAGGGATCACCATCTTCTCAGCTCTGCCCCTTCTTGGCCA
>NW_009657210.1:0-616 GCF_000708025.1 Charadrius vociferus
TCTGAACATCCCCCCTTCCTTCTTCTTTGCATCCTCATAGCAGTAAGTAGGTTACCAGGGGATTAGTATTTAACTCTGGCCCAGTATTCCTTCAGTACTAGTGCTCAAATTAGATTCAAGTTTTGGCAGAGGTAGAAATTCTGAAAGCAAAGTAATAAATGAACTTAAAGTAAGGAGTTTGAGGCAGACATAGTCCGCACCAGTTTATAGACATTTCTGGTTTGGATTTCTTTATTATGGAAATGCATACTATACTGATGATACCATACTTTGTGGGATCTTACAATGACATGTAGTGAGGAGTCTCTGTTTACAGTTCAGCCCAGAAGGAAACTAAGAAGGTGTTAGTAACACAGGGAAACAACTCCAGTATGATACTGGGATCATGTACATTTATTTAATTTTATGTATATTGTATTGACTTTATTCTCAGAAACTTGTAAGCAAGAACATTGTTGCACAGTATTTTCATAGTTGGTATATTATTATCTTGTCACTTTTCAGTGCGACTTAATGAATCCATTTTAGCTCCCCCAATTTATCAATGGTGGTTTCTGCTGTCCTTGAAAGACAGGGACAAAAATGGGACCAAATCCAATTGAACAAAGCCAAAAGC
>NW_009657211.1:0-617 GCF_000708025.1 Charadrius vociferus
GTTAAACTTTTTTAATGCTTATTTTCTAGGGTATTCAGGCTCAAACAGTGGCAAACTTCTATCTTGCTTTTGAAGCACAGCTTGCAATAATTCCCGTCATAAATAAGGTAATAAAGGTTTTAGAGTTTCATATTAAATAGTTGGGTTGTTTAAACATATGGAAGATGTGTAAGAAATGTATCCTTAAATAGACACATATAATGGTAAAAAAAGTTAGAACTTTGTTTTGCTTATAAATACATAAAGGTTCCTTGACTTGCATGTTTGGAAACTACAGTGCTGGATCATGCGGAAGATGTGATTGTCTGTGTATTTAGCAGTTTGTTGTTTTTCAGATTGACTTGAAGAATGCAGACCCTGAAAGAGTTGAAAAACAAATTGAGAAACTGTTTGATATCCCTATAGATGAATGTGTAAGGGTAAGATCTCCTGAAGTTTTGTAACATGGCTGATAGTAGATCTTTATCTACTTTGTAGCTAATGAAAGATGTGTATGCATAGTAAATCAGCAGGGTGTCATCTCTCTGCCTGGCTTTGTCTGACATACATGAATTTTTTAAAGATTGTCTCCTGGCAAACAAGTGGAGAATGTACTTCTCAGTTGAAAAAAAAAAAAA
>NW_009657212.1:0-617 GCF_000708025.1 Charadrius vociferus
TCGTTTATAATAGTGTATTAATTTTTCTCCAGTAACTCTATTTATTCTGCACAGGGAAGGCACTGAACTCATTTAGTGAGCACCCATTCAATATTTTATCTTCTCTTCATTGTTCCTCTAGGTCCTGTTCACTGCAACATTCACGCTCTGCTCTGAAGATAAAATTATTGATTTCCTCTATGCCTGTCATCAGGGTAGCGTTTATATATTTCACAAATGTTAATTACACTTTGCAAGCGATAAGGAGTATTATTACCTCCGTTTTATAGGACTGAGCCACAGCAAGATTAAAGTTAAGTTATCCTCTCATAAGAAGTGAATCACTTGAAGTGCTATGATTTCTCAGGGTACTCAGTGCTACAGTTGATGTTTACACTATACACCCAAGGGCACCTTCCACTTTCCATTTTGCAAGCCTGGCTAAAAGTCCTCATTACAGCCCCACAAGACTCAGCCACCCACAATGCTGCCTCTGCCCTTCCACTCCCCGATTTCCATGTGTAGGAAACCTTCAAAGAGCAACCCTGGCATACTCTGAGCCAAATCTGGTATGTGGATGATCGAGAGGTCATAGAATCATAGAATTATTGAGGCTGAAAAAGACCTTTAAGATCATC
>NW_009657213.1:0-617 GCF_000708025.1 Charadrius vociferus
GAAACGTGACTTGTTAAATCATGATTATAGAAATATCACTATTTTCTTTCTTTAAGATTTTATCCATGCCTGATACTCAAACCAACTTACTAATATTTACTGCCTAGGGTGACTGTGAAGATCATGCTAACCTTCTTTGCAGTCTTCTTCTTGGGTTTGGATTGGAAGCCTTTGTGTGTGTTGGAACAAAAGCAAAAGGAGTCCCCCACAGTTGGGTAATGACTTGTGGGACTGATGGAACAATTACTTTTTGGGAGAGCTTAACAGGACATAGGTGAGTATAAGGAATATAAGAAAACTAAGCAATGTATATTGAGATTTGCGTGGGCTGTTTTTGTTGTTGCTTTTTGTTTTTTATCTTTACATTCTGTCATGTAACTGTCATGTAATCGGAGACTTTTGTCTTTGAATCCTTTTTCTTTGTACTGCTATTGTTTGGAAAATAACTGGTCTGGTGTAAGGTGAAATATTTCAACAGTTTGTAATATAGTTTTCAGTGGCTTTAATACAGTAGAGCAACTGTTTTGTGTCTTATGGCAATTGATGCTATTGTTGCCATCATTTGTAAAGAAGGAGACAAAATCTTATAATTAAGCCAGCCAGCATCTAAGCACCAC
>NW_009657214.1:0-617 GCF_000708025.1 Charadrius vociferus
TCAGATATTAGCATAATATTTCATTGGTAGTGGCGTAATATCTAGCATAAAAGCAAGCTTTTTGAGTCATGACACAGTTGGAACAAAGGATACTGTAATATCCTCCACTTTCTACAGGGATTTTGGTGCATATGTTGAAGAGTAATTTATCTAATGGTAGCAAGAGTGTCTCTGCAAGGTTACACCAGTAGTAAAGCTGTTCCTTCTTTGGAGCAAAGTCTTCTGTGAATGTGAGCAATGTATTGTTAAATCTGTAGAGTTAATAAGAGAGCTTGCTGCTCTGTAAATCCTTTCAAACTGAAGGAAAAAGCACCACAAGTAATATTTAAAAGATGAAAATGCAAATAATTTTTCACCTCAGATTTACCTTTTATATACAAAAAGACTGTTTACAGCAGCAAACTTCATTTTCATCGTCTCAAAAGGTGATAATATAACTTTTTATTGCAATTTTCATCACAAGCATTTCCAGAATCTTTTCCACTTAACCTATACTCTGGTCTGTAATGCGGTTTGATGTCTTTCTTGCTTGGGATCAAGTCCTCCCCTTGGCTTGACTGATTCCTCTGTTTCTGCCTTTCAATTCTCTTCATGTCTCCCCTGCCTTTTTCTCTTTC
>NW_009657215.1:0-617 GCF_000708025.1 Charadrius vociferus
TTGGTTGGTTGGTTTTGGTTTTGTTTTTACTTTGGCACATAAACACCCTTTGAGGATGTTTTTTTCTGCTTTCCAAAACTTTAGTCTCTCCCTGACACGTCAGTCCATTCTGCCATTGCTAAATGGAGTGTTCTGTCTTCAACACATGGCATCCCAAAATAGGTATTGAGTGATCTCCTTCTGCGAGCAGACAAATGCTTGACTTTGAATTATTTTAGAACAAGAAAATCAGTCATGGATACTCCCAGCCTAATTAAGTGACTGAAAGACTGCTCAGATGGTACAACCTATGATTTGCAATATGGATGCATCAGACAGCAGAAGTTTTCTGGCTCTTTTAAAGCTGAGAAATAATATAGGACAGGTAGGAAACACTGTCCTGCACAGTCACTGGGTGATAGGAGATTGAACAAGGATTACGTCCTGTATGACCCACTGACTCCAAAGGGCTCATGATGGGTTAAAGCACTTACAATAAAGACTGCAATGATAATGCCACCAGACAGCAAAGCTACGGTCTCTTCCATCCTGAAGATTAAATACATGTGGAAACAATACATGTAACTGATGGTACTGAATGTCACAGCCGAGAGGTGAAAGGTACACATCCACAAACT
>NW_009657216.1:0-615 GCF_000708025.1 Charadrius vociferus
CTCCAGCCATGCGAGCTCTCCCCCACATTTCAGTAATTCCAACAATGTTTTAGCTGTGTGACTGCAGGCCGAGCTCTAGTTCCTTTGAGTTTCCCAGGCTGAGAGCATTTGCACAGGTAGACTTGAAGCGGGTGTCTCATCCTTCTCCGTCATCCCCGAGGTCCCTCTTGTTTCCTTCACCTGTCACCCTTTGCTTTACACCCCTGTCCACCACCTCCTCCCCTGACTGTGGGTCATAACCTCCCTCCTCAGCCATTCCTAGTTCAAAGATCTTTTCACCATTTGGTAAGCTTGTTGGCAAAGACGAAGCCGTGTCCTCTGTGATCCCTTCCTGTTTAGGCATGATGCTGCCAGAGGATGGTCCAGAACATCCACAGCGCCAAAGGGAACAGGAAGCCGAGAACACCTGGCTTTCTTCACCTAGCACCCGCAACATTGCAATGGTAATGAGCTCCTCCCTTTCTGGGCCTCTTGTCCGTGGCATTAGCAGGAGACCTGTGTGAACAAAGGGCTGCAGAATCAGTGGGGTTGTCATGGTGCTCCTCCCTCACCCTGAGGGCCCTCTCTTCTCATCTTCCACCGCCCAGTGACTGCAGCCCCTGCTTCCAGCTTTCG
>NW_009657217.1:0-617 GCF_000708025.1 Charadrius vociferus
ATTTCAGACTACTTTTTAACCTAGTTTTAAGCCCTCTGGACAGAGCATGCTCATTATGGTCCTGGAATGTCTCTTCCACTTCAATTTTGTCCAAAGAAACCCAATTTGCGCACTCAGCCTGATCACTGGTATAGAACAAAGTGTGGTAGGTGGGGGTTTTCAGGAGACTTGCTTCAAAAGCGCAATCCTCATCGGAACTAAATGCAAATATAGATGCACCCATGAAATACTCCTGCGTATGTGAGATGTATTGAAGTTGAGATTTTTCTCAGCTGCTTGGGGAGACTTAAAACAGAATAATAAAGAATGCCTGGGGCCATATTGGCATGATTCTTAGTAATGTAAACTCTCCCCAACACTTTAAAAGAAAAATACATTTTTGGTACACAAGTGAATAGCCCATTACTAAGAATTATATTCTGATCTGTGCACATCTGGGTTGTGGAGCTACTGCACAGCCATCTGCAAATAAGTTATTGTGCTAGGGTATGCTTAGTTGAACTTCAGACATGGAAAGATGATAAAAAGCAGAGGGGACAGAAAGGCATCTAATGGGGGACAAAATGTTAAAGATGGGTTTTGGTTCATTCTTAAATGACAGTAAAATGTTAAATATG
>NW_009657218.1:0-617 GCF_000708025.1 Charadrius vociferus
TGTTGTACAGAGGCACTTGGGAAGGCAAGGGCAGGGCACCTGGGAACGTTTGACTTGGAAGAGATTTAAAATTAACATTCAAGTATGAAAGGCCTAATAACCCATGTGAGCAAGTGGAGAAAAAATTACCATTATTAAAATGGCAGAAGAGACAAGGATAACTATACTTATTGTTGACACGAGTGAAAGATCACTTGCTTCCATTCAAATCCTCTCGTATTTCACACTTTTCATATTTTTAGTCCCACACGGACTGAAAACAGCGGGCAGAGACAGATGCTGCTAATAAGGGTTTATTGACATTTCCAGGCAAGACAAGCACAGGCAAGGTACAAAGTCCATCCAGGGAGTCCATTCAGGAGCAGAAGATGGCCAGAAACAAGACTATAATGTACATCCAAAGGGTCTGTTCGAGGAGACAAGCTGCCTACAGCCAAGGTCCAATATCTGTAATTCACTTTTCTTAACAAATTCATTTTCTTTGCAGGCTGCAAATCTTCAATGAGGAATGTTTTTAATATGCATAATTCTGGAGCTATTTCTCCACGTAAGGACTTTGCTCCAAGTGACTTGCCCAACAGGATTATTTTCTCCATCTTCTCTCTATAGTGACTTCT
>NW_009657219.1:0-616 GCF_000708025.1 Charadrius vociferus
AAAAAAACCCCCACATAAGTAATTTTTAGTCACACCAAAACGCCCAGCTTTACAAAATTTCTCTTTAGAAAGGTGAAATTACCTATCTTTGCTACTAAACATAGATCCAAACCTTGACAGCTTTGAATTCCCGCTTCAAAGGCAAACGTCCTCAGCCGTCAGCACGCGCAGAATTTGCAGGTAATATAAAGTTAAAACAATACATTGCAGTTGAAACTATGATTCAGTCAGAGTCTCCTTCCAGGTTTTCAAGTGTACAGAAAATGGAGCTGGAAGAGAGCAACCAATCATCTAGTCCACCCCCCAGCTGAAAGCAAGGCCAAGAGCCCCTGCATCTCTCGTTAGCGGGCTTATTTCTGTCACCTGCCATGAAAACCACATGTGATTCTTCTTCTCCCTAATCAGGGGAGAAGAAAAGGAAGCACTCATATAAGATAGAATCTAACGTCTACCACGAAATTTTTCATCTATAAGAAAATCAAATATAAACATATGTTCTCCACAGTGGTTTTTAACTATGAACATCTTAACCGCAATGAAATAGAAGCAGAGCTACTGGAGAGATAAGTCAGCACCACGTAAACCCATGTGAAAGGATGAGAGAGAGAAAAAAAAA
>NW_009657220.1:0-618 GCF_000708025.1 Charadrius vociferus
AAAAAAAAAAAAAAAAAGAAGGCACTTTTAGGGAACGTACATCTCATCCTAAAATAAATGTGAAAAAAAAATATACCAGGTAAACTATTGTTCAGATGCTCCATTTAATATATGTTTCTATAAAGAGTGCCTAAGAGCTATAACGTGCACTGGAAAGTGAGACTCAGCTGCAGGTTAAGAAGCTCAGCTTTATACACCTGCACAGAGGTATGCTCTGTGCCTCCCACTCTCAGTGATGAATATCTTATTAGTACAGTGAATGAAGCTTGGAAAATAATGCATCTTATTATGAAGCAGACTATGACTGAGTTATTAATTTGTTCAAAAGGAATTATTTAGGGCTTCTTGGGATGCTGTGAGTTTTCCAGAATATTCACCTAGGGCTCGCAGATGTAACAAAGAAATCATAGGAGACCAAAAGCCTGTAGGAACGTCAATTACAGATAACATTGGATGTCCAAGACCAATTAAAATTGCACTAAATGCTTATGTTTAGGAAACTGAATTGTATCTCTAATGAAGAACAGCTGAATATCCATTCTAGGACATGACTGACTTTTGATTCAAAGTTCAATTCACTTGTCAATCCAAAGGCATAAAATGCCATTTGAAATGTTC
>NW_009657221.1:0-618 GCF_000708025.1 Charadrius vociferus
TTTTTTGCTCTCACAGATCAAATTTTCATCTGCTTTCAGAGGCAGGGTGCTTAAATACTCTGTAATTACTTACTATCTCATCTGATAAGCTTTAAGCTTAAGCTATGAAATTGTGGTACTTTTTTTTCCCCCCAGAATATAAGAGGAAATGGTTGTCTTGTAGTTTTTCAAGAGGAAAAAACCAATCACGGTCCAAATCATCATTAATGAAAAATATAACATTTGCATGTTTTGTGTGCTCAGCAGGTCCATTAACAGATCTCTGGGCTAATTCAGATTATCTTTATGTAATAAAGCCTCAGGATGTCACAGCAGCAAGGCGTTACAGAGATAGTTATGATCCACAGTCAGAGTAGAGGTAGCTGAGACGCTTGATCACATTCTCAGGAATGTGTGGGCTAATCTAGAGGCTGACATGTCAAAGACAGGGAACACTGTTGTTGGATGTTGCTGTGAGGGTCACAGTAAACATAAAGTTGTTGTTTTGTGAATCCTCTTGAGGCAAGGTAATCCTTAACTTACTAAAGGGAGGTGGAGACACCAAAGCAGGCAGATTGTGTACCTGCTCTGTCACTTCTAAATTAGCAGTGATTTTAAAAAAAAAATTAAAAAAAATTG
>NW_009657222.1:0-618 GCF_000708025.1 Charadrius vociferus
CCCCAGAGCCTTCTCTTCTCCATGCTAGTTCTACAAATAGTTCTACAAATCCAACCAAAACCTCGGGTTTTCTTTCTGACCTCTCCATCCTACTGGTAATGAATAGACTGTGGTTATAACTGAGTAAAATTACAGTATTCAAATATGACGGAGTAACATCATGATGATCTTGTGATCTTTATTGGTTCTTCATTCCATTGTGGTTCACTTAACTGAAAATATGTATGTATTTTTTGATTTGTGTAGGAGCAACACGTCTGGTCCCTGGTGGAGTGATAGAATGCAATGTTTGGTAGTGTGATATTTTTGTGTGAATATTTTATACCAATAATATACGCTATATATATTATTATTCTTATATCACTCGACCTACTCATTGCATTCTGTATGTGCTGCCTTTTGGACTGAAAGCGTTGAGTCTATTTTGACATACTTTAGAAGGGAGTAATGGACGGACATACGCCTTCTGGTCCTATGACTGCACATTCCTTCAGGAAGCCTCCTTACACATTATTTGCTGGTAGAATACAGGTCATATCCCAGACCACTACTTCACTACCAGAATCTTTTTATATTCTATGTGTGGCAGAATGGAGAAATTAAGTTTCTAAAATTCTC
>NW_009657223.1:0-618 GCF_000708025.1 Charadrius vociferus
TCGGAGTCTGTGCCTTAATCCTCACAACAAACTAAACACATGTTAACCAAGAAAGCAATGAGAACTATTATATTTCAACCCCCCAAATTCACAACTCTATGTATATACGTAGACACACACCTGAACAAAATGCATGTATACAATCCCTTCCCACTCTAGAGTATGATGATCAAAATGTCAACAACAGGATACCCAAACCTGTGTCTCGCTTCTAACTGAAAACCACATATCTGCAGAAGCACCTGATCAACATACAGCTGTTTTTTTCTTTGTGTAGAGGTGACCAATTTACAGTGTGTTGAGAAAGGAATAAAAAAATGTGAGAAAACCCACAGAGATAATTTATTTATTCTTATTATCCCACTATTTGCATTATCTATATAATTTCCATAGCTGCCACGTCCTGATACTCATTTTCTAAGGTACAATGAAGGGCTGGTCTCAGCTAAGGCTTACTGATTGTTTCAGGACTTCTTCATCTCTAATTTTAGCGAATCAACTGACAATTTCCAGTAAGAGACTTAATGTTAAAATAGAAAACTTACTTTATCCTATATTAACCTCAGACATTGGCTTAAATACTAACATACCTCAGCGGCAGCAACGGTAAGCCCTATG
>NW_009657224.1:0-618 GCF_000708025.1 Charadrius vociferus
AAAAAAAAAATCTTTCCTCAACATTGTCATTTCTTTAAAATTTTGTGCAATTTTAATCACAATGAAATTAACTTGTATACAGTAAGACCTTCCAAACTTCACTTGCTCTTTCATCACAACATGAACTGAACTTTCTTTTGAACTATGAAAATGTTAATTTAGTATCTTGCAACCATTGTTTGAATCATTACTGTTTCTGCTGCTTACGCTCTGTGTGAAGCGGCCAGTTCTCTTCTGACTCGATGAGAGGATTTCAACAGCTGATCCGATGATGATACGAGTGATATTCCAGATTAGCTTGGACTCAGCATCTTAGTGCATTGAAGGAAGACAAAAAATAAGCAGAAATAACATTTATACTTACCACACAACAGTAAACTCTTTACAACTACAATATATTGCCAGGGGTAACAGAGTTCTGTGGAAATATTAAGTAAGCAAACCAAGAACTGAGGGGCAATCATGTTTACATGCCTAGCAGTGTGGTGACTTACTAGCAGTATCGTAAGGACAAAAATACAAGGCCACAGTCACATCTGTGTGACAGTAGCTCCTCCATTCTCAAAGAAATTGCCATTTTTATGGCAGTTAAGACTAGGTGCTCTTGAAGAAAAAAAA
>NW_009657225.1:0-612 GCF_000708025.1 Charadrius vociferus
GGAATTCCTGGATTGTTTCATTCAAATTGGTCGTATTACATCCGAAGCGGCAAGGATGACGTTGGTATTGGTTTTCCTTTAAAAATCCTGTTTGGTGTTTTCCAGCACGTGAGATTAGGACTTAGAACCACGGGAAAGCGGTAGGTCAGCAATGCTTTTGGCTGAGACTCTCTTCCCACGCATCCATTCCCACGGGCAGAGCTTGGCTACGTCGCTCCTTGAGAGCAGGGCTGTGAGACGGGAGCCTCCCTCCAAATGCGTCTGCGCGGTGATGGCTGGGAAAGCCCCAGGCGTCACGTCAGCCGGAGTCTGGACCCGCCTCTCGGTGTCAGGGGCTGCCGCTGGTGTGCCGGGAGGGTGGAGAGAGCGAGCTCGTGTTTTTGTTCTTGCTGCCGTTTCTTACAGGGGCACCTGTGGAATCTGACCTTGAACAAAGAACAGCAGCCGGTCAGGCGGAGGGTGCCATGCAGCTGCCGCAGCGAATGGACCACACGGTAAAGGAAGGACGCGTGGAGTCGGAAGGAAGAGGTCTCTCCAAGTTCTGGAGAAGGTACTAAGACTGCAGCGCGGAGCAGATGCAGGCCTGGTTATCGCTAGTAACAAGCGATAGGA
>NW_009657226.1:0-619 GCF_000708025.1 Charadrius vociferus
CGGCGGGGATTTCCACGCCGTTGTTTCCCGAGCGGAGAAATCTCTACCGTGCACGGGGGGAAACCGTTTCCCCCCCAGTTTGGACTGGGGAGGTGGTTGTTTGATTTCCAATCCTCCCTCCTCGCTATTAGTTTCAGCGGGTGCCGCGGGTGTGTGTCCTCCGACGGGTTTAGCAGCGACGGGGGGATAAATATAAAATCAGATATTCTTTGGAAGCACTTTGCAGGGCGGGATGTGATTGTGTTTTTTAGAGAGATCAATCTTTGCAAAGCGTTCGGGGCTTTGGGGGGAATATTTCTGCACGGGAACAGGCCAAAAATACGAACGTCAAATCCTCTCACGCTCTTTGTTGCCACAACACCTTTGGGTGACAGCGGCGGCAGAAAGAAAAATCATTAAAATCTGTTAAATCTTTAGTTTTCGCCTACATCGATATTTCCAGCCGGGCGGGAATACGGGTGGATTTGGCCGATGGTTTGGGGACACCTTTACCTGGGGGTCGGTATCCCCCTCTCCGGCGCTGGTTGAATTTAGCTGCGAAGCGATGTGCGGGGGAACGAGTCGTTGTTATTTTAAATGCAAATAATTCCCAGGGACAAGGTTGGAATCAAACGGTGGG
>NW_009657227.1:0-618 GCF_000708025.1 Charadrius vociferus
CTCTATTCCAGCTGAAACCATGACAGAGTATTTTATCAAATGAAGTGTGAACTGAAGCAAATTCTTCATCATCATTCTTCATCATTCTTCATGCTCAATGTTTTATGCTATTGTGACCTTCCCCCAAAAGGGGTCTCCTGTGATCCCCATACTGCATATCTTCCTTTTTTTGTCTTGCCAGTCTGAGCAGGATGTCCCTCTTGATCTGCAGTCCCTTGGGCTCATTTTGCTCTTTGCCCATCAAGTTTGGTTACTTGGGTACTTCCTATGTGCCACTACATATGGTTTTGTTCCCCCTTTTGGTGGTCACATTGCTCACATGTTTAGATAAAATAGTTATATATTTTATCTCATTATGACATCATAAATAATGCTTATACTGTTGTTGTTTATACTATTATAGTATCTTTTACATCTGGGTTTAAGAGAAAACATTATTAATTATATCCTGGTTAGTGCACTTTTAGGTGTCACAGATACTGCTTCAGTTGCAGTGGTGAGTTGTTACTAAAATTAGTTCATTGGTTGCCCTATATGTTTTCAATGACTTTCCAAAATGTGTCGATCCAAACCTCCTTTCATCAGTATCACTCTGATCACTCTATTTAAAAAAAAAAA
>NW_009657228.1:0-618 GCF_000708025.1 Charadrius vociferus
AAAAAAACTGTAATAGATGGTGGGATTAGCCTTTGTGAATTAATTAGGTTTTTACATCTATAATGACGTTTCTTTACTCACCAATACCATGAGCCCCTGATTTGCAAGTGTAATGCAAGAGAGTCATATCAGTCAGTCCATCTCTGTCATTCACATTGCAACCCCTTTTAATGATCTGAGAGACAAGTGGAAAACAAACACATTTTAGCCCTGGCAAATCTCTGATGTCAGTATCATTTAGTAAGTTATTTCAGATATGTTGACTCCTGGATTCATTTCAATGGCTAATAACAAAGAAGTCTGCCAGAACAGACGGTAACTGCAGAACTGAGCAACACGCACAAATGTAATAGCGTTCTGTGAATACCATTAACCTTCATTGTTTACAGACTTTAAAGCTTCTGTATATTGTTACTTTTAACATACATTTCACATGCTGAAAGTTAACTGCTTAACTGAACAACAGGAAAACAACATCCTTTATGAAGTCTCTGCCCTTGTTCTTTGGTCTCTCAACAATTCCTCCTCTCCCCCCCCCGCCCAAGAAAAGCCCCAGTTATACTACAGTAGGAAGAATCTTTGCTTCCCCACCTGTCTAGAAAAGCCTGCCATGCAGAA
>NW_009657229.1:0-619 GCF_000708025.1 Charadrius vociferus
AACATCCTGTTGATCATGGTACCTGAAAAGAAAAAGAAAATTATTTCTTTATCATGAAAACTTTTATTAAACTTCTGTGTTTTCACAAAGAAATCTCATTAACTAGTATTACAACCATTCTTGTATTCTATAGTTATTTCCTTTTTAAAAGCACCTATAAGGAAATTAAGTAAAACTCAAATACAATGACATCTGCAGTAAAAAAACAGAAGGTAAAACAATAACACCAGTAGTAGAGATAATCAAGATGGTTTATAATTCAGCATTCTGTTATTATTAAAATAGCAGAAACCTCTTGTTTTTTAATAGAATCTCTTAATCAGGGGTACAAGTCCTGCTAATCTTCTGCAGTGGCATAATACACCAGTTGCTGCAGTCTGCGGTAAATATGAAAGACAGAAAAGGATGCGTAGGCAAGCAGACAGCAGAACACATCTCCATCTCTTTGGCCTAAATGTAAGTCTGTGATCAGAAATTGAATCATGAACTATCATGTAAATGCTGACTTAGACAACCTAAGATCTTCCCTCCCCTTCAACATGATCAAGACAAATAGAAAAGTATGCCATTGTATTTCTTGTCATCAAAAGACAGAATAAAATAGACTATTTCAGTTGGA
>NW_009657230.1:0-618 GCF_000708025.1 Charadrius vociferus
CTTTTTTCTTGAATTTCTTTATTTCTTCATTCATCTTGCCGCGGTTTTTGTGCTCTTTCTACTATCCTCTCTTTCCTCTTCATCTTTCTTATTTCTGTTTTTCCTTCTCCTTCTTCTCTTCCTTCTTTTCATTCTTGACCTACCGTACGCTATTCTTTCCTTTTCTTTCGCGTCTTTCCATCCTCGGCTCTTCTTTACCCCCGCTGGCACATCCACAGTCGCCTCCGACGCCGCTGTGGAGATCATTAAAGACGGAGCCATCAACGCTAATTACGGGACATCAGAGCGCGAGCGCGGGACTCTAACCAAGGCCGAGGCTATTAGAGACCAGCTTCCTTCAGCGTCTAGAGAAAACGTCGCTGCACCCTGGTAGTCTCCTTCATTATTTCTTCCTTTCCCATCTTCCTTCCTTTATTACTTCCTTCCTTCTTTTCTTCCTTCTTTGATTTTTCCTTTCTTTCTTCTTCTACCTTTTCTTCTTTTTTCTCTCCATACCTTCCTCTCAGTGTACAGTGATAGCGTCGGTGCATGCTAGTAAACTTAATTACCATATCTTCCTTTCTGTACCTGCTTTCTCTCTATTGCTTGCTTCATTCTTGTTTGCTTTACTTTCACTCC
>NW_009657231.1:0-619 GCF_000708025.1 Charadrius vociferus
AAAAAAAATCCCATATATTGCAAGGAACTAACTATTAATTTTGCTGTAGTGGCAATACTTAGGACTGGCATTACCGTGGATGTATTTATATCCTCTGCCCTGTAGAAAATATGTAAGTTATTCTGAGGAGCTGCAGCTGGGCCACCAGAGACCTCTGGGGAGTTGTTGTGTGAGAGCTGAGGGGGTCCCCTGTTATTCCCTACAGCTACCCAGACAAGAATGCCAATCGGAATAAGCTTAAAATTAGGGGAAAATCACATTATAACCCCAAAGGCATCTGTTTTGCACAAGGCACCCTGCGAAGGAGTAGGACAGCTCAGGGTCCCATCATTCAGCCAGTGAAGGGACATAACTGGTGCCCAGTATCACACCTACTGAAGCTTGTCAGCTCAGTTTAGACCCAATCTCCAGTGGAAAATGGGTCAGAAAACAAATTTTGCCTCCCGTCAGCAAGACAAACCAAGACTGAGAGCTTGCAACAGAAAATAAAGCCATTGTAAAAGAGGGCCAGTGAAAGAAAGCAGAAACCGGGTATCAAGGCATTTTCTGAAGCCCAATGGAGATGAAAGAAGGGCAACCAACCTTCTTGGTCTTGATGGGCTCTTGTTCTTGATCCCGA
>NW_009657232.1:0-619 GCF_000708025.1 Charadrius vociferus
TTTTTTTTTCCCTCTTATGAAAGGAAGGTAGCCAGAAACTAAGTTATATTTTAAAGAGTTCACCTCCCTCTCACCCCCTTCTACCATTCCCCTTCTGATAAACACCCCAAAAGTTTTCACTGGACAGGTATGAAGATTTAGCTGGAGTAGCAGATCCTCAAATGTGTGATTTGATCCTTCAGTATTTCTAAAGCAACATTCTGTTAGATGAGACTAGTCGCTGACCCGATGATTGTCTCAGGTGTGATACTTAGTACTGAGGGTCCAGTCCAACTTGCTTTTATCAATTTAAACGTTAGTTTTAGGGTCTCAGATAAAGTTTTTCCTCCCCTTCTTCACTACAGAGAGGCTGTAACCCGCAGCCCACGTGATAACAGGAGCATCAAGATCTCTAGTCAGCTGTTTATGTGCCTTTTCAGCAGCCTGCTCTTTTCACACAAGGGTCACAGTCTCTTACCAAGTTGGATAAAGTCTTCTGGAAAGATGACAGAAGGTGACAAGTCAACCCGTGGCACCAGCTCACTGTACTGAGAGTTTCCGTTTGCTCCTCCTGCCATTCAGATCACTCACTCTTTGTGGCCAGGCCCTGTCGCGGATGGAAATATTTGACATGGTTATG
>NW_009657233.1:0-619 GCF_000708025.1 Charadrius vociferus
TGGGCTGTCCTTAACAAAACAGACTTGGGTATGTGTGGCTCTCCGAGTGTGTTATTGTAGGGTCTTTAATCTGTCTTTGGAGGCAGTGGAGTGAGATGTCCTTCTTGCTCAAAGTAGTGATTCAGACAACTGAGATATGTAGTCGGTGTCATCAAGTGGGTTGCGAATGTTGGTAGATACTGGAGGGACAGAGGAGCACAAATTAATGATACAGTTTCTGGCTTACAGAAGGAGGCTCAGTTTCAGGAGCAGTAAACCTGCAGTAAATTTAGGCTTAGTTTGGTCCGTGAATAAAAGAAAGGTGGCATTTGCCAGATGACTTAGCAAGTACTTACATAGATAAACACTTCTGTTAGATTAATAGCGAAGGGTTGATAAATACAAAACCAGTGTCTGACCTGTAAGTAGAGGACAGGCAGAGCTCACATGGGAAGTTTATCTGAGAACCTCGTCTTTGAATGCTTGAAGAATTTTTGGTGGTGGCGGCTTTTGTTTCCTTGGACCTCCATTAATATTTTTCATGAACTCATATTCAGTGCAACCTAATGCAAAGAAAATACTCTCACGCATGAGGAAACTCAAACTGAATTTACACATCCGCTCTGTGGATATCCACAGA
>NW_009657234.1:0-618 GCF_000708025.1 Charadrius vociferus
TTTTTTTTTTCCAAAACAAAAAGAGTAGATGCATGAAGTCCCCCCCTCTTCCCAGCTACATTTTCTCTGTGGGAGGTTAGGACTGCAGGTTGCTAAGAAACTGTTTGAAACCTTCAATGGCATTAATTATTTTTGGATAATAATGTCTAAAAATAGTTCCGAGTCCTCTCCATACAAAATTGCATTTTTTATTTCAGAAAAAAAGGCCCCACTGAAACACTCAGATTTCTCAAACTGGTCATAAGCACCACTTGCAAATAACTTGAGTGTAAATGTATCTGCCAGGTGCTGCTACTGCCCTCTGGTTCCCAGTTTAGAAGGCTGAGCAAATCGACTTCTCCTTCCATGCTTCCAAGTTAGGAAGCCTAGGAACATGCATAGCAGTAAAGGGATCGAGGCACTGATCTTGCTGAACGATGTTATTTGATGTTTAGGGCCTGAAAGGTCAAGGACGCCCTGCAAAGGAGATCACATTCGTCGTCAAGAGCCCTGTCCGTGACCTCACCACTTACGGAACAGAGATCATCGCCATGTGCAGAGGACTCACAACCTACCTGACTACTGAAGTTTACGGTGAGTGCAAACAAATGAGTTATGGCTGTAACTAACCAGGCATTT
>NW_009657235.1:0-619 GCF_000708025.1 Charadrius vociferus
ACTTCTCTTGTTGCCTTTTCCACTGATTATTTTTACCCATACATCCCCCATTAAGGTCAGCAAACACTTTCTCCCTGGTTATGATTAACATAATGCAACACCTTAACTGTGATAGACTTCGCTCTTGGTCATTTCTCTCCATCTCTACTTCTCTCTTTCTTTAATATCTGTCGTCTTTGTTCCTTTTTCTCATCTGCCCCTTTTTTCCTCAGTATTCTAGTAGGGCTTCATTCTAGCTGGTACATCAGTAAGTATCGGCTATTGTAAATGACCCAGAAACAGATCTCCCTACCTGAGACTTAACAACCCAAAAGGATGACCTGCAGAAGTCACAAACTATTCAAGATACAGAGCCTCTTCTTGCATCCCCAGGTAAAAGTCATGACAGCGGAATGACTGGATGATTTAAAATATTTATATTGCAATGTTGACACAGATTAAAGGAGTACCACCTTGATAATCAGAATAAGGACTGTTGAACGTATTCTCTGTTACACTCTGGTGATTAAACTTTCAGATTTAAAGCTTAAACTGCTGGTTTCGTAGCTTCACAGTTTTATGTTGAACATAAAAATACCATTTAACTACCTGTTTTTCTAAGGTTTGCTTTCAAAATTTA
>NW_009657236.1:0-619 GCF_000708025.1 Charadrius vociferus
TTTTTTTTTTTTAAATGGGGCTAACTTCAAATGCAGAGCATCTCATATAGCTCAAAATAGAATGATCGAACGTGGACAAGTAATGCTGCAACACTTTGGAAATTACATTTTTGTTGTAGGACTCTCAGAATGTCAATATTGCTCCTAAAAAGGAGAGGTTGGGGTTCTTTGTTTTGTTCTGTTCTGTTCTTTTATCATTGACTGTAGGGATAATGAGAAGGTAGTCCAACTCTGAAAAAATGTAAGACTTTTGTTCCAGATGGGCTCTTTACAGCAGTCCTTTACAGACTTAGTTCATCAATGAAGTTACTGGCCACTTGAGCTCATATATAATCATTAGACACACTGCTGGTATCCCATATAAAACACAAATATCCTTTCAAGTACAATCCTCAAAACACATCGATCTTCCAACAAAAACAGTAAGATCACAGCTTCATTTCCTGGAGGAAAAATATCAGAGGTGATAATACAGGAAGCTTCATGAAACCTGGCTAAAACAATCCTAATCTACACCTGGTTTCTGGTAAAAACTCTTCTCCGCAGACCCAATACAAGCCCTTAGTTAGCCATGACTGTGTCTAAAGACATGATCTAGTCCTAAATGCTGAAAAAAAAA
>NW_009657237.1:0-620 GCF_000708025.1 Charadrius vociferus
ATCCACTATAATGTCATTGCTAGGGAGTCATTGAAATCTGTGGTGTATCTGTTTTCTGAGGTAACCTTCATAGTCTATGGCAGGAAAAAATATTCCAGGTATTCCAGAATAGTGGTTTACTGTTGCAACAGGTTAAGAAAAAAAAGGGTAGCATGGCCTTAATACATTAACATGTGTATATTAATATAATAGTTATAAATATAACATGTTCATACAATATGTGAACAAAACATGTAAATGGTTGAATCTTTGCATGTGCTTTTTGTGTTGTCATTGGTCAGCTTGACTCTATGTTCAAGATGCTCTTCAGAACTGTATTACTTGTGCAGTTAGTAGAGGTGTTGGTTCTCTCTAGCAGAAAGTTATAGCAACAGGTAAATCAGAAGCTGGGAATCCCATTGTCTTAAACCAAATTTTTTTTCCCAACTACATTGGTATGTTTGATTTCATAGAAGGTTTACGCCAGTGGTAGGGCGATTTTTCTGTAAGTTTCAAACTGCTCATCCACGAACCCAGCTCGCTTGAGAAGTGTGGGGAAACTTTCACACAGCAGGAGTAAACTGCCTGATAGGAGGATCCTCTGGCATATATCAGGGTGCCTGATAGTTGAGACAAACTGT
>NW_009657238.1:0-619 GCF_000708025.1 Charadrius vociferus
CAACATTTCTTATTTCTCAGCCTTTGCCAGTAAGTATTAGTGTGCTTTGCTCCTTGTGATGCTTAGGCTAGGACCACCATCCATTACTTCTTCACACCCACTGTCCTTTACAGCAAAATAAGCTCAGAGAAGTACTCTCAATGGGTGGATAACATTTGGGCCTAGGGCTCCAGTGCACGTGGGGTTTGGCTGTGTTGCTGACATGATTTATGGTGTTTGTTGTTCGGTCTGAAATGCCAAAGACATCCATCAAGCTGTAAAAAAAAGGCCATTCCGTCTTTTTCTCTCTCCAAAGCATGTCTGAAGAGGTATTTTTGGCTGCTAAGTGTACCAACCAACACACCGCTTATCTAAAAAAACAAGGACTCCACACACGAAAAAGAGGATCATTGAGATCATTGAGATCACAGCCCATAAATCATAAATAATAAGTTGCTTTTCCTACACAATGCAAAAGAAATGCCACATACACTTGTTTTGTTTTATTAATCTCAGTTGAATTTTGTAATGAAACTTATCCTGTAGGGAGTTCAGTCCTTTTTTAATACCTTTACTGGTGCAATGTTTTACCTTAGTGCAGTCAGTCAGATAGGTAGAAAGAATAGATTGATTTTTTTCT
>NW_009657239.1:0-619 GCF_000708025.1 Charadrius vociferus
CAGTATTGAGTCCTGTGACAAACGCAGGAAGAGGTAGTTCCTGCCTTGAAATGCTCACTTTTTTCCCCTTCCATAACAAGGTTATGTTTTGCAAATGTGCAGTGCCAATTTTGGATCCTTGTGCCTCAGATCTTGCTGGATAGCAACACTTCAAAAACACAGGCTCCCTGCCCAGAAAACCATTACTGTCAACATCTGCAGAACAATCGCTGAGTCCAACTGGACTGAACTCTCTAGAAATTAATTCCCCATCCTGGGACTCTTCAAGAAAGTTTTCCTCCTCCTGTCGCACCTGTGACCTCTCCTCTTCAGCCAGTGTCCAACAAAGGTGAAAGAACTCATTGCTGAGAGCACTGAAGAAGTACATTTTCTGAAACTAGACCCCAGAGGTATGCTGTGGAACAAGGACGAGCCTCGAAGCCCACAGAGGCAACACCGAATTGCTGGGGGACCATCTGTTAATTTATTTATAAAAGTGATAATATTTTATTTATACGGTTTATAGGGACTTTGAGGACCATTTGTCTTTTTTCTAACCAGCCTGGGGCTGTGATCGTACAGACCCCAGCACAGCACCTTATTTCAAACTTCACTGCCAGTTATTTTCAGGATTTTTTTT
>NW_009657240.1:0-620 GCF_000708025.1 Charadrius vociferus
AATGGTGTGTGTATATGCACCCATGTCAGCTTGGCTGAAGCAAAATAATACCTGTTCCTCTTTATAGAAAGGAAATATAAAATCATTTAGATCACAATTTTGCTGCCTTTCAACGAGGTGTAGATTTACTATTTGCATGTGTGTTCTTGTTTAATTTTAGAGTTGAAGCATTTTATTTAATTGTGTAAAACAGGATCTCTAAAATACAGTAAGGTTCACAAGTGAATGAAAGAATAATTCATTGTGGTAATAACCCGTCTTCTTGCGTATCTGCACCCCCAACCCCAAAAAGAGAGACTAGTTTTTCAGGAAAGACTTTTTAAAGACTGTGGGTATGAAATCCGTTTTTCATCTCTAAAAATGGTGATGTGCACAAATAGTAAGATCCTAAGAATGTTGTCAAATCAGTACATATTGTACTAAATAAATGTAATTTGTAAGTATATTTTACTCATAATTTAGTAGTTATCTAATTTTTCTTATTCATTCGATACTGAGAACCAATGAGACTTTTTCTAGAAGGCATGTGTAAGATTTAGCTTGTTTTAAATTTCCTGAATGACTTTGAAAAATAATGCACCTTTGGCAACCTGTTCCATATGCTTGAATATTTTTTTTTT
>NW_009657241.1:0-620 GCF_000708025.1 Charadrius vociferus
AAAAAAAGTGCATTCTCTAAGCACTCATTTAGATGATTTTGAGGTAATGAGGTCTCTTTGCCTTCAAACTAGGACATATTTCATCATCAAGACAAAAGATATTTGGCTGCATGACTGCATTCCCAAGCAAAGTTTTATGTTTTGGTATCTAAAGAATAAGATATTCTGACATTCTCAAACGTACAGTGACCGTCTCTGTCTGGTTTGCTTCTTGTGATCAAGTCAAATGGGCTTCCCAGGTCTAACTGGAAGGCAAAACAGGACCCATCTAGTGATAATGACATTAGTTAATGAGTCATGGCCAATAATGTACAGGCAGGCAGTACAGAAAAGAGCAATGAGACCGCTTAGAATTCAGCCACTGAGTGAACATACAGTGAAAAACAGGGTTGCTTTTCCTCACCAACATGGAAAATCAGATACCTCAAAGTCCATTCTGCATTCTTTTCATTATGAAGTTATAATTCTTGAGCAGACCTGCATGATAATGACGTTATTAAAAAATGCCTTCTGAAAATGAAATTCTTTGCTTAATTTAGCTCTCTTTATGGATGAAACATGAACGACATTTTCTTCTTTCTTCCATCTGCTGTACCCTGTGTTTCATCTTTCCTTTTTTT
>NW_009657242.1:0-620 GCF_000708025.1 Charadrius vociferus
GGAAAATAACCCATGATTTGAGTTGTATAGTTTAGGAAGTACTACAGTAGGAACCACTTGAAAATCCAGAGGATGAGCCTCACAAGGAACAGGGCAAGCATGGTGATGACCCAACACAAGCTGGACTTGGCAGCCAACAACCCAACACATCACCTCTCATCTTGAGTGACCACCTTGGCAGATGGAGCCCAAGTCATCAAGTGTTCTTATGGACATTTGACCAGGCCTTAAGGAATGTGGAAATCGTATCTGTGTATATGTCAAAGGACAGAGGGTAGTGGTTAATGAGGATGTATATACACAACTGTTGGATGCAAAGATGGTTTTAGCATGTAGCGTAAGTTGTAAGTGTTGGCAAGAGGGAACTTCAGGCATAAGAAACAAATAGAATAGAAAAAAGAAAAAAGTATGGGATAGAAGGATCAAGCATTGTAATGCAGTGTGGGTTCTGTAAGTAAGGGGAAAAGTGCAAGTAGGATATAGAAAGAAAACCATATATAAATGGGACAGTCAGAGGACACTTAGACTTATCAGATAACACAGAACTGGAGCATGGCACAAATGGTAGGGAATAAGGGGTGGGGATTGCACTCGGTCTGACTGGGATGGAGTTAACTTTC
>NW_009657243.1:0-620 GCF_000708025.1 Charadrius vociferus
GATATACAATTTCATCTTGCAGTATGGTGCTGATTGTGAGCCACTTTATGCAAGTTTACACTACCATTGTCCCTGTCTCCACACAACTGACAAGAGCTATGATTACACATGAAGTGCTTAGTTTACCATTATAATGTAACACTTGCGTAGCAACACACTGTTGACTCTCTAAGACTCGGACATGCCAGCAGCTGCCAGCCAGGGACTGTAGTTAAAGCCAAGGGTTAGGGTACTCTGGCTATCCCTCTTTCCCAGTTAGGCTGTGAAAGAGGTAGTATTGCAGCACACTCACCAGAGGATTCTAACACTAGTCAGGATTTCTCAAGATGACACTCATGAGGCTATTAAAAATGAGACAATCTCATTTATACTCAGAATCTGCCATCTGGGTGACTGAGTACTAGTGAGGACTTTTCTGCATAGACAGAATTGTAAGTCTAAGTTATACGTGGAAGAAGATTCAAACTGATTAGTATTGGAGCAAAGAATTTCAAGAAGCTATTAATGCTTTTTGAATTATGTTTTACTGCAGATGCATTTTATGGAAGAAAAAGTCCTATTTTGAAGCCCTGTACCGTAGCTACATAATGCTGTGGCAAGCCAGAAACCAGAACACAGAC
>NW_009657244.1:0-620 GCF_000708025.1 Charadrius vociferus
GAGACAAGCTGAGGAGGCTGTAAGTATCGCTTGGAGAATGGGCAAGAGCCACCTTCCATCGGGGCAGCACACTCTTTGAGATGAGTATGAATACCAGGAAAGGAGCCACGCCGGTTTATTATCATGTCATGAGGCCTTTATATTCTGGGCACCCTGCAGCCAGGGATGAAGTGAGGGAAGTTCTGCAGCCTGGTTTATACAGGAGGTCAGACTAAACAAACCCAGGGGCCACATCCACTGGCGGAGAAGTTCATGAACCTCTGCTGCTGATCAACAGCAGAAAGCTTCAGGGTCTTTCTCAGCCTAAGAAATCACACTGGTAGCTGGGCAGCAAGTAGTGGGAGAATAGGGACACAAATGACAAATCTAAGTGACAAAATAGCTCCTCAGGAGTGATACAGCAATGGAGAAGCTTGTGACCGTGGTTCCTGAATAAGAGAGGATGAGGAGGTCTATGTGAGGCTTCTGTGTAAGCAGTGGTGGGTGGGGGATGGGGGTCTGGGTGTTCCCCCAGCGAAGAGGCGAAGCCCCACAAGGCTGAAGCGCAGGAAGAGTGAAACCCCTGCCCCGGGCTCCTCACCCCCGACTCCCTGTCCCCACACAGGAGGAGCTGTCCAATG
>NW_009657245.1:0-620 GCF_000708025.1 Charadrius vociferus
TATGGGGCTTTCTCCCCATCTGTGCTTCAAGCGAGCGTCTTCCATGGCCAATGTGACCCTCTTTGCATCCTTCCTTGCCGAGGCATCACCTGCCTTCATCTACTTTGTCCAGATCTAAGCAAAATCCACGAGGTTTTTTTTGAGGAGGGATTCTCAGTTTTGGGTGGATGACCCTATTACATACCACTTAAAAACCAAACACCCCCACCTTTCCCAGCTCAACCCCATACTCCCCAAGCAAGACTGGTCCCAAGGGGAAGGCTGCTCTCAGTTATTAGAGGCTGGGGCGAGTGCCCAGTCCGGCAGTAAACCCCCAGTGCTATTGCTTGAGAGCCGGTTCCCTCCCACATCATCTTTGGGTCTGCAAGTAGATCATCTCCTTTAAAAACCTGATGATTTCCTTGCGAGGGAGGCAGCAGTTGGTGTCACCGCGTTTTCCTCATCGTTTCAGGCATCTCACAGGGAAGCGAGTGAAAAACGAGGAGCGCTCTCTGCCCCACCTTCCCGCCAGAGGGGAGAAACACTCGGTACCAGGGTGGGTGGTTTAATAACATGTTCTTCTGGAGACAAGATGTTCAGAGGGGAGGTGTGCTTAAGGAAATACTTGCCTTTTTTGACTT
>NW_009657246.1:0-620 GCF_000708025.1 Charadrius vociferus
CATTACTTAAATTTGCAGAAAGAGTTCATTTGGGATGGGATGCTCTCCTAAGGCAGTCAGGAGAACAGCTCAACACATTCATTGTTAAGAATGGAAAGGACCAGAGAATACAATCATTGTAATGCAGTGCTCGTGCACCGAGGTGAACTTCAAAGGGCAGACTTGTTAGTTGTGACCTTCTTTCTATACTATAATTTGTCTGATTGTTAAAGATTTTCTTTATGAATGCAAATTGTAAAGGTTTGCCAGACACGACAATTGCAGTATAACAGTTAAAAACAATGGAAAAGCATTGGGGGATATGACTCAAAACTGAGAAAACAAAACTCCTTAGTACCTTCACAAAGTCTGTGGGCAGACCACAGTTTGTTTTGAAGACTACCTTTATTGCTAGGCGTATCTAGGATGTGGAAGATCTGTAGTCAGTGAAAAATTATGCATTTTTCCCCTCTGTTTGCTTTTTGTGTTCTGTGACATCAATAAACAAACATCTGCCCTACAGGAGCCCCATAATCCTCTATAACTCAAGTCTTTGGGATTAACCACCTTTTATCTGAACATACTTCTGTGTCTAATTTTTAGTCTTTTCTATGTTCTGGGTTTTTTGCCCTGCCAGTATT
>NW_009657247.1:0-620 GCF_000708025.1 Charadrius vociferus
AAAAAAACCCGCAACACACAAACAACAGCAACAAAAAAAAACCCTACCAGGGCATCTGGAGACTTTTGTGGCAATTACAGCTTCCCTTGAATATCTGTGAAACACCTTCCAAAGAGAATTTTAACATAACTCCAAGCTGGAATCAGTATAAACGATAGAATTTTTTAACGTCTGGCACCCTGTGCTACTTTTTCAAATTCCGTATTACATTATATAGAACATTGCTTAGTTTGTTCTAACAAATGTTTCTTAAGTAACGGCAATGTTGTCATAAAACACAGTCTTATCTAGTGATATGTATCTTAACATATTTTAAAGTTTGACCCATGAAAATTGTTGATCTTTATCTCAGAGAAAGGTAGTTTGAAAACTGTGGAAAATGGAGATGTGATAACATTGTTGTATTGTAAAATAAGTCATTCTGTGGGAGTTGTTAAATTGACATACATCTCACTGAACGAGTTGATCATTGTTGAGAACACTTGATCTTGCTAACCCTGCAAAACCTCTAGTGGAAATTCTTCATATAGGTCAGTGCATCAGTGTTGGTCTTTTGCTTTGTTTTCAATCTGAGCGCAAGGGAATGTGATAAGGAAAAAACTCAACTATGTTGCCTTGTG
>NW_009657248.1:0-618 GCF_000708025.1 Charadrius vociferus
TCAGCCTGTAGCACTATTTTGGAAAAATTGCAGGGTAGAAATGTCACTGATGTCCAGTAAAACAGACTTCATCCCAAGAGGCACTGAATCACCACAACCTCCACTGATGATACGGCCCCCCTTTCCTAAAAATCAGCATTTCAGGCTCTTCCCGGTTTCACCTCTGGTAAGCTGCTGCTGACAGCCGCAGCAAAAAGCAGACTCCAATTTGATCATGAAAAAGAATACCCAGAAAAACGTTGTGAAAAATGAGGCATCATTAATAATAATGAATAGCTAAAATGACAGACTGCTATTTACTTCCAGTGGGCAAAAGAGAATCTATTGCCAAGATAAGTATACTTCAAGATCTTGAATATTAGGTGTCTAAAACCAAAACCAACCAAACAAAAAATATGCCATTCACCTCACAGAGAATTTAGAGGGTTTTGCCAGTCCTGTGGGCTTTTTAAACATTTCTCTAATAAAATAAAATTGTTCTTAAACTGCTCCATACCACCACAGTGAAAAGACAATTACTAGTATTTCCTGAGAAGAACCATCTACCAATTTACTTAGTGATGCAAAGGGTACTAAACTCAGTATCAACGATGTTTTCTGCATGATTTTTCCACCACT
>NW_009657249.1:0-622 GCF_000708025.1 Charadrius vociferus
GAGCGTCACGCGGGAGCCGCCAATGGGGAGCCAGGGCGGGAGTACATAACGGTCGGCGTCGCGAGGCCGTCTGTTATTCGTGTGTTTCTAACTGCGTTTTATTTTAGTTGTTTCACCGGTTTCATTTATTTTTTGTGGTGATTGTTAGTTTTCAGTTATTTTTCTTTAATTTTAGTGGGCGAAGCTGTCTTGCAGTGGGGGATGTGCTGCAGTACAGGTAGGCCCGGGAGGAGCTGTGAGTGCTCTGAGGGAGTTCTTTTCTGTGGGGTCCTTCAGGGAAAAGGATTTGCCTTATAAGGCTAAAGCTTGTTTATGTGCAGGTTTATGAAGGGAAAAGTTGTTTCTATATTTATTAATTTCATGTTGTGTGGGTTTAAAGAAGGCTTTTTCTCTGTTATCTGTCCATTTCCAGTCATATTTAGGTATGGAAGTTAGAGTCTGTGGGTATGTTAAAGGTCTGGTGTTATACCTGCTTACAGCTTTTTTTCAGCAAGGCTGTATGCTTTCTGTAGTTGTGGGGGAAATAATTTTCCTGGTAAATATTTCTGTTAAGTACAGCTATGTGGAGCTCTCATATCTTTGTGAAGAGCAGGACTCTGGCTTACAAGGAGGAATTTGAATT
>NW_009657250.1:0-621 GCF_000708025.1 Charadrius vociferus
TTTTCCCTTTTATATTCCCATTGTTTCCTTTTAATAATGACTTCCATCCAAATTTGTTCTCTTATTGGGAGATATTGTGTATGTCCTCGGGCAGAGATCCAAGGTTTCACTCCTACGCGGTCACCTTCTGCCTACTAAGAAAATGAACCTCTACTGAAAAAGTCATCCTCAGCATCACTTTTCTTAAATAGGTATTGAAAATGAAGTAAAAGCTTTGAAGTTGAGATAAAGTTCTTTTAATACGACTCCTGAAAGCATGAGTCGGCTCACCACAGCTCCATTTCCTCTGGTAGATAACGTTATTGCACCCGGAATGAGGAAATTTTCCACAGGGTTCTGTGAAATAGTATCTAAGCCAATTGTTTTGTCTGACGTCCATTTAATAGGTGTTTAGGACCCAAGAAAATCACTATTCATTTTCCTAGAAGAGACAGAGCTTCTGGGGAAAATTAGATATCATCTCTGGACAAAAACCACATACCCACACACGCAAAATATGTCCCCTGCATTTTCTCCTGTCCGAAGTCAACAGCAACGAGATCGCCAATCCTGTATATAAGTTTATATTCCTTTTGCTGCTTTAGTAAAGTCTTCATTTTCTTTTTTTCTTTTCTTTTTTTT
>NW_009657251.1:0-621 GCF_000708025.1 Charadrius vociferus
CTGACTACTCCCAATCATCTTCTTGTCTGTCCTTCATACGTTTTGAAATGTTCGGGATGATTTACTCCATCAGCTTCCCAGGGCTGTCTCCCTTCAGCCCTGCTTTATGATTTTCAAGCTCTCTCCTGCCTGCATCACCCTATGTCCTTTGCTTGACAGCCTGATCCACTACTTCCTCACTTGACTTCAGATCATCATGTCTCTCCCTCATTGTTCCTAGTTATAACCTGTCTTTGCCAGGTTGGCCACCCTTTGAGTAAAGATGCGTTTGCCCTGTGTAGTCAGACGGTTTCCATTTCTCCCTAGCAGTCCTCAGTCCTCGATGAGCATCTGATGGTTGTAAAGCCTGAATTCCTGTTGTCAACACCAGTTGTGCAAGCAACTGCAATTAATAATAATCACAGTTTCAGCTAGTTTATAGATTCTTCATGTATGGTACGTAGTGCCTTGTTAATGTGATGATTAGCTTCCTTTCCAAGAAGGACTACACAGTAGAAAAGGTATAAAGATGAAGGGGGTTTATTCTTGTAACCGGCAGTTGATATTAGTGGTGGAATATTTCTTGGAAATTCATGAGACTCTCCCAGAGGTCAGTGTTCCTTTAGTACAAAAAGAAAAGAA
>NW_009657252.1:0-621 GCF_000708025.1 Charadrius vociferus
TTGCCAACTCTCAGTAGAGAAGTGGGTGAAGAATCTGGTTTTGATAGCAAGGTGAGTGTATAGCTACCCAGCAGTAGCATTGAACTCGCCTTCAATCTTTTTGCTGAAGATGTCCAGTAATAGCTTGAGTGTGTAACAACAGCTATTGCTTGTTGTTGCCCGGGCACTTTAGCAGTAAGATCCCTCCTACAGAATTGCATAGGGCTTTGCCAAGTGTCAGTGTATCAGGCTGAAATTTTGGATTTGGTATATCTCTCTGGATGGGCTCATAATAATTAACATTCTGTCTGAGGTGGTTGCGTAGCCCAATCTGAATGGGAGAAAGATGTGTGGGAAAGAAACAGAGCAGGCGCACAGCTTGAACTGTCTTGAATGATGGGGAAGAGAGGTGTGTAGAGCTCCCTTTAAACACCAGATCATCAGTGCCTGCTAACCTGTACTTTACTTGCATCAGAGTTCAGGAAAGTGGTTTCCTCTTAAGGTATAAAATGGCTTTTAGTTTTGACATGTTCCTCCAAATACCTCTGCAGCATATACATGCACGTTCTCAGAATCATACCTTCAATTGAATTAACAGCAGTGCATTAACTGAATGAATGGGGACTATTTAAAAAAAAAAAA
>NW_009657253.1:0-621 GCF_000708025.1 Charadrius vociferus
AAGCATTTAGAGGTAGGGTATTCTGGACCGCTGAGTTTGTTAGTCGCCACACTGTCAGGTGATGCCGTAAATCCCAGACTGTGGTGAAGAACCTTCCCAGTTATTTGCTTGTTTTGGAGAAAGAGAGTCAGTTGCAACCCAACACTGCCAGCGTGCGTGTTCTCAGCAATGGCAGGGTTTTTTTCTGTGCAGGTGTATGTATCTCTTCAGATTCATATCCTGAAGAGAGGATGGAGAGAACCTCACCATACAGAAAGCCGAGGCTGTCCCCTTGTCTGGTTGGATATGGGCAGGGGAGTCCAGTGCTGGTCTTTCCAGACACGCTGAGAAAGGCAAACGGGAGGCTCTCCTGGCCCTGCAGTGCTGTGGCCAGCTTTGGTCCCCTCGGTCTCCTTCCCGGCACATGCAGAGCAGCAAGGTCAGGATGGTCAGGACGGAGAGGAGACAAGCCAAAGGCAGGCGAGCAGAGCCCCAGGCGAGGAGAGCGTAGACCCCGGTTTTCTGCATGGAGCTCCCTGCATGCAGCTGGGTGCCCACACGCCCCGAGGTGCCCAGCGCTGTCCCAGACTCTCATACCCGGCCAGCACAGCAGCTGCAGTGGGACCTCAGAAGCCTCCTCTC
>NW_009657254.1:0-621 GCF_000708025.1 Charadrius vociferus
TTTTTTTTTTTTTGACTGAGTACGGAATACAATTTTCATCCAAAGGTTATTATGGGGTATTTTAGACCTTTTTAAAATAAACCCCTTTCTCACCTTTTTTGATGTAGTCTAGTTAAAGCATTTGTAAATGGAGAAATAGGTGGAATAAAATTCTGGCATCAATGAAGATCTTATATTCTAACCTATAAAAATGAGGTGAAGTATCTGAACTGGAATGCAAAATCTGGAGAAAGTAGTAAGGTAGTTTCCGGTGCTATTTTTGTATTTCCTGAGGCTTGTGTCATTATGTGCTGCCTTATTACTATTCTCTTATATAAGATATGAAAATAACAGAGGGAAATTGCTTTTCCATTCTATTTCCTGAAGTCTAAAACACACCATTATTTCATTTTGCATTCAGATATCTCTGATATTTAAATGCTGAAGATCCATATTAGTTGGATGCTTCATAACGTATGTCCATGTTCCTGAGACTTTGGTTTACGTTTGCAGATCCTTTGGAATGCTTCTCTCCTTTCTTTTGTTGCTCAGCCACCCTTTTTCTCGTTTATTCCAGTTAAAAGTATTTTTCTTTCTGTAACTAGCTTGGGTGTTTTTTGTTTTGTTTTTTGATGTTTTTTT
>NW_009657255.1:0-622 GCF_000708025.1 Charadrius vociferus
CCCCTCTGAAGTCTTCTAGGTGTATAGAAAGACTTAATTTTCTACGCCAAAACTTACTCCATTCTTTTCCCAAGAGACAACCTAGCCAATTTTTTACTAGCATGTTCTTAATTCAAATTAATGTTCCTTGGTTGTTCTTCATTAAGATGATCAGGGTTTTTTCTTGAACATGTAAACAACACTTTGTTAGAGTTGGTGTCCTCTCCTGTATTTCCAACAGCTGAATAACAGCTTTTTGTCTTAATAGGGAGTAAGGGACTTACCTCTTCACTCACTTGTGTATTTCAAGATGAAGTATAATGGAAAGTATAAGGTACAATGTAAAACAATCAGTACAATAATACACACACACCCCTAATACAGGACATCTAAATGGGATAAGTGTATGTAGCTCTTTACTCACTCTTGACTAAAATTAGACATGAAGGGATGACAAAAGGTTTAGAATGTCTAATCCCCAGCCTCCCCTTCCCATGCATACTGTAAGAACTATGCTGTTCCCTTTGATAACTCTTATTTCCCCTTCATTTCACTTTTTGAATTGCTTTTGTTAACTGACGTAATACCTATTCCAGTTTTAGTGTCAAAGGATCTGTAGAGCTACACTCTAGGAAACAAAGCA
>NW_009657256.1:0-622 GCF_000708025.1 Charadrius vociferus
TAGGAGAAATCACCTTGGCTAGGGCCCAGAGCCTCCTCCTCCTCTTTTTCTCTGAGGTCACTGACCCCAGCCCCTTGCCAGAAGAGCACCTTCACTTGCAGATCTCTCGGTGTGTAGGGGAAATAGGAGTGGCAGGGGAGAACTGAAGGCCCTTTCCCCAAAGCTCAGTGTTGCACAGAAGGGGCTCCAGCCAGGCTGCCAAGGGAAGGGAACTGTACTGTGACCCTCCACCTGCCTCCCGCTGCTCCTGAAGCCAACAGCTTAGAAATTTGGGACTACAAAGACAGTGGAGATTTTCTGCACTGACCTATTTGTAAAGCACTGGGATTGGATGGGCCAGAAAAGAGAGGCAATGAGGGATGGATGGTTGGGGAATGAACTACAGTTCAAGGGGGTCTGAGGCAACCAAGGAAGCAGGTGTTTTCTTTCTGTAATCTCCTGGCACATCTAATTCCCATAGCTGACGTAAAACACAAAAGACCTTGGCTGGCTTCTATACACCCACCCAGCTGCTTGTTAATTCTTCCTCCTCTGTGGGACAGGAAGAGACAGGAAGGAGAAAAAGGTTGAGAGAAAGAGAGAGGGATTATTTACAAACTACTGTCACAGGCAAAACAGACTT
>NW_009657257.1:0-623 GCF_000708025.1 Charadrius vociferus
TAAACCATTCTCTGATTCTATGATCAAAGGGTATTTCCATGGTACAGGCTGAGCTGCTTAACTGTGGGTGTGAATCAAAGAAACTTTTTGTGTTTACAAACCCTCCACAGTAGTTTTCATGTCCTGTAGCACCACTTCTTTTTTAGTTGTTTTTCATGGATTAACAGATTGCATTTAAGTCCTGAACTATCCTGGCAGTAATAGTGTGTGGTGTTTGCACTGAATAGCATGTACTTTACCTGCTGTTGGTATTGCTGGCATGATAGATACGTTGGACCACTATGCAGCAGCACCCGAGAGTGCTGTTGGGCCTGAAAAGCAGTATTTTTTCCACTGCTACCATGGTTCACCTGATGGTAGAACCAAACAGTAAGATAACCTTAATGAGCACCTCCTGCATCAAATTCAGTGTAGTATGCTTACTGTCTGCATGTGAGTGTTGAAGTCTCTCAACTTCCTTTCTAGAATCCTCCAAGCAAGTTGTGGTGTGAGGGAGGTTTGCTGTGACATAGAATGGATTCAGTTCACAGAATGGGTTTGAAGCCTAGTTTAGCAGTCCTGGTAATTTGGGGGTTCAGGTTGGGTTTGCTTGGTTATTTTGTTTTGGGGTTTTGTTTTGTTTT
>NW_009657258.1:0-622 GCF_000708025.1 Charadrius vociferus
TAAGTGTTGGCCTAAAATCTTCCTTAATGCAATTCTGATAAGGAATAAATCTGTCTTACCATATCCTGTCCTTAACTGGTCCTCTCTTCCTCTTTTCCCAAGGCTTCTTTGTTTCATGTGCTGCTGTTATTGATTATTCAGCATTATGATGGCATCATTTGATTACATGTTTGTGGACAATGTACCTGAGAGATCCTGTATAGAATAAAGTTTTCTAACTAGATGTATTCTGTGCTCGCAATGGGCCTGAGCAAAGAAAACTTGACCTAAACCCCAAAGCTTTGCACATTTGCAATCTGAGTTGTTTCTGGATCGTAGCTGTCTTCAACCACAATTTGATATGTAAGAAGAGGAAACGTGTTTCACTGGGAAAAGATGTACTGCTTTTGAAAAGGCATATATAGTGTATTTACCCGGGACAGCAGTCAAGTAGTGTTGTTTGTAACTTGTTTGCAGAAGGATGAGTTGACCATAAGGCCAACAACACGTGAGAAGGGTTTCTCAAATCTATTTATATTTCCGTCTGGGTGCCGTTCAGCCCAGAGCTATGTGATAATTTATTGCTGTGGGCCAGCGCTTGCCAGCTTAATGAATTCCTGCGTAGCTGGAACAAGTGCTTCTG
>NW_009657259.1:0-622 GCF_000708025.1 Charadrius vociferus
AAAATAAAAGTGATTATCTTTCTGTAGCCTCTGCAGGTTATACAATTGAACTAGAGCAGCACGACAATCTCTTGCTAGTGTGGGGTATTGACCAAGCTGTGGGAATGTTTCTAATTTATATTTGTTTAGTTTAGTATGGGTCTACTAGGAAAAACAAGCAAGAAGAGGAAAAATTATAGCTGAACTTGACAGACATCTGCAAACCCCTACAAGTTTTTTCAAGTGCAAGCTTTAACTAAACCCAGTAATATTTTCAGATATCTGAGCCAGTACTGAGCCAACTTGCTATTTGAAGACAGTGAAATAGAGGTATGTATCCTAAAATCCGGCTTTGCAGACATTTTGCTCCAACTGTCAAAATAACAATGCTTTTTCAGAAATATCTGAATGGGTCCATAGATACTTTAAGGTTATTTTATTTATTTGAGGTATTAAAAATTACTTTAATGCAAAACTGTTTGTGATTTTTGAATTGGATTTTTCTGATTGTTTCGAAGAAGTATTTCAGAAAAAATGAGAAGCAGGCAGTGCTTTCCAGTGCTTTTTAACCAACGATTCTTCTGTAGCCTTTTTTGTCCTATTTTTCTGTAGGCGAATGGCAAGTGTGCTATCTGTCGTAGTC
>NW_009657260.1:0-620 GCF_000708025.1 Charadrius vociferus
TTTCCTTGGTGCCTTTAGAAGCAGAAATTCTCCATCCCTAAGCATGGAGGAGAAAATTTATGACTGCAACACCTCCCTTTTAATTTGAAAAACACCAGACAACAATATGAAGGGGTAGTGAGATAACATTCTCCTCCTCCTCGCAGTCAATGGCAGCAAGTTCACCCAACTGTGTTTTCTACTCGTGTAAAAATAAATATCCAATTGATTAGTGGATCCCCAAGTATTAAGACAGGCCAAGTATCTCCTTTCAGATCAACCCCCTGTCCCAGTAGTGCTCTCTTCGTCTTCCCTCAGGTTTTGGCACCTGAAGCAAAGGAGTAATGCAGGTGGCAAATAAATGAGGTCTCCCTGGCTTTCACTCAGGGCCCTGACTGCTTGGAAATGGTCACTTTGCTCCAGTGGGTGCCTGCTAGCTGCTAGCACATCTGCAATCCTGGTGGTACAGTAAGATCCTTAAAGTTACAGGACACAAAGTGGATGAAGCTCACTATTAGCAGCATTTCCACCTTTTCCCCAACGAAACACACAAACGCTCTCATTTTCCCCTCTGAAATGTGTATACAGCAAGAACGTCTACACATGTGTACAGCAAGCTGTTCAGCCTGGAGAAGAGAAGG
>NW_009657261.1:0-622 GCF_000708025.1 Charadrius vociferus
TTTTTTTTTTTTTCACCAATAGCAATAAAGTCCTGACCACTAGATGGTTTCCTACAATTCAGGGAAAATTGGTGACCTCAAACTAAATTAGAAGTCAAACATGTTTTTCAGTATGGGAGCTGCATATGCAATGATTCTACTTGCCTTTGTCATTGAAATTACTCTGCAGGGGAAAATCAGCAACAAACCCAACCATGTGAGGTTCAGAATATCTTTCTTTAGCTCTGTGTCGATGAAAAGGTTGTGCATGCTCTCTCACTTCTCCCCTTCCTTTCTCTGTCTTCCTTAACAGGCTGAGCATGTCATCTTGTGCCTCTGTAAGGTCTCAAAATAAAGATGTTCCTAATCCTGTACTTCTGTTCACAGAATATTCTCGAGCTGAAAGTCTATGATGAAAATGCAGTCACTAAAGATGACCTCCTCTTCACTGTCCTCTTTGATGTTGCTAAAATCCAGCTTGGAGAAACTGTTCACTTGACTTTTCAGCTAGATCCGAAGGTGAGGAATAAAACTGCCTTGGCCACAGGAAGGAAATACATTTTTGGTTATTACCTCCTGAATAACATCTTGTAAAGCAATTGTAGGTGGGAGGGTTTATTTCCTATTGGTTTGCACTTCATGT
>NW_009657262.1:0-623 GCF_000708025.1 Charadrius vociferus
CAGTATTGCTGTGTTTTGGACAATGTATCCCAGCACAAAGCTGGGATACTCCACTTGTGCTGGAGCCCTTTGGTAGGGCAGTGTGTGGGGTGCTAAAAGTGCCAGATATAAAAAGCAACAAAATGGCACCAGGGGCTCCTGCCAAAGGGGGGCGGCGTAATCTGCCAATGCCCAAAGATGTCAACCCCCAGCCCCATCTGCCACAGCTTCATGAGCTACAGGTTTTCCTTCCCTTGGGTGCTCATGGTGGTCCTTCCCTGGGCACTAATCAGCCTTCCTGGGACCTCTCCAGCTGCATACCCTTTCCTGAAACGTGCACAGATGAAGCTGATGCAGAGAGCTCAAGAGAGGCAAGTGGTGTGAGCTCGGGCAAGGCGATTGGGAAGGGTTGGTCCTGCCATTCCAAGACAAGTGGTTTCATGGTGATACGTTGGACCCTTAGGCATGACAAGCCACCACAGGTTCTCTGGGCTTGGCAGGGCCTCACTCAAGCTCACCCCCCATCCGAAAAGAAAAGCCAAGCACACAAAGGCACCCAAGAGAGGTGACCCCAGTGACCAGAGTGTCAACAGTTGGCATTGAATCAGGGAGATGAAACTCATACCCAGCTATGGCCACAGAGG
>NW_009657263.1:0-622 GCF_000708025.1 Charadrius vociferus
AGACCTGAGCTGTAAAAAAGCTCATGGAGACCATGAAGAGGGAGATGGGAGAGAGCAGCAGAGCAAAGCAATTGCAGCCCTGCTTAACTCCATCCAGACTCTGACAGTGAGACTTGGACAAGTCCGGAGTGGGACAGGCACCAAGACCAGGAAGCGCACCTGTGCGTGGCATTTGCAATGCCACGTGCTCCATCTGCTCCGCAGGGGAGCCATCGGGAGCTATCAGCCTGGACCAAGGATATGTACCCACAGCTTCTGCAGCTGCCATTTCCTTAGTTTCATGACTCCTGCGATTTGTACTCCATGTTTCTCTTCATTAACTTGACAATAAAATAGGAAATAATGTTTTTTCAAGTGCTCGGATGTTGTGCTGACTTTTACCATCTGTGACCTGTGGGTAACATTTGAAATACTGATGAAGGGAGACCCAAATCCTTTCCTGCTCAGATTCCCTTAAACTCCCAATGTTTCTCTGAAAGGTAGGTGCAGATGTTTGGGGCTCCCCATACCCTTTGAATGCATTGAGCCGGTGCTTTTTGACATATGAGCTGATATTCCTAGAGATCCTTGATCCCCCAAAATGTGGTGCTTGCTTTTCCTTCGAGGGTGCCTGTTCTCACTG
>NW_009657264.1:0-622 GCF_000708025.1 Charadrius vociferus
TTTTTAAATGGAGTTTATGCAAACAGAGGTAAACATGGTTCGCTTGGTGCATAGTTTAAACAGTTTTAAAACTATGTAGCAAATGTTCAAAGCTGAGGATGGAGTATTTTGAAGATTTGTGTTGAAGTCTTGTTAGCAAGGGAATATGTTATGCGCAGTGCAGGTGTAGTATGGCTGTGCCTTAAGCTCTTGAAAGCCTGTACGTCTGTCGTTACTAGCAGCACCCATTAGGATAAAATACCTTACGTTAAGCTCATATGTGCTCATCAAGCACTCTAGTGTTATCTACCAAAACGCAGTGTTAACCTTTTAATAAAATTGGTATTTTATGTGTGGTTATTGCCATTCAGAGTTAATGGGGCATTTCACAGTATCTGTGTAGCTACTGCAACTGCTTTCCCCTCTGTGACTCTCGAATTAAGAGTCTGTGTTCTTACAAAGCTGGAAGAAAGTCCAGCATGTCTAGAAACTGCCTTTCTTCACTGGGTGATTATTCCTACAGAGTTTGAGCTGTAATTCTTGAAAAGACTCCAGTGCTCTTATTCTGGAGGATACAGGTGGTGTTACAGTCTTGTGTTAGACTCTGTGAAAACACGGTTCTAAATGTGTGTAATTTTTTTTT
>NW_009657265.1:0-623 GCF_000708025.1 Charadrius vociferus
AAAAAAAAAAATCCAGTCGAAGCGACAGTAAGGTTTGGCAGTTCCCCTATAAGCTGTAGATAGAAGAAACCTAAGAGGAAACATGAAGAAAAAACAGTTGAGGGACAAAGAGTAATCTGAAATTCTGGGAAAATATTTTAAGCAGCAGAACTACAGGTGAGGGAGGAATGAGAGGTCAGGGAGGAGAGCAGCTCCCTGTCATTTAGCATCAGTACTGTTGTGTGTGCATGGCAGGACTGCGACATTCACAGATGACCCAATTACAACATGCACAGCTGATTTCTGTCCACACAGCACTTACTTTTTCCACAATGAACAAGTCCTTGTGTCCACGCACCGTACTTGTTATGCCGCCTCTCTGCATTTGTATTAATGCACTCTGATAAACCTGGGGTTTCCTTCTATCACATTACTGATAAATAAAGATTAGAGAACACAGATGCGAACAGAGCTGCAGAGCATGCAGAAAAGCATCATGAGAAGTCTGTTAACCTGAAAGTAGAAAGGGCATCAGCTACAGGCAAGGGTGTTGGTTCTATCAACGCTGCCCTGTTAATGTGGAGTATAGCCTAAATTTACAAACAGGTTAAAAGAATGACTAGACAAATCCTTAGGACTAATCA
>NW_009657266.1:0-623 GCF_000708025.1 Charadrius vociferus
AGGACTGTGTAAGACTCCAGATAAACTTTTCCTATACCACTCTGAGGAAGAAATACGCTTTTATCTGCCCCTCTCCCAAACCACTCAGCCAAAAGCCATTTTAGATAACTAGTCCTCATATTTCAAGTGAATGTGTCATTTTTACTTGTTACTGCAAATGCCATTCCCAGTAGCACTTGCTTTAATTTTACTGAATTATTGTGTTTAGCAATAAACAGATATAATTACCACCAATCAGGCATTAGCATGGGTTAACTTAAACTTCTCTGATTTGTTTTATTGTACAACACTGGAACTAAACAGGCCTTAAGAACACGGGTCAATCCAGTGTGAATATTATTGGTCGTGACTTCACAAGTTCATCTCCCAGTAATGAAGGTTCTCAAAGAGAAATGGCAAGTCCTCCTTCCAAACAGGGATAACCACAGAGGCTACAACATCTGATAGACCTTGCTCTCAAATCTGCAGCCAGCATTTAAGTTGCTTTTATCCTCAGGATTCTAAGTACATCATAAGATTACATTAAGAGAGAGGAGGGATGCAGCAGTTCATCGCTTGCACCAATTCTTACTGAAGAAGTTGGATTAGGGTCCAGTATGTGGAAAAAGTCAATCTAGAGACAT
>NW_009657267.1:0-623 GCF_000708025.1 Charadrius vociferus
GGGCCCATCTCAAATGCCTGTACACAAAAGCACATGGCACGGGGAACAAGGAGGACCAATGAGTTGCAGAGCTATGATCTCCCTGGATTACGGAGGTGTGGTGTGACAGCTGTCCTGACTGAAGTGCCACAATGGATGGAGAGGAGCTCGTCAGGAAATACAGTGGGGAAAATAAGGAAGAGGAATTGTGATCCATGTAAAGGCATAGCTCGACTGCATCTAGCTTTGCCTTGGGGCAGGTGACGAGCGAGTAGAGAACATGCAGGTAAGGAGCAGCATAGACCAGCACAGATGATGATGTAGTAGGCACCTGCTGCGCACCTACTGATCAAGATAGATAAATCCTTCTTTAGACAATTGGAAAAAAACCTCAGAATCCCAGGCCAGGTGACATTAACCAAGCAAAAGTGACTAGAAATAAGCAATCCCTATGATTTCTAAAATGAATTAAAAAAAAAATAATCTTAAAATGGATGATCAATCATTTGAAGAGATACTCTGGACTTGTTATTCACAGTCAAAATGAAGCACTGGTTAAAGAGGGAAGTGCTGAGACGGGCTTGGCTGCAACAACCAGGTGACTGTAAAGCTTAAGATCCTGAGAGGAGTGAGGAAGGTGAACA
>NW_009657268.1:0-623 GCF_000708025.1 Charadrius vociferus
AGAATGACTGGCTTGCCATTTTTTTTTATTTCTTTCTTTGCCTCTTTGTGTTTGCTATGTTGTTGTTAAATGCAGTAAATGAGAATTAACTTCTTAGAGTCAGAAGAATTAATAATGTTTGCAAGTATTGCTTCTGTTTTAGTGGGGAAGGAATTCTGTACCCATGGATTCCTACTGAATTCTTGGTCCTCGTTGCAAGCTGCATTTGGTACTCCTGTCTTTTTGCCTGTCTCCTGAATGAAACCCTCTTGTGCTGTTTCTAATCAATGCACCAGAGATACGTAGTTTTGAAAATACACTGAGCTAGTGTCTGTATGTCTTTCTTCCTGTATAACGCTGGAAAGTCATGAGGCATCAGGGATTGAATTTGTATCTTTTATATTTCTTTTGTGTATTTCCCCATATTTCTGTTTTATGTGCATTCTGGTACAATTTCTACTGCTGTAGGTACAAATTGTAGGTCTGCAGTAGGAAATGATCACACTACTGTTGATTCTTAAAAGTGTATGACACATATTGAGAGTTGCTGCAAGCAGTTAAAACCAGCAGAAACTGGTATGCTAATCGTCTGTTACTCACATAATTATTAATTTCTGACACTGTAAGGAGTTGTGGCTGATAAG
>NW_009657269.1:0-621 GCF_000708025.1 Charadrius vociferus
TTGCTATGTAGAATTTTGAACTTCTTTCTTAGGGATGCGAGTGTCAACGCTGATCATACTGTAGTAGTTTGGAGTTAGATTTTAAAACAGGAAAGGTATTTTCTATGAAAAATGTTTGGGTTGAATCTTGTCCATTAATTGTATGTGTTGCAAAGTATTTCCAGTAGGTTCTAGAAGAAACCATGTTACTTCCTTAAGTAATCATCCATACCAGGAATATTGCTATTTAAACAGGTGGGTTTAGTAAAATAGTGAGCCGCTGGCACTTTTGTGTGCTGGATGTAATTTCTGTCGTCTTTTCCTTTTAAGAAGCACTAACTGTCCATCAGGTACAAACCCCATTGACCCGTGTACCATGTTTGCTGACGTAGGTTCAGTTTTTATTCTGGTGTCATCGTTGCGGTTTGAGCTGATGTAAAGAAATGCCACCTGACCAAGCAAGATTTGGTTTGGGCCCGTTAGCCTCCGGAGTTCAGCAGAGGACAAACAAAACTCTGCCCTCCTTTAAGTATTTGAGACTGCTGTTATGACCAAATTCTAACCGGTACCGGCAATATTTCTGCTGCCATTTAAGAACTCTTGTAAGGATTAGTGGGTTGAGGCAGCCCCCGGGGCGGGTGG
>NW_009657270.1:0-623 GCF_000708025.1 Charadrius vociferus
TTATGCACTTCCCACATTTCTCACTTCAAGGAGGGGAGGAAAACAGGAGAAGGGAAAAGTAACAAGAAGGGGAAAAAAAACTCTCCAAGAAGCCTGCTTAATCCTGATGCATAGTGGGTATTTCTAAGTTTAAGATTAAAACATTCTACATCTAAGAATTGTGCTCCCTTCTGTATCACTTACCATCACCATTTTCCAGAACAAAAAGATAAAATGCCCAGAGTTTAAACAAAGACTTAAAGATCACAATAAGAAGCTAAAATAGTTTACTAAAGGCAAGACTGACATTACAGTATACTTAAAAGTACTACTTTGAGAACCAAACTAGTAATCTAGCACAAAAGGCTCGTGTTTTCTTCCTAGCAGAGATCAATTAAGAACTTTTAGCCTAAAAACTAATCCATTTGGTCTCCAAGTTACAAAGAGATACTAGTTGTACATGAAATTCCTTCACCTTCCTCACAAACTATTGTTCATTATCATAACTTATTAGAACAATTTAAGGCCAATTTTAAGAACAGATGGTAGGTGAAATTTGTACCATATCATTTCATACCTTTTCCTAAATTGTCCAGCCTCCTCACGAGGACAATGTCCAGAAATCAAACTTACTATTTGAGAAA
>NW_009657271.1:0-623 GCF_000708025.1 Charadrius vociferus
AAAAAAAATTAGTTGTTCATATTCATCACTTTGCTCATATATTCACTGATGAAGAACAGACAGGCAAGACCATACTGTCATTGCAAGAATTTGTATAAGGAGGTAGAAACTTGGGCTTTGTTACTGGTTTTGCTTTTGTTTTCAGTTTTGTTAATATATCCGTCTGAAAGGAAGCTGCTTGGAATTGTTTGTTTAATGCTCGATTATAACTAACACTGTATGGATTCACAAAGTGACAGGAGGAAAAGAGGCAAGAATACCCTCCAGCACATGTGCGCTACCACGTCCCTTGAGGTCTGGCTGAAACCAACATAAATGTTTTCTCGGATGTCTCAGGGAGAGGGTATATTGCACCCCCAGGAGCGCTCACCTCTCTCCCTGCTTCAGGCACGATGGTGCCTGAGGGGGACATGGTACCTTTGGAGACATGTGAAGTCTGTTTCTCTCCCACCATACATTTGGACCGTTACCTGTAGTTGGTTACTTCCCTGTGAAGCTCGGTGGTAACCAGAACGTGGCTTCACTTTTGGCACCTAAAGGGTGCTGCTAATGTGCTAGTGTGAAATAGATGCGAAACACAATCTTCCAAATAGGCAGGAAAAGCAGCTTTGGACTTAAAAGAC
>NW_009657272.1:0-623 GCF_000708025.1 Charadrius vociferus
ATGTTAGATAAAAGTAGCACAACACAGGCTCAAAACCAGCTCTCACTAGCAATGCATTTTCACATTACCATATCTTTCAGAGCAATCTGTAATTGAAAAGGGAAGTGATACTTTGCCTAGATATCGCTCTCCCTCCCTAATTTTAAAATAACATGTTGCTGAACTATGATTGTTTGAATTTAAACCAGAACAGATCTTCTTTTCTTTCTGTTTCCATTTCCCTCCAAAAGAGGGGATGGAGGCTCCTGAAGCAGCTCTTTGTTGGGCTGCCTCCTACACCCAAGCCCACATCAATGCCATCTTTTGTTCCCAGGACTTGGGAGCCGTCCTCTGTACTTCACACCTCCTTTTGGTTTGCTGCTTTGGGGTTTTGTGGGCATTCTCCTTCCCTTCAGCGTTGGGAGGTGGAAATTTCATGGCAGTCAATCACAGGCTGCTCAACAACATCTGGAAACTCCTTCCCTCGATGATGGCAGGCTTACAGCGGACAACCATCTGCTCTGGCCTGACCACCCCTTCCATTTTTTTTTTGTTTCCCACAGACATGTTAACAGGCCTCATTCACTTCTCATTCCCTCCCAAACCGAACATCTAGAATTTCCCTTCCAGAAAACAAAAAAAAA
>NW_009657273.1:0-623 GCF_000708025.1 Charadrius vociferus
TCACAAATATGTGTGAAGTACTTAGGTTCTTCCAAATAAAGTTATGATAGAAGTGCACAGTAAGGTTATTTTCAGAGTAAAAACTAATCTCTCTGAGGACCGTCTGTGCTGTGACAGTGGAAGTGAGTCAATTAATGATGAAGAGGTTGCAAGGCACCTGAATAGAAGATAAAGAGACTTTTTTCATTAATATCAAATTAAACTGTATATTTCATACATGCTTTTCCTTTGGTATTACTGGCCTTAGATTGAGAGGTCTTCTAGGCAATGAGTTGTCTTCGTATGTATTTAAGAGTGTTTAACAGAGCAGGACCTCTGCTATTTGGTACCTTGGGGGAATATTCAATCTAACATGGAGAAAGCTGCTTAAAACAAACAGTTCAAAATTACAGCTGTAATAAGGTAATACATGTGAGAATTCAAACAGATTTACGGTTCTTATATATCCTTCCTGATGTGCTACGTTGCTCCTTTCACTTAAGGTAGGAGTCTGGTCAAAACCAAAAACTTGTCTCAGCTCCGTCTCTTGGGTATCTCAGCTGGCCTGTCAAGACCCAAAGAGCACAGAAAACACCCTCTAGCATACAAAAGCTAAGGTATGTTCCCTGTCTTTTTTTTTTTTT
>NW_009657274.1:0-623 GCF_000708025.1 Charadrius vociferus
TGTTTTGCACAAATCCAGGTAGATGATTATTCCAGGTAGATTGATTATGGCATTTAAATCTAGAGTAGATAGCATCTAGATACCATGGTGTGTATTCTATTTGCTAGGAGAGCTCAGTCTGTGAAAACTAGGCAGGATAGCTCTAAATATTGACAATATAGGTAAATATATATTTTTGAACTGAGAGTTTTAGGTGTTGGGGTGGTTTTGGTTGTTTTTCTTTTGGGGAGAAGGAGGGAAAAGGGAAGAATGTAGATTTTAGAAGATAAAATCTGATGAGTTAACTACTGTGGACTTGTGAAATCAGTAATCTTTTGTTATCAGCCTTGTTACCAGTAGCACCAAGTGCTGCTTTACTCAAAATGACAGATATTGGTAGAGTGGCCTCATCTTGTTTTATGAAAAGAGATCATGTATATACCAGCAGCACTCTTCTGTTGGTTTGATGGGAATTCATTGCAGTGTAAAATCCTTCCCCAGACTCTTGGTAGTCTCCGTATTTTCACTATTACAGGAGGATTTACATTTAATAAACTTTGTACATCATAAAAAGGTCTGGCTTCATGGTCCTATTTTTTGACTCATTATTAAAACCTTCAGACAAAGTAGGAAATGTATTTTTT
>NW_009657275.1:0-624 GCF_000708025.1 Charadrius vociferus
TCATTATATTTGGATATAATGTTTGCATTATGTTATATAAGGAAATAATAATGTACATATGGTACATATACATAAATACACACGTAGAGTCTCAAATTGGTGAGAGACCAGTATAACCAACACCCGGCTGGGCCGTGCAACCAGCGCTTCTGGGGGTATGACTGCCGGCACATCTCATGAAAGAATCCCCTCTACGCATCCGAAATTGGCATTTTTTGAAGGATTTGGCAGCTCTTGACAAGAGCCAGCCAGTCATTTTAGTTGGATTCGTATTCCTATTGGCCTCCGCAGACACCAGCATAGAACTACAGGCGTTTTTATGGGAATGCTGAGTTTTCTGTACTTTCACAATTAGCGAAGAGCTCATTAGAAAAATCAAGCTGTGCGCTACAAATATTAATTTTCTTGGTGATCGGGTCCCAAGATGGCAAAACCTTTGCTTTTACCAGCAGCATCGTCCTTCCCACCCTCCCCTCTATCACCCGCGCGGCAGTACCACATGACAAACCTTCCGCGTTAAAAGCCAAATCTACGGCGTGCAGATTAAAAATGCTAATATTCGTATCGATTCAGACACAAACGCCTTTCTTGGGAAGTGCGCCGGAAACCGCACAAGCAGAAATG
>NW_009657276.1:0-624 GCF_000708025.1 Charadrius vociferus
CTCTGATCCAGAGGTGGATGTGGGAATTTGGGTAGTGCATGGGGATAACGGCTGAAAACTTGAGGAGATTAAATACTTGTGGCCGAATATCAGAGGAGACCACTTGGTTCCCTGCTAAATTTGCTGTATTGATCCCTCAAAGCCCATGTAGAAGACCCATGCAGAGGTTGCATGCAATGGGGTGGGGTCCTGTGTGGGCCAGGGTCGCTTGTGGGTAACACAACGTAAGTAATAAATCCATAAAACGCAGAGGAGCAACCCTGTGCTGCAAACGAACGGGCTGTCTGGCTCCTTTATGCCATTCCCTCTTTGCGGTCTGCGACCACGTGCTCGGAGTAGAACCAAAACAAGCCGAGCGCCGGAGAGATGGTTGTTCGGTGTGTCGGCAGATTTGAGAGCAGCGTCACTGGATTCTCATTCTTTCTTTTTCCTGCCAGTGAAAATAGTATCATGCATCAGGGCAGCTTGTATTATCGGTGTGTCTCCTGATGTATTTCAAACACCTCAAGCGATGCCTGAGATAGTAGCATGTTTCGGTGGAGGTGGCTCCCTCCCACAGCCTCCATTCATTAACGATTCTGCAGAGTACCGAGAGATTAAATCACTGCAGTTAAAAAAAAAAAA
>NW_009657277.1:0-624 GCF_000708025.1 Charadrius vociferus
AAAAAAAAACCTTGATACTGCACTTCAGGCTGCATTAGAAAAGGTCTTGTCCAGGCAGGGGAACAGGAAGTGAGACAAACCCTCTTTACGGTCTTCCTCTCCTCCTGTCAAGCATCCATTCTGTGGTTTAGGTCTTCTCATGAAATGAAAGTCAATGTAGACTCTTCTCCAATATTTGTTTTTAAATTAGACCTTATCTCTTTATCTACTGTTGAGGCACTTCTCCAAACTATGTTATGAATTTGTATGTAAATACTTTAACATAAAAAACCATGAAAAGTGGCATGGTGTTGAAGTGCTTGACATTTAGTGTTTTCTCCTATATTCCTGTTTATCTGTTTTGTTTTCCATAACAAGCACTTGCTTTTCTCTCCAAATGTCATTCTGCCAAACATCTTGAGTCATGACCTTTATGAGTTAGACAAACTGAGCCACCAGAAATATATACCCAATTACAGTACTGTTAAGATGTAGTTACTTAAAAAGCATGATGCAGCTGTAGGCCACTTAGAATGCAGTTCTTTTATGACTTCTTTATAATAACTTAGATCATATCAGTCACAAGTGGTGTTCCACAGGGCCCAGTGTTGGGGCTGTTCCTATTTAATATCTTTATTAATGATC
>NW_009657278.1:0-623 GCF_000708025.1 Charadrius vociferus
CTGGTTCTTCATGAACTTCCTTCTGAATACCAAACTGGCTTTGAACCATCGGGAGTAAAGGAGAAGAAGATACCGCAGACATACCAGTAGGATCTCTGACTTTACAATCCCACTGGTAACACTGGGAGCGAGAGCTGACTTTGCCGGCCTCTTCACCATATGTCAATAACAATATTTATAAAGCCTCTGTATTCAGTGCTGTACTTTTGCACAGTTTCACAGCAACGTGTAGACATTTGAAAGTAGTGCAGCCTCATCTCTTGCCTCATTCCTTCTTTGAGATTGGAAAGTATATTTTTGGAAAGGTAAAGAAGAGGAAACTGTGTCAGATGACTCGCTTTTCCTCTGCTTTTATGTACCACTGCTATAAAGGTGTTAGCCCCGATTAAAGGCAGGTCGCTCTGCAAGTATGCTGTGTAAAACATTACCATGCTTCTGGGCATTATTAGCATCATTAAGTCTAGTCCAGTGGTACCTCAGTGGAAAGGCCTCTTGCAAACAGTTTCTGGGGACTGTTTAGCCAGGGCTGCTCTGCAGCATGCAGACTGCAGCCCCATAATGTGTTGTGTAGACTTTGAAGACAATTGGAGAAACAAAGTGCTAAAGCTGGTCAGAGCAAAAAG
>NW_009657279.1:0-624 GCF_000708025.1 Charadrius vociferus
GTTGGGGTGCAGAGCACGAGTTGCCGAATTTTCTCTCGCACGGGTTCTCACACAAATACGAATTTGCAATTCCATTAAATTTGTAACACATCACTAATTGTTGCTAATTTAAGAGACCACACCGAGGATCTGCGGATGAGAGGTGCTGCATTTTCACGCGGTGCTACCTTAACACTGGAAGATGCATTTTTGATGAACTCCGAATATCAAAGCAACTCACGACTCCCACATTCCAGATCCATCCATGAGCAGGTGAGGACAGAAACCAGGAGCTGTTTTCCTCCAAACTGAGCCAAGGACGGAGGGTTTGTGCCACTAAAACCCTGGTTTCAGTATGAGGAACACCCGTTGATGTAGGGATCCTCCTGTCTGGAGGCACCACCGGCATTAAGCCATCAAGCAAACACCTTGGGAAGGGATCGCAAGGGAAAATTTTGCATTTCCTATGGGTAGTTAAAAATTTCATGATAAAACGATGGATTTCATCACCCATCCTCCATGCCGCTTCTCAAACCCAACGCTAACCTGCAGCGGGAAGACGTTCCCCGGGAAAGCCCTGGGAGGTGGATGCAGGAGCTCTCATCGTCCCGCATGAAGTGATTAAATCGGTGAGAACTGGTGAAA
>NW_009657280.1:0-624 GCF_000708025.1 Charadrius vociferus
AAAAATCAATAGCAACAGGAATCTAGGGAATAGATTAAAAAAAAAATCACAAGGGCTGGAACAGTTACTTGTAAATGACAGATGAAAAGCATAAATCAATAGAAAGCTTTGAAGAAGGTACCATAGGAATAGATGAATATAAACTCCAGAAAGATTAATGTTTTGTGCATGGCAGACAAAACCAATGGAACCAGTCATCATGAAATGGAAAATAACATCACATCTCATAACACTTTGTAATGACCTTGATAGGAAGAAGCTGGCTGCAGAGAATTTACATCTCACTTAATTAGGTAGGATTTTCTGCAGTTGCAATACCATTTACTTTATCCTGTACATTAAATATAGCTTATTACCTACAAACTACTCATGACTTAAAAGCATGCCTCCTTCTGAATCAAAAGGAGACAGTGGTAAATACTATAACTTTCCTATTTGTTAACTACATTTTAACCAATAGAAATGCATCGTTGAAAACACGTTGAGACAGAATTGGTCAGAAAGCTACCAAAACATACTTTCTGATTTCAAAAAGACGATTCAAAATCCTTCCTTTTATGCAACTTCCCAGAGAGTTTTACAAATATATCTTCTTTGAATTGCAAAGGAAATTTCTACTACGAA
>NW_009657281.1:0-625 GCF_000708025.1 Charadrius vociferus
GGTCTGGCAGATCTCTTGCTTCCTCTCTGCAGGGACTGAGCTAGATACCCTATCACTCAAGAAAACAACAGTTAAACTGGCAACAAACATGCTTGACCTTCTGTTAGGCCTTCCATCTGCAGTGCTTCGTGTTTATGGTAGAATTGGTTATGCTTACAAATTTCAATATATCACACTTCTAGTCTGGTAATGCAGCAGGAGTACAGCGATTTTTGACAGAAAAACTTCCTAGCGTTGTGTTTCAGCACAAAGTTGGCCAGTTTGTCATGAAGCGTGATGAAAGCTAAAAAATACTCCAGTTCATTGATTATTATCTTCACTCTCACTTTGTTCTAATAGATGTGTTTTCCTCCCTAGTTAAATGGGTCGGAGTTGGAAAATCAAGAGAGTCGATGATCCAGCTATTTTAAACAAATGAAGAACTTCAATGATGAGAAGCACGATTTAGCGTTCGTCTGTTCCTTACTGCTTCCTCTTTAAATGGAGATGCTATTTAAAACCAACATGTTTTTCTAGGAATTGAATAGAAACAAAACATATATTCTGTATTGTTAAATTTTATTTATCTTTAAGTTCTCAGTAAATTCAGTGTAAAATCTCCTTGGTGACCATCATAAAAAAAAAA
>NW_009657282.1:0-625 GCF_000708025.1 Charadrius vociferus
CCTACCATTCTGTGATTCTGTGAAAGCTGCTAGCTCCAAGAGGTTACCTTCAGTTGACATGTCTACTCAGTCTTTGTTTTACCTGGCATAGCTACAAATAAGAAGTCATCTGGGAGGGCTTTAGTTAAGAGGACATCTGTCCATTAGGAAATAGACTTGCTTCAGTGACCACCAAATAACCTTTAAATGAAAGCTTTAGCCTACTGCCAACTTTAAGGTTGTTCTCTGTATTATGAAAGAGGTCCAGGTTAATAGGACCATTTGAATTCTAAGTAGTAGCCCAGACATTGACTCCATCTGTCCTGTCACACTTTGAATGAAACATGCACTCTTGTGCCTCTGTCGCCACTTCTAAATAATGGGGATAATCTTGTCTTTACTTAATGGAATAGTTTGAGGACTAAATTAGTTCATTTTTTTTAAATGCAAAGTGTTATATCCTTTTTCCAATTTCCTTCATTCTGTTTCTCCATAGTTTAAATATGTGAATGTGTGTATATATGCTAGAGAGTGTGTGTATGTGCACATGCAGATAGATAAATAGATAGAAAGTAATGTCATTTGTCCATTATGCAAATAAACAGAACATTAAATATTTACTGCATTTCAACAGGCAGTGCATGTT
>NW_009657283.1:0-625 GCF_000708025.1 Charadrius vociferus
CTTCCAACCCAAACTATTCTATGAAAGCAAAAGGAAACAGGCAGCTAATACCAATCAGTCAGTAAGCAGTGCAACCACAGATGAGCCTTCCTCAACCTTTCATTTACCTCACAAAATGACAGCAAAATCCTTTACCCTCCCAGTACTCTGCTGGAATACTGTAATTGCATACAAACATGGGAATCAGGACTCCATGCTTCCCACCAGCCTTCAAAAGAAATCAACTTTATGTGGTTAACAAGTCACACTTAGATATGAATGAATTGCAGCAAAATGCAAACCTGGCAATTCAATTATAAAATATGTCAAGGCCTTCCAGAAGTGATTAGCACCATGACATTGAATAAGGTTACCAGAGGCGTGACTGACTAATTGGCAATGCTAAATTTGTTTTTAAATGCCAAACAGCATCTTATTGATGTGGGTTGTAATTTGGACAATGTATAGCATTTGGTAACTGGTGGCACATGTATCTAAGGGGTTCATCTGTCTCTCAAACAAACAAGCAAACAACATCCAAAGGGTTTTCAGCTGACTGGCAAAAATCACAGCCTACAAAGTTACTAGGGCTAAAGCCTCCTTTTTGTCCCTTGATGGAGGACCGCTAGCAGATGACATTGTGGTT
>NW_009657284.1:0-625 GCF_000708025.1 Charadrius vociferus
TATATATATACAGAGGAAGTGCAAAAGTGATTCAGACTGAACTAAGCCTTACATTAAAATAATTCAGAAGTTCTATTGGTTTAGTTTACCAAAAGAAGATCAACCAGTGATTTCATTAGGGTGAAGGAGTAGATTCATTGCAACAAACCATCAGGTCTTTAAAAGGCTCTTTAATCTAGTGGAGAAGAGTAAAAGAAGAACCCATAACTCATAGCTAACACTAAACAAATTCAAATAGAATTAAGTCACCATTTTTTAACAATGAGATAGAATAATGAATCCTCTCTTACAGTTTTGAAATTTAGGTTGCCTACCCTTCTGGAAGGGTGTAACAGGTTATGAGTTGTTAAGATCCATGCGTGTAATAATCTAGGGGTTGTGCTACCTTGCCAGCTTGAACTAAATGATCTAATGGTCCTTTCTAACACAAAATCAATTACTTTGTAGAAGTGTTGAAACAGTTGTGCTTAATCCAAGTGCAATTTATCCTTGTCAAAGCTTAGGTTCATTCTAAAGTCACCTGTGTGGCATGGGTTAAATCTGGGGAAAAAAAGCAGGTAATCAGTCTCCCGTGTTCCAGTAGCCACATTTTAAGGCATATCCTCTAATAGAGGCTGAACACTGA
>NW_009657285.1:0-625 GCF_000708025.1 Charadrius vociferus
CGGCGCCCTTTGCTCTCTCCCCTCCAGCATGCACGCTGTGTCGCCGGGCAGAAGCTGACCCGGATACTTGTGGGCGCAAGCTGGAGAAGCAAGGGGTCTGTGCCCATGAGTTTTGCCTGGTGAGTTCCTCTGGGGCTCCCTCCAGCTTTCCAACAGGCAGTCCTTGCCACACTCTCCTCATCAGTTCCTTGTCTGTTCTCTTCTGCAGTATTTTGCCAACCACCTTTGTCAGCAACGAGTCGAGACCTTAGGACTTGTGGGATTTCGCTTTGAAGATATCCAACGTACAGTCAACTGGGCAGCAGAGAAGGTGAGGACATGACAAGAACAGGGAGATTTATGCCAGGAGGTGTTTGCAGGATCTTAGCCCAGACCCCAGAAAAGAAATCCCAGCCCTTCCAAGCAGCTCTGGGACAAACATCTGGCTCTCAGCAGCTCCGCAGAGGCTCCATCGCAGGAGCCTTCTCTGCCAGGCAGATCCTGCACCCTGCCCGGCGGTGCGGGGCTGGCTGTGGAGGCCCTGAGGCTGCCTCTGATGGGGGCTGCTGTGCTCTTTCCAGGACTGCTTCGTCTGTGGTGAGAGCGGGGCCACCATCACCTGCCGGGAGACAGGCTGCGACCGCAG
>NW_009657286.1:0-626 GCF_000708025.1 Charadrius vociferus
GACAATAACAATTCAATGAGGAAACACATGAGCTAGAACATTGAATGGAAAAGCAGGCACGCAATGTGAAGGAAATTATATAGGTAATTTTACTGAAAGATGTTTAGAAGCAATAATGGATAGAAAACAGACGTGTTCACCACAAAAAGGTGACACTAACAAAGGCCTATATAAAATTATGTGATTTTTAAAAAAAAATCACATTGAAGTAAACATACCTGAAAATAGATTGTTGAAGTCTAAATATCTGAAAGTATCCAAAAAGAGAAGAAATACTTGCATTCTTAAAGATTATCCTGCAGAATATATTTCCATTATTTCTGCAGAAAAATGGTAGATTAAGCATTAGGAATGACAAACTATTAGCTAGATCTGTTAATCTACTCAATCTTTCAAAGAATTGGTAGGAATTTTCATAACGTGAGTAATTTTAAATTAGATTAGGCAGAGCACTAGAATCTGCGTATTATTGTAAAACTGCATTTTGGAAGGAGAAGAATCAGGAAACCTAAGAAATCTTTATCCCTCACTAAATTTTAAATAAATTATTCAAACAATGTTATCAATGCTACAAGAAAAACAACAGCTATCTAAACAAGTATTCCTTTGAATAATCATTTTTTTTT
>NW_009657287.1:0-626 GCF_000708025.1 Charadrius vociferus
AGAAATATGAAGTGCTAGAAAGGCCAGTTGCTACTAAAAGGGAAGTCAAATTTGAGAAATTAGGATAATAGAAATCATTCTTCTGTGTCCTAGCCATTTTTGTATGTTGTTGGCAGCTAAAAACTCCTGTAAGCAGTGTGGGTTGCCAACAAAGATATAGTTGGAGTTATTTAAATTTTCTCTCAGAATTATTAGCTTTGTACATTTCATGAGAGCTGTAGAGTCACAGTACAGGTTTTGCAAGTGCAGTGATATGTCTACAAAGTTATGATCAGATAGAGCTCAGTAAATGAAGATGAGTTTATCAAATGCCTTTGGCAGTGACATAAAGAACTAGACTGTGCACCTTAAGCGTTGCAGGCCTGTATTTTATTTTGCCCTTAGTGGGAAGATGCATTGTACTTGTAGTCTTTTGATTAAGACACACCTATGAGCTGCAAAAGTGGAATCATCTCAGGATTTACTCCTCAGAGAAGAGAGGATGCGAGGCTGGGTTTTTTTCTTCAGAACTGATGCCATAGCTCAAGAGACCAGAGTGTTATCACAAGACACAAGGTATCACAGAATCACAGAATCCCAGAGTGGTCAGGATTGGAAGTGACCTATGGAGATAATCTAGCCCAACT
>NW_009657288.1:0-625 GCF_000708025.1 Charadrius vociferus
TTTTTTGGCAATTGACTGTTATTGTCCAACTGTTTACTCTTGCATGGTTTGGGCCAGGATTGCTTAGCATGCTTTGGCTCATAACCCATATTGCTACTGTATAAAAATTTCTGGTACTTTGCTTTAGAACTGAAGACTAAAGGTCTTGCTTTTATCTTTGCTTTGGCTAGCCTTAAATAAAACTCTTAATACTGATTTGGCCTAAATGGGATCTCTAGTACACAGTAGCATATAAAACAATAACCTGTTCACGCTGTTTTGTTGTCTTAAAGACAAACTCCTTCAATGTAGGACAGTGAAAGTGATTCAATTAAAAGTTACGAACAACAATCAGGGCTTTTCTTTCTTAATTCTAACTGTTCTGTTACTTGTCCAAAATACTTGTTAATCCTCAAATATCTGCCTTAAGATTTGAGCATCAGCATTAAATAATGTGTTCTGTATCTAACATGACACTATTGAGAACTGATCACAAAAAGTCCCTTTCCTTGGATTCATACATAACTTTACATTATCTGTTTTGCTGGACAAACTTTGAAATTACTTGTGCAGTCTGGAGTGTACCACAACTTGAACTTTGGCTGTGAGGAGGGACTGTGTAGTACTCTAACTCAAGGTATTCAGT
>NW_009657289.1:0-626 GCF_000708025.1 Charadrius vociferus
AGTGCACTCTCAGCAAGTTTACAGATGCATCCAAGCTGGGAAGAGTGTTTGAGTCACCAGAGGGTCAAGCTGCCATTCAGAGGCCTCAGCAGGCTGGAGAAATGGGCTGAAGGATCCTCGTGAACAAAGGGAAATGGCAGGTCCTGTACCTGGAGAGGAATAACTGCAGGCTGAGTGTCTGAAAAGCAGGTTTGGCAGGAAGGACCCCAGGGATCCTGGTAGACACCAAGTAGACCATGAGGCATCAACTTGTGCTTGTGGCAAAAGCGGCTCGTAGCTTCCTGGGCTGCATGAGCTAGAGGATTGGCAGAAGGCAAATGGAGAGAGGTGATCCTTCTCCTCTTCTCCTTTCTGGTGAAGCTCATCTGGAGTGTGGTGTCTGGTTCTGGGTTCTTCCATACAAGAGAGAGATGGAGATGTTGGAATGAGTCTGGCGAAGGGCCGTGAAGATGGCTGGGGGATTGGAGCATCTGACATCTGAGGAGAGCCTGAGAGAGATGGGACTGTTTAGCTTGGAGAAGGCTCAGCATGATGTTATCAATATGTCTGAATATGTGATATGGTGGGGTTAGGAAAGTGTAGCCCGAGTCCTTTTGGCAGTAGGCAGTGGAAGGACAAGAGGCAAT
>NW_009657290.1:0-626 GCF_000708025.1 Charadrius vociferus
CATCTCTCTCGGTAGTTACTTTCAATGTGAACCCTGCAGAAGGATGTGTGAACTTGAGTGTGATGACAAGCTTGCACTACAACAAAGGTAAAAATGGCATACACTTTGTAGCAAACTGCTTTTTAATGTTTTTGTGTAATTAAAACATACTTACTGGGAATGCTGAAATTTAAGCAATATGTGGCATCTGGTTGAGGATAATAGAGGCTTACATATGTAAGTCCTCCTTCTTCTAGGGATAAAAGTTTACTCAAAAATGCATGAGTGAGGCTTTCTATTAATGTTCTCAAATCTGGAAAAATCTGTAACTTCTGAGATACCAAAGCTTACAGCTACGCTTTTTCATGAAATTGTATGTGGTAATCGACACAGTAAAGTTAACTAATATGTAGAAGTGTATATGCAGAAAACTAGGACCAACACAATTCCGTTTAACACTTCTACTTCTCCTGATGTTGCTCCCTCTTTCTAAAATAATGACTATAACCAGACTACCATGTTGGGGTTTTTTCTTTTTTTTTCTCCTATCCTGGCTCTTGAGGAGTGATGCTGCCATATTAGATAGTCATAACCAATTGGTACAGTAATTAAACTAATGTCTGTGTGACTCAATTTTTTTTTTTTTT
>NW_009657291.1:0-627 GCF_000708025.1 Charadrius vociferus
GGTGGAGCGCCCCGCCCCCGCCAGGAGGGACCCACGTGTCCGAGTGGAGCCCAACGCTGCTTTATTGTAAAAAAAAGAATTAAAAACCATACCCAAAAGCAAAGAAAACTCAGTGCCCCCTCCCCCCCCGCCTTCCCCCGGGAACACACCGGCCGTGAGGATGGTCCCTGTGTGACATGTCCCCTCCGTGTCCCCTCCTGTCACGGGGTCCCCCTGCGACGTGGCACAAGGGTGACGCAGGTGATGTGTCCCCTCTGCACCTTCTTGTCACAGCGTGTCCCTGCGAAGCGTTCCCTCTGGCTCCGTGTGTCCCGTGGTGACGTGTCCCTCCGTCGTGACGGCACAGGGTGTCCATGCGACATCGGAGTGACATGTCCTTTCTGTCATGGTATCACCGCGTCTCCATGTGACATCAGAGTGACACATCCTCTCTGTCATGGTGTCACTGCATCTCCATGTGATGCGACCCCTCCACTGCGATGTCACAGCATCTCCGTGTGACATCAGTATGATGTGTCCCCTCCCTTGGGGTGTCACAGCGTGTCCGTGCGATGTGTCCCCTCCATCCTGCTGTGTCACTAGGTGATGCGTCCCTCTGCGTCCTCGTGTCATGGTGTGTCCATGTGA
>NW_009657292.1:0-627 GCF_000708025.1 Charadrius vociferus
CTTTAGGTCAGCTAGCAGGAAGTGACTAATATATATCATTTAACCATGGAGTTTCATGGTTAGTAATTACAGAGTTTGAAACAAGCTTCTCTCTAGAGCAGTCTTTTTACTGAAAAAAACTACATTTCTTCCTAACATTCCCCAGTCAGCTCTACTTCTTCAGCTTTGAAGAATTTGTCTTTGAACACACTTAGCTGGCCCAGCTTCCCCATTTGTTCATAGAAGACAAACCTTTTTTCCTCTGTAAACTAATTAGGGACCTAGTGAGATTGGGTAATGCTTATAAAACACTTTGGAGATAAAAGTAGCTGTGTGAAATTCTACCACCAGGTGACTCATGGAGATAGGAATACTAGAGGAAAGAAAACAGGTGTCAGTTAAGAAGTTTTGCTTTGATAAATTATGAATGGATATTACATTCAATAGCATTAAAGTGTATTTTATGCATGTCATAGGACACCTCTGTTGAACTGTTTTGATTTTGAAAGCCTAGCTGTTATCTCCTCCAGAAAGTCTGCGTGCTCTGAGTAACACAATAAACCTTATAGTCACTCTCACAGCCTAAATAAAAGCCAACCAGCTCTGGCAATAAACAAACAAGTTGGTAAACCATTTTCTCCTGTATGT
>NW_009657293.1:0-626 GCF_000708025.1 Charadrius vociferus
CTTCTCTTCTCTTCTCTTCTCTCATTAAAACTGCTCCTGTTCCTAACCACACTTCGCTTCAGTCTGTGTTGTGTTCTGCTTCTTTTCTTGAGGGGTGGGGAGGTGTAAATAACCTAGAGAAATCACCTTTCCTCCATTGTTTTCTCTAGCCCCTAAAAGGGTCATGTCCTGTTCTAACCGTTCCTTTATTTCCCTAGGCTTTAAGAAACATTCCATCCTTATCCCTTTCTAATTCATAGTTTAAAGTTGTGAACACTGCAAAGAGTATAGCCCATTTACTCTAAAAATTATGGGTCTGCAAGTATATAAGCTAGTGTGTCAATCCTACAGCTGTAGTCTGCAGGGTACTATTGCCTTGGCGCTAAGGCATGCATTTGACTTCCTTTCACTGTGATTCATTACTTAGACGTTTATGGATCAAGATAGTAAAATACAATTGGCAATTCTGAGCAATCAGCAGGAGGCACATTAAAGGAGCCTGGTTTTTAGAAGATGGGTGGTCAGTTCTTCCTCAATTATTGGCTTTCCAAAAATGAAGACACCAAGAAGAACTAATTTCTTTGAAGAAATTTGGCCTTAATTTGATCTAAACTCTATTAACAAATATTGACCTAGTAACAAAAAAA
>NW_009657294.1:0-627 GCF_000708025.1 Charadrius vociferus
TTTTTTTTTTTTCTTTTTTTTCCCTGCTTAGCCTTGATTGCTCTTCTGAGAGAAGGCGAGAGCCTAGAGGATCTGATGAAGTTGTCTCCAGAGGAACTGCTGCTGAGGTGGGCAAACTATCACCTGGAGAATGCAGGATGCAACAAAGTCAACAACTTCAGCTCTGACATCAAGGTATGAGAAACACTGACCAACAACAGCAAAACAGCGGCTCCACACCCAAGTCCCTGTCCTCCAAACAGGGACTGTGCACTGAAACAATCCAAGTAGCTGAGACTGCTTTGCTGAACACATGCAGCTGGGTACATAAAATCATTTTAGAGGGGTTTACCTTTCTGCTCAGTAGTATTCCTCCTCCTCCTGACCTCCCAGTCATCACTGCCAGTCCCAGCACACCAAATGCCTGGGAAAGGAATGGCTGCTGGCTTTGGACAGGGCATACGGACTCTATCCACTGTATTTTTAGTTCCCTGCCTTTATTGCTGTCCTCCTTCCTAAATGTCCTTAAATGCCTCTTGACCTGGCTTTGGTTTGGAAAAGGCTGGACCTTACCCAGACATGTAACTATGTGTAGGGGAAGAGGATGGGACTCTTCCAATTCCCTTACTTGATCTTTCCTTCAGTACA
>NW_009657295.1:0-624 GCF_000708025.1 Charadrius vociferus
ACTTTTCCAGAAATGGCGTCTGTTGAGGTGTGTAATTACCAGTTCTATAGCCAGTTGGACATTCTCTCATGCTAAATGATCTATTGAAAAGTTTCCCTTGGTTTTATTCTATGCGGTGGGTTTTGTTTGTTTGTTTCTTATTAAAAAGCTCAGGATTTGTTTCTTACAATGCAACTGGCACTTCATACCAAAACCAAAGCAGATGTCAAAAAATGCAGACTGACTTCTCGGTGTTCATTGGGCTGAGCAGAGCGCACAATTGTAGAGTGAGGAGCTACTGTTTAAGTTTCTTAGGCGATGTCTGTTTGCAAGTCAGCGTTAGAGGGCTTATCGGCTTTGTAAGCTGTGTCTTCTATGGCCGCAGAAGGCTTGGAGAGGAACGTGAAGGCTCTCGGCAGCTCGCACAGCTCCAGCTATTCGTGTAAGTCTGTGCTGGGTGAGCCGGACGCACCACGCCGGGCTGCTGACTCCGCCGCCGCTCGTGCCGCAGCGTTTCTAGCGGGCGTCTGGTGCGTCTTTGCTTACATGTTCAGCCCGGATAAGCCCTGCTCATGCGCGTGTTTGGATGATGGAAATAAAGTCTCACTTTGAATTTTCTGGTATACGAGGATATTGTGTGTGTGT
>NW_009657296.1:0-627 GCF_000708025.1 Charadrius vociferus
TTTTTTTTTTTTCCCTTGATCTCCTCATTAGGGCAACTTCCTCTGACATGGCAGTCGAGCTATTTGTATTTGTTTTCACTTAGAGTAAGACTTTATTTTTAACTCATTTTTTTTAAAGCTACATATTTTCTTAAAGTGGCTTAGGTTGAAAGCTTTAACATGGGCAACTGTTCTTAGAAAAAAATGCAAACAACACCCTCTTGATTTAAATAGTAATGTCTTGCAACTTGAGACTCTCAGTGGATGAGCTGTAGACTTGCATGACTTCTGGAATGATTTAATGCTGTGCATGTGATTAAAGAATACATTAGAGTGATTTTGCCTATCTGGACTATCATAAGTCATTTAATATTTCCCATGAGATGCCTTTCAATAGCAGCACTTTGGCGTGCTTATTGGGGTGTGTGGTTCTGCAGATGAATGTATTTGTGGAATCCTGCTTTGTAAAAACTCATTATTTCTTGACATGTAGTGTCACTGGAATAGCACTTATTTCCAGGCTTACAGGAATTCTTCACGTTGCTTCTGAAATGCTTTGTTCTGTCTGATTTCTTCCACTGTTGCCGTGTCTGGTTGTGAGAATAACTTCTTGCTCTGTTTCCACAATATTAACAACTGTATATGCCT
>NW_009657297.1:0-628 GCF_000708025.1 Charadrius vociferus
GTGGAGCACTGCAGCCCTGCAGATGGAGGAAACTTCATACTTCATCCTCCCAAAAAAGATCACGCGGGGGCAAGAATCACACCAGCTTTTTGCTCCCCAAGCTTGAATGATGTTACCCCAGCAGTTCAGCTCTGCAGGCACCAGGAGGACAAAGTCAGTTGTTCTTCCACCCCACGGCAGTCTCACAAAGAAGGTCCTTCCTTCATCACCTCAACTATCATCAGCCACCGATGCTTGTAAAACTCCTACACTACCACCTAATTAATTACAGTTGATACACATTAGGAAAACCCCAGAAAGAGATTTTAAGAAATCAACGGGACCATTGACTTTTGGGTGCACCTCCATCCTGAGGTCTCCACAACTTCACTGAGGACGCGGGACGGCAAGCAGCGACTGGGAGGTGGGCAATGGCAAGTCTTTGTGCTCTGATGCAATTATGATGCTCGTAAACACCATTTCGAATGTTTAATGATATTTGGTGTTACAGCTTTCACACCTCAGAGCTCGAACGGTTCTCCTGCATCACAGCAGTAATAATGTGTCTGATGTAGCCTATTTCGACTCCTTCCAAGTAGGTGCTATTTCACATGCGCAATCATTACTCTTAGTCCAGCACTGACCTTTC
>NW_009657298.1:0-628 GCF_000708025.1 Charadrius vociferus
CCTCTCTCTGTTGCAGAGCCGATGAGAACCTGGGCAGCAGGACTGCCGAGTCGCTAATCACAAGTCACTCCTGATCTTAAACACCCCTGGAAGTTTCAAATCTGTCTTACGCACCCTGGTGAAGTTTGTAAGAGTTTCAAGACAGATGACTGAAAATCAGTGTCCTGAGCAACTAAGAGGTGCTCCATAACCCAATAGATACAAATTGTCATTGCCAGTAAAATTCCAGAAGCTTCACGCTAACTCCATGAGTCGTCCAGACTTGAAAGGCTTTGAGTGGGTTTGTCCTGGGCCGCCCACAGCTTTGCTTTAGCTTGTTTTAGCTGTTAGCAGCGGTTTCCTAATGACCAGGTGGCTATTACCTAATTGGTTTTATTTTTGCTTAGCTTTGTATAATCATCTAGTATAACTACAGTTTTTATATGGGCAGCATTTAGCGAGCTGTTATTTTGTGTAGAACTAAATATTTTTGACCCTAGCAAAATGATGCAGTGTAAAGGAATGGTATCATAGCAGAAGCCTTTACCAAGGATGATGGAGAGTGCGGTGTGGCGGAGTACAGGCATGGGATCATAACAGAAATAAACTGCTGTAAAGAGGTCATCAGTGGTCAGCCACTAGTAGTTAA
>NW_009657299.1:0-628 GCF_000708025.1 Charadrius vociferus
GTGTTACAAGTTGCTTACTAAAGTGCTGCTAATTTAGCTCAAGTCTTTGGTACCCCCACAGATTTCATTTTGTTTTACAGCAGCTATATTGTTCCCCAGCTTAATGCTGTAACTTTGAATGCTGCCCCCTTCCCTGATCACCCAAATTGGACAGTAATGATAATAAGTGGTAGTATGGGCAAAGCCACTGAAGTGGGGAGAGCTGCTTTCCCAGGGTTTGTCTCCAGCAATTGCAGACTTTTGCTGTTTAGAGTAGTCTATGAACTGGTAAGTTAGCCACTGTCATTAAAGGCAGAAAAACTTGAGTCAGGCTGTTTTATCAATATAGTGTAGTAAAGTCTTTTAAAATATAAGTCTTTCCAGGGGGATGGATTTTCCCAAGATGGTGACTGAAATATACAGCCAGTGCAGTAATGTCAGTTTTCTTGGTTTTCTGCTATCACTCCTATTATTGATGTGAGGAGGGGGATTGTTACACGGTTTACAATACCTAATTTAATGTTTTGGTAGGCTGAGCAGTTTCATTGACTTGAATTCTTTCCCTTCTCAGTTACTGCTGCTCTGACCTTTTTAGTATAAGACCTCCAAATGTTTTGGGTTTTTTGTCTGTCGTGGTTTGTTTTTTTTT
>NW_009657300.1:0-628 GCF_000708025.1 Charadrius vociferus
TTCTATATTGTCTACTATATATATGTCATACTGTATTCTGAAGTGGTCAAGGTACAAGCATTTAAAGTATATACACATAAACAATTTATTTAGAATTTTAAAATCTGCTTTTCTTGAAATCTGTGTTCTTTTCTTAGGTCCCCAAATACTTGTCACAACAGTGGAATAAAGCTTCAGGAAGAGGTGAAGTGGGAAAACTAAGGATTGCCAAGTAAGCCTTTACTGTACCTTTATTGGTTGCAATTCTTAGAAGTTACCTGCATTAAAATAGTTTATGTTGCACGTCTTATAATGCATAATCCTGTTTCTTGCAAATACAGTGCATATTTCTCTGATACCTGAATGGTACTTGCTTGTATAGTGATTATGAATATAAATTATGTGAAATTGTTCTGGGGAGTGGCTGTATCCCTTTACACGATGTTTGATTTCTTAAACCTAAGAAATATGCACATCTAACTGGAGAATGTTCCTTAACTTACATGTGCTATTTTGCTGCTTCTGTTCTCACCTGCTGACTTTTCCCATTTATTCTTGGGCATCAGCATAACAAAAAAATTTGAGCAGCTCAGGACTGAAGATGAATAACAAAACTAGAATTTGAATTTGCTTTTTTATTAAAAAAAAA
>NW_009657301.1:0-627 GCF_000708025.1 Charadrius vociferus
GCTGATGAAATAATTCTTCCCCTTAAGCACCCAGACTGGAAAACAATGATGAGCAGTCTTCAGGAGGAAAACCCAGAGACTGGTGTTTTCCTCTTTGAGAACCATATCTTCCCAGAAACCGTATCCACTCATGTGTTCAACATTTCATCCTGGAATACTGTGCCAGGTATTAACATATTACAGCATGTTCACAGAGAGCCTGACAGGAAAGATGTAATCAATCCCAAGAAAATGATAATTGATCCACGAAAGGTGATTCAGACTTCAGTCCACTCTGTCCTACGTGCTTTTGGGAAGAGTATGAATGTTCCCATAGATGTTGCCCTTGTTTATCACTGTCGGGTGCCCCTTCAAGGAAACCTTCCCAGAGAATCCCTCATCAGGGATACAACACTGTGGAGATACAACTCATCACTAATCATGAATGTTAACAAGGTGCTAAAACAAACCGTACTGTAAGCTCAGAAGTGAAACCTCGGTTATAAGGAGGGAAAGCGGAGAGTTACCAGAGGATGTAATTTAAAGGCCACAGTAAAATCCTTTCCATGTGAAGTTTACATCTTACAGAGATTCAGGAGAACAGCCCTTTTGTGTACTGAGCAAAGGTAAATGCATTTGATTTGTGAA
>NW_009657302.1:0-628 GCF_000708025.1 Charadrius vociferus
TTCAGGGCAGGAGAGATGGTGTGTGTGCTGTTGAATTGTGGCGTGCTGCATCTGGAACACAGAAACCACTAGAAAGAAAATGAACCTTACCCTATCTGACACCAGGATGATACTCAAGAATGTATAGAGAAAGAAGAGTATCTCAGGTGGCTCCAACACTGAAGAACCTGGTTCATCAAAAACATCGACATTAGTCATGTGAAATGTAGATAATACTGTGAATAAGAGTGACTGCAGGTTATTTATATTTATGGATTGATAAAATAATGGGAAGAAAGGCTGAAAGGGATCTGTAGGTATCATCTGATACATCTTTTTAACCAAAGAGAGCTGTGAGGTGTGGATTGTATACATACTCTTACTGACCTCAGAGAACCAGCACAAGGAGTAGAGATTTCACATGACATGATGTGTACATGCTCCAGATAAGCATTGAGTACAGGGCCACTACACCCAGGTTGCCACAAGTCTTGATGTAGGATCCCAGAAATTATGACATTGGTTTCTAAGTAGCTTAGCAATATTATTGGATTTTTTTTTTAAATTTTCCTTCTGATTTGTAATATTTCACATGAAGTATTTTCAAGCCTTTCTCACAACAAATGAATCCTAAATGTATTTTTTTTTT
>NW_009657303.1:0-628 GCF_000708025.1 Charadrius vociferus
CGTATTTGTAATAATAAAGAACAGCTTTAATTCCGTGCCTACCACAGAAAGCGTGCTATAAATAATATTCTGTCCAGAGTTAATCGCACTAAATTTTGTTTTAATTAAGGCAAATATCATGCCCCTGTTTAATGCAGTCATATATATTGCCATTAATAAATGACTTGAATTTTCTTTCACATTTATGCCGCTTGTAGAACAGTATCATCTTATTTTTAATATGTTGATATCTTGGAAGTCTTCTTGTTCTTAGTGTAGTCTGAAATTAGTAGGCTAAACAGCTGACTATTGAATCTTTAAGTGTCATGACGCTGAAACGTAGGCAAAGTTTGACTGTCAGGTTCCTTTTCATTTTTTTCCCATCAGTGCTGTACATGGCATTGATATCTGCTCAGAGCTTTGAAACTCCCATGTTTCTCTCCATATGTAGTTAAATACTCTTCAAGCTCTGGATTGCTTAGCTATATCGTAGCTAGGAGTTGCACATCTGCAAATCCATAATATTTGGCCAAATTAAAATGTGAATATCTAAGTGCTGCCATTCCCGAGCTGTGCCCGTGTCTGTCTGCTCTCTCTCCCAGGCTGCATTCTTTAACTCCATTCAGTGCTTCTCGACTTGATCTTCATC
>NW_009657304.1:0-628 GCF_000708025.1 Charadrius vociferus
GGTGGTCAAACACTGGAACAGGTTGCAAAGAAAGGTTAAGGATTCTCCATCCCCTGAGATATTCAAAACCTGACTGAGTAGTTGCACAGTGGCACTACAGGTGACATTGCTCTAAGCAAGGGTTAGAACTAGAAGATCTCCAGAGGTCTCATCCAATCTCAACAATTCTGTGATTCAGGTGACAAAGTATGCAACCTTAAACGTTTTGAATGCACAACTAAGGAATTTTTTTCTTTCTTTTATTAGTTTAGTGTTTCTGCATTCAACTTCAGATTTAGTAATATAAGCTCTGTGTTTGCGGACTTCAACATTTTAAGATGAACTGCCAAGTGGTTTTGTTTGACTGTTACACCAACCTTACTCTACAGGCAGCATAAAAAAACCCTTCCCTTTAGACATTGTAAGAGATTTTATTCAGCACGCGTTTGTCTTCTGAGAGATGAACTAGGCTTCCTCTTCTGTTATCTCCTGATGGGATCCCAGGTAGAGATTTCTGGATCTTTTACCATCAGTAAGGCAGCATGTACAGTTAATTAACCTTGCATTTGTTAGCAGGCGTTCTGTAAGGAGGGGCAGGCAAGAGAATAGATAGCATTGCTGGGAGGTGGGAGCCTCAATCCATCCCACT
>NW_009657305.1:0-629 GCF_000708025.1 Charadrius vociferus
GACAGGGCCCCGATCTCGGCTCAGCAGCCCCAGATCACCCCTGGGCGGACGAAATCCTCCTACGACATGTCCAGCACCGTGACGCTAACGCTGGAGGCGGACGATGTCCGCTCGCGGCTCATCTGCGAGGTGCGGCACCCCACGCTGACGGCCCCGCTGAGGGGGACGTACCGGCTCAGCCAAGCCCTGCGAGGTGAGGGCTGGGGGGGGACCGGCGCTCGGGGCGTCCAGCTCCTGTGGGGCTGGGGGTCCCAGGGCAGGGACAGGGCACCCCGTCGGCAGCGGAGCCGGGGGACACCAGGCACCAGGCGCTGCCTCTCTTCCCAGTTTCCCCCAGTGTCCGTGTGGTCGCTGACCCGCCAAGCCCCGTTGAGGTGAACAAGACCGTGAACTTCACCTGCAACGTGAAGGATTTTTACCCAGGAGTTGTGGCCGTCACCTGGCTGGAGAACGGGACAGAGATGAACGTGGAGAATGTCTCCCGGCTGGTGGAGACCCCCCAGGGCTTGTTCAAGCTGAGTAGCGTGGTGGAGATCAAAGCGGTGGAGGAGAAGAACGAGTCGGTGTTCACATGCCGTGTGGTGCATGATTCCCAGGCCCCCATCGAGAGGATGGCCACCCTGTGGATC
>NW_009657306.1:0-629 GCF_000708025.1 Charadrius vociferus
GATTTTGAACTCAGTAATATGAATATTCAATACAGAAATACAGTCCCAAGAGTTTATTTCTTTAGCTAAGGAACCCGAAGAGTTGCATAACTGAAAACTTTCATTTTACACTGACTTGTTTATTCTCCCTGGGTAAAACCCAGAACAGATCAGTCAATGAAGGAAACAAGTTCAATCCATGTATTCCTGACTGTGTGATACTCGTTGAGCGAGACAGAATCTGCTCTCATCACAACATGCACACACAAACTTAAATGTGAGAATATAGGAGCAAACGCTTGATTTATGATTTTTCTGGTATATTTTGCTCCTGAACTCAATTGCAAGTAAACTGAAAATGGGAAAAAACAGAGTCTAAATCTCTAACAATTGCAAAAGACTTGATCACAGGCAGGTAGTCCATTAGGTTACAGAGAGGTTTTTATATGTTCCAAGCCAAAGAAACCCCAAGATTTTTTTTTAACAACAGGCACAAAGGAGAAGGATTTTTTTGGGGCAAGATCCTGTAGATCAGGGCTACATTGTGCTGCATAGTTTTGTATTTCCAGAAGGCTGTAGGAAATCAGATCTTTAAAATCACTTACTTGGCATGTCATCATTCCTTGGGGGCATCATAAATTGGTTCTGTT
>NW_009657307.1:0-628 GCF_000708025.1 Charadrius vociferus
AGCTGTGGGCAGGCACTGTGGGACACGGTACAATTTCTTTCGATATCTATCTATATTTTCTAAATGTATTTTTTGCTGTCTTTTGAGAATGGAAGGGTTTGCCCTACATGCGGGCCAATAAAGCACTTTTGAACCTGAGATTCAGGAAACAGAGTGAGGAAGGGATGAGCCAGTCCTCCACCACACCAACGTTTGGAAGCATAAAGGGGAGAAGTGATGAGAGAAGAGAGGAAGAGCTGAAAGTGGCAGGTGCTGGTGCACGTGTATAGTCAGATACCAAAACAGAGCAGCTTGATCTGTGTTCATATATTCCTCCATATACTGGCAGAGTTTGGAAAGAAAGAAAAATGGAAGTTTTGGGGAGAAGAAAAAAATAGGAAAATAATGACATGAGGCACTCTGGGCCCATGGAAGGTTAAAAGAGCCTTGGCAGGTTCTTGACAGGTACAAGGACCTTGTATGAAGCTGGGAGGCCAAAGAACATTGTGGGGAGATCTGCCCATCCCAGGGGTCTCGGGCTCTTATGTTTATTTGCTGCATTACCTGCCATGTCTAAAGCTATACAGGACTCCAGCTTGCCAGGTACTGGTGTTGCACTGCGTTACCTCCTCAGGAATCTTTTTTTTTT
>NW_009657308.1:0-629 GCF_000708025.1 Charadrius vociferus
GATTCATAGCAGACCAACCTCATCTTGTTTTTGCGAGCTAAGAGGGTAAGATTTCTGTAAACCTGTGGATAGCTGAATTAAATTATAAATTACTACAACAGGGATCCATTCCTCGGTATCAGTGTGGTAAATAAAGGCAGCTGGATGTACATCAATCACACCTGAAACTGAATCAGATCACTACTGAAACATAAGTATATAATTACCTTCTGAAATAGTTGCCTATTTAAAAGTACGAGAAAGTTCACTTCAAGTAAGTGAATCAAAGACATTCAGCATTGCATTCCAAAACCTGTCCTCCCAAAGTCTTTTCAAGAATATTTTGCTAGTCTTTTCATAAGATGTTTCTTAATGTACTTGCTTTTAAAGCATATAATCCTTTCAGGTACAAAGAGGCTCAGTCCTTTAGCCCTTACAGTCCTGTGTACCTCCTCTGCATGACTGAAATCACTCATGAAGTTACAGCTAAAATTTGGCTTTTTACCTCTAAGGTGCTGCAACTATATTGGATAGCATCCTTTTATACTGTTAAGTACTAATACATTTGCAACATATTTTGCAAACAGGTATTAGCACCTCAGAACATCAGGTAATACATCAGGTCAAATTACAGCTTAAAGAAAAAAAAA
>NW_009657309.1:0-630 GCF_000708025.1 Charadrius vociferus
AAAGAGTGTGGCAGAGCAAAGCAGAGAACTTTTACTGGTAAAATAAGACACTGTTCACTGCGTTATTCTTTTCAGTGCATTCAGGCGCAGCTCAGTAAATACGATTTTGCCAATACTATTAAAAGGCCAGAGACTCTGTAGTGACCTGACAGCACAGGGTCTCAGGAGCTGTCTGGGCTTGTCTTGACTAATTTTAATTCGGGTTTTTTCAGTGTATGACAATCATCTACTGGCCAAGTGGGTATTGCCTAACTGGGTTGAGTTGGTCTGTGGATACTTTCTGTGTTAAAAGCCTAACCCCTCCATTGTAACAGTGGCTCTTTGCATCAGAAGGGGCTGTGGGAGGCTGTGGGGCAAATTTCAGACCTTGGCAATGAGACGGATGTAGACTGTAGGAAGAAAATGCAAGCACAGCACAAAACGGAGGGGAAAGAAACTCCTGCAGTGAACATCAAACTCTTTCCAGCAAAGGACACGGGAGACCAGTGACTCACACGACCTCCATTTCTGATGCAGTCTTTTTAAGGACCATGGAAGTTGTTGTCCTTAGGACCCAGCAGGACATGCAGAAGGTGAGCACAGCACCAGAGAAACTGAGTAGAAACAAAGAAGTTTATATACAACAATTTT
>NW_009657310.1:0-629 GCF_000708025.1 Charadrius vociferus
ATTATTTCTTGTCTACTGAGCCCTAGAGAAACAGATGCCCAAAATTTGGTGGCCAAATCTCATTTGAGAAATTAGACAACATTTGTGCCTTGCAGCGTATTAGCGTGGGCACTATTGTCTATCAGTTTCCTCACTGAGACTACTCTTCTGGGGACCAAAGAATAGACTTATTTCTCTCTCAGCTCAGATGATAGCATGGTACCACCATATTGATTAGTGAAGGAAGAAATCATGTTTGGTCCTGCTGCTGGCTTCTTTTAGGGGAAGGATGCATTAGTACTAATGCGCTAATCTCCTTTGGAAAGGAAACAGGAGATAAGAGCCTCCTCCCAAGGAGAAAACATTGAAAAGGTCATATTTTTATAGCAAACTGAAGAGCAAATATAAGCATAGAGGCAATTTTGTGCCAAATCCTATTTTGAGTGCTTCTTTTTTGTTTTTCTGAAGCAAAAATATCGTCTGAGCTGATTTTTTTCATTTTTGTGCTCAGTCCACAGTTTACCACCTTTCATGATGAATAAAGTAAAATGTGGCTATTTTTCATGAAAAGCTGCCTTTTGTACTTTAAAAAAAATATCCTTGTCATTTTTTGCATACTGCTTAGTCCAAAAAGAGTTATTTAGTAAGCT
>NW_009657311.1:0-630 GCF_000708025.1 Charadrius vociferus
ACATTTATTTTCTTAGACACTGTGCAACCTTAAAGTTATTTGAAAGAGACTGATCTTTTCACATAAGAAAAAAGAATTTCATACAGAGCTTGAGAAAGTAGTGAGGGAGGGTTGTCTGGCTATACTTATTGCCTCCGTATCTTCATGATGCAATAGAGAAAGAAAAGGGATATTTCTAAATACAGGTAGTTTGGGTGTCATACATGTGATTTATGGTGAATTTTATGATCTAATTTATCAGCATTGTAACTATTAACACACTAAACAACAGTTGCAGGCAAGACTACTCACAAAATTTAGAATATACATGCAGTCCAGTACTCCTTACAAGCTCTAGCTCGAATAGCATCCTGTACACGTGCCATGAGATGGCACAAGAGGAAGAGAATTACCAATAAGTCAGGTATATTTTCTGTCACAGACTTTTCCTCATAATCACACATTTATTGAATTTAACATGGAATGCTTCTGATTTGAATTTCAATATTTACTTCTAAAAGCTACCCTTCCTTTTGCTTATTACTGAGTCAGACTGTATAAGGACTCAAATTTGGCCTTGAAGCCAACATACCACCCGAAGTTTGACAAGTCCACCTGAAGCTGCACATGCATCCCATCAATGTTTACACA
>NW_009657312.1:0-631 GCF_000708025.1 Charadrius vociferus
GAGCGTGCCGGCACAGCCTCTGCTCTCTGCGAGCATCCTGCATCCCCCGGCTCGCAGTGCTGCGCTGCTGCCACCGGGGCTGCCTTCCTACACGCTTCCACGGTAAAAGGCTTTTCAGGCTGGCCCTGTTCCTGGAAGGAGGTGTACGTGGTGTATGAGCTAAGGGATTGCCAGTTGCATTTATTTAAATCAGGTTTTCTGGGCTGAAACGAACCCATTAGGTTTTTGGATGTTCAGACTATCTGGCCGCACCCATAATTATTCTTTGGCATCTCTGCCCTTGTTGAAAATGCATATTTGTAAGCTTTCCATATTTCCCATATTCCCAGTGCCTGGCTTGCAGCCTGCTGTGCCTGCATAAACATTCATGGTCATGCTGGTTCAGATGGACCAATTCCCCTAATTTTCTCATTGCTAGACTGTGAACCCAAATGGAACTTTGTGCGATCCGGAGCAGGGTGCGTTGTGCTCGTCCCTTCCCCATTTAAAAGCTCAGTGTGTGTCAGTCAGAGGACATTTTGGCTGTTCCCGCGGTAGGAAACAGCACAGCATCTGCCCGGGGGGGGGACACACCGCACTGGGCTCCCGGGGGCTCTGCTGACCGGGGTGGCTGTTGCTGTCACCCCACCAG
>NW_009657313.1:0-631 GCF_000708025.1 Charadrius vociferus
ACACTGCTGCCATTAGAAACAGCTCAGGATGTTAAAGGGTTTATTGCTACCTGCTCACCAGTACCACAAACAGCATCAGTAGTGTACGCTTCATAGAAAGAGACATCTCCTCGGTATTTCACTGACTGTCCTGCTCAGGGTCTTGTCTGGAGCCAGGACCAAACCGGTCCCATGGCCATCCAGACATGTCTCCTCATCCAGCTGGAACATGGGCTAGAAGCCAGTTCCCACCTCTAACCAAAGGAGCTTTCCTGTCCAAGAGATGTCTCAGCAGGCATCAGGGCTGTGTTCCTTGCACCGGTTCTATCGTAGAGCCTCCCCCTTCTGCTCCTTTTGAGGCTGCCCCTTCCTGCTTCTACCTCCCCAAAACCCAACTCCCACCCAGACCCCCAGCCAAAGCTGGTCATGTTCATCCCACCGCGAGCACTAAGGGCTTTCTCCTCACACAGCTGAAGGGTGGAGAAAGGGAACCTCAGGAAGACCAATGGGTGCTCCAGACCCAACTCATATCTCCACTGATGCTCTGCCTGACACTACAGAAACCCTCCCTGCTCTCGGGGGGTTCATCACAGCACCACTCCATGGGTACCGGTTACCAAAACAGCCTTTTTTTAAGGTTAAAACGGGACCA
>NW_009657314.1:0-630 GCF_000708025.1 Charadrius vociferus
AAAAAAGAGGCAGCTGCAGCATAGATTGGGCAGTCTTATTCAGCCAGAAACCACACCATCACTCTCTTCCAGACCCCAATCTCTCCTGCTCCCCCCCTGCTGTTTCATATCCCCAGTTGCCAATGAACCTCATTAGCCTTCCTGCATGAAGCACCTGCTAATCCACCCATCCTTGTTAGCACATTGAAAAGCATCTGGTGGTCTAGAAAGAAGTTAAAGCCTTTAACTCTATCCCTACCAGATCCATTCACTGCCATGCATTCAGGTTATAAACACTATAAATTGAAGTGAACTTCTCAGACTATACTGTCTCAGGTACCATCACGAACCATATATGAATGAACACAGCGTTCAGTGGTACCTGAACCTGGAGCAGTCTATAACCAACACTTGAACACCTTTCGTAAGATCCTCAAGAGACAGAAACAATTGCACTGTAGAGCTGGAAAATGCAAATGCAGGCAGACTAAAGGCTTTTCCTACACCCAAACATTTGGTTTTCCCCAATTTGAGTTCTGTGAACAGGTCAACTTGTTCACACTCTCTACAACCTATTCACATACTCCCACCATCTGCTAGCGGCAGCACTTTGAGAAAGCATACCAGGGGGCTTGGAACTAGGTGATCTTT
>NW_009657315.1:0-630 GCF_000708025.1 Charadrius vociferus
AGGGAGTGAGCGAGTGGCTGTGTGGTGTCTATTTGCTGGCTGGAGTTAAACCACAACAACATTGTGGCAGATGCACTCGCCCTGACAAAGACCCAACAAAGACCCCACAAACGTCCACAAAAACTTCCTGCCACAACTCTTGTCACACCCACACAGTGATGGTCAGCGATTCATATAAATATATATGTGTATATATAAAATAGATATTATAGATACACATCACATACTTGTAACAATTAGTAGACTAGGTGAGAAGAATGAATATAAATAAAAATGTTAAATTTATTGCATCTGTTAATCAGTGTGTGGAAGTTTTGAGATATTATGAGATACTTCAAAATGGATGACCATGAATGAAGTCCAGACTGCATAGATTGAATCTACACTTCAGACTCTGTTCAGGGTTCAGAAACGTAGCTTACATTGATTCCTACATTTAGATGTATACATTAACTGTCTTAACTTTAAATGGAATCCATTCCAAATCTATCCTGAAAAATTGTAAACCTCAGTGTTAAAATTAAATTTTAAGAACTATATATCTTAACAAAATATTTTTGCTTTTATAAAGTTCTCATGCTTTTAATTATCTTCAAAGTAAATAGACTAAACCTAAATATATTTTTTTTT
>NW_009657316.1:0-631 GCF_000708025.1 Charadrius vociferus
AACACAGTAAAATAAACTATAACCTGATATGTACGTGATCAGCTTAGTTTATGCTTCCTTCAAGCATCCTTTTTTCCCCCTGCCATCTCCCAAGATGGTTGGCCTGATCAAAAATCCTTTCCCACCTTTGATGCAAGAATTTCTGTTAGCTTCAATTTGTTTAAGGTCTGACATCATTGTACAATGACATGGAAAAACGCAGTAGTATATGCTCAACAAACGGACTGCCACTCCATGGCAGTGCTGAGTGATGAGGACAAGCTTATAAAGACTGTTACACCTCAGCTTAAACCACAACTCAAGCTAAACAAAATTGCTAAAATAACATGCTGGGAAAATTGTGCAAATATTTTAAGTCATTTCAATTCTTAGAATTTGTGTAAATATTTATTCCATGTTATTCACCTGTTCTTCAGAAATATAAGACAGATAGTAGCATGGCAGGAAAATAAGATTTGGAAGAACAACAATGCCACCAATACTTGTTGATATAAGAGCAGCTGAAATTGGGAGACTTTCCAATAGAAGCAATATGTTCCACAGCAGCGTCTCATAGATTAAAATGGGAGAAAAAGCACATACAAAGTCAATAGCATTGACCAAGAAGAGAGTACATGAAAGTCTGGATATG
>NW_009657317.1:0-631 GCF_000708025.1 Charadrius vociferus
ACTGGAGAGCTGCCGGCTGGAGGAACAGGGGCTTTGATGAATGCCGAACTGTCCCCTCCATCAGCTCTCGGAGACGGAGCAGGAACAGGAACAGCTCCAGCACTGGGACAAGTGTCCCTGCCTGGCCCTGCACCTGCTGGCAGTGCTGGGCTGGAGCCTGACCTCTTGGGGGCTGAAGGACCAGGGGATGTGCCCGGTGAATTCCTCAGCACTCCTGGGGCTGCTTACCCACCCCCAGGGGCTGCAGCCGGCCCCGTGTCTGGGGCAGAGACACCAGTGAGCCCCGACCTCGGTGCTGCCCAGGGAGCACCCATGTCTCCTTCCTTTGGTGGGTCACAGCCATGGGGGACAGCAGCTGATGCTCCTCAAGGAGCAGGTCTCCCTGAAGCCAACATACCAGGCTCTGGTTTGACTTCGGCGTGGGATGCCCCTGGCTCAGCAGCTTATGGACCAGCAGAACCCCCATCACCTGCCCTTGGGGACCAGCTTGGCACAAACGTAGGGCTGCCGGCAGCGGAAGGTCAGGGAGCTGGCATGGCAGAGCCGGAGCTGGGAGGAGCAGGCAGCGGGACTGGGTCTGAACCGTCCCTGATCTCCACTGCAGGCAGCGGGATGGCAGCTGGGATGAATC
>NW_009657318.1:0-631 GCF_000708025.1 Charadrius vociferus
TGACCATTCTGTGATTCTGTGAAATTATTCACGTTCTTCATGAATCTAAGTTTAAATATTTCAATTTAAAAGAGGCATTTGCTTTCCGAACTAAGGTCTAATTAGTCTGTTATAGTACCTGTGACTTTCTAATTATTCCATTTGAAATGTCACTATGTTTCAATATCAAATCAAAATACTGTTATTTACATTTTTATATAAAGATGGGTTTTCATGCATTCAATTTCAGGCAGAGGAAAATTCATTTGCAAACTCTGCAGGAACTCTCTGAAGTACAGAAAATGACACCGCGGGAACGAATGAGGCTGAGGAAGTTAAATGCTGCAGATGAGAAAGCAAAGAAGTTGAAGTAAGTTGAGCATAACATTAGCATGGGGCCCTAACAAAGCAGTTTACCCCGTCCAACAGCCTAATGAGAGAGAACTGTCAAGGTAAGAATAAAAATAGAAAGGGTCTTCAGCTACTCAAAGTGAATGGGGATTTTGGATGAGTTAAATCACAGTAATTATTTATGTAGAAAGAAAAGTCAGAATATTAGCCCAAAACTGGCACTTTGAGCGCTGTGTTTCTGGTTAAATAAGTATACGAGAGGTTTTCAGGTATGTTACAATAGGAGATTTTTTTTTTTTTT
>NW_009657319.1:0-631 GCF_000708025.1 Charadrius vociferus
CCTAGGTGGTTAGCACAGGCCCAATTTTTCAGTATCACCTCTGCCAGAAGTTACCATCTCCTCTGTCCTTTAAACATTCATTTAACTGTGCTCCGGCCCAAATCTTTGCAAGTAGCTTGCTTTAAAAATATGGATATGATTTTTGGTGGTGGGGACAGTAATAAGAAAATGCCTTAGGCTGGGAACATAGTTCCCCTATAGGGTCTCTGTATGTTCTTTGAAGGACGTGAGACACCTGCAAAATGCAGTCAAACATTTTGGTTGGTTAAATCACCCACTGTCTGACACAGAAAGGGTCGTTAGCAGCTATGTCTGTACCATTGGCACCTCTGTGGGTCCGCACAGTCCCAGACCTGGGAGAGCAGAGCTGCTGCGACCGGCCCCAGGAGGAGAATGAGACAACACTTCCCCAGGCAGCTTCAGGTGGGACCCCATCTCATCAGCGACTTACCACTGAGGAGGAGAGAGTGTGTTTGGTGAAGGGTTAGGGTTAGGTCAAGAGAGTTAGGAGTAGAGCTGATTTTGCACATTCAGATTCTGTTTATTTCACTGGGAGCTGCTCGTGAAGCTGCTTCTAAAATCTCCACAGCGCCATTGCCTGAGTCTTCAGTGGCATGAAGTCTAGCTGGAG
>NW_009657320.1:0-631 GCF_000708025.1 Charadrius vociferus
CTCTCATCACAAAGGAGGATATCAGACACCTCAGTTCACTTTCACGTCAGGACTATTCTCAAATTTATGTTTTTGAGAAAGTTTGACTGTTCTTAATTGTTAAGTTTCTGCTGATTTAAGACTGAGCATCACAGCAAGTCACTGAAGCCTTTAGGTCATCTAGTGTGGGTTACTGAAGAAAGAAATTAGCAGAATAAGGCAAACTGACACAGACATTTAAAAACATAGAGAGTTGGATCTCAACATACAGATTTCCTTGCTAGAAAGAGTCCTTGCTGCCCATAAGCTGGTTAAGGCTCTGAAATGACACAACCACTGTAAGCTTTATCATTTCTGACTATACCAAACATAGAAGATTAATTTCTTCAATACATAATTGCATTAAACATAAGTAACCCAGTAAGGAAAAACAGGGTTTTTTTGAGCTAGTAGGGGAAATTTTGGCTTGGCAGCAGAGTAGAGAATATACAATCAGGCCATACCAATACCACTGAAGAATAAGCAAATTCTAGCAGGACTGAACATGAGCCAACTGTATGCCCTGGCAGAAAAGAAATCCAACAGTATCTTTGGCAGTCTTAACTGGAATATGGCCAGTGTACCAAGGGAAGGGATTATCCCCCTCTACTCA
>NW_009657321.1:0-631 GCF_000708025.1 Charadrius vociferus
GCACTTACCATTTGTGTTCCCACACTTAGTGCAAGGGAAACAATTAGTCGCCTCTGTTTTGTACTTGGCCCATTGAGGGTGTTCTCAGCCAATACCAAAGCAGAGAGGACATCCAGGCGTTGCTCACTGTACTTTTTATCAGAAATTACTCTTTTCTAGATGAGACAGACACAAATTCAGACAAAAGTTACCTAAGCCCAAAAGCAATGGTCTTACCTCTTCTTTCCAAAGCTTACGGACTTGTCATAAATTGAGTATTTCTGCAAACAAGTTACATTTTGTGAACAGAGCTAACCAAATCTAAATTCACTTATTCAATTCAGCGGTATTACCTCTATATACACTTGGAATATGTGCAATTCAGCCTGAACATGGGTCAGGTCATACAGTGTACAAATAGTGTGCAAGCTGCACATGACTGCATACCAATTTTAATTCTAAGGTACATGTAATTTAATTCTTTAAATTATGTTTGAATCAGTGACTCCCTGATGTTGGTAACAAAATCCAGTTTACAGCTGAACAGCCAGAAGACACATAGACTTGATAATAACAAACACTTGCAATTCTCTACAAATTCTAATTTATCAGAAAGATTAACTGCAAAAGCATTTGCATGAACAAATGAAGG
>NW_009657322.1:0-632 GCF_000708025.1 Charadrius vociferus
CTGCACCCGCAGCAGACTGGCAGGTGATAGTAAAGTGGAGGGGGGCAGAGAAGAAGAGGGGGCTGACACAGTGAATGGCAGTGCTTCTAACAACGGAGACAGACCATGACAAAACCGAGAACGGGGCCAAAAGAAACCTCCTTGGATTCGAGAAGGAAAAGCGCAAAGCTCTGCACCCAGGGCAGAAGAACCCCATCCATCAGCACAGGCTGGGCAGAGCTGGCTGAGTAACAGCCCTGCTGGAAAGGGCCCCGGCGCTGGGGCAGAAGCCAGCTGAAACGGGAGCCAACGTCTCACTGCAGAGAAGGCAAACCGCAGGGAGGACCACAGGTAAGGGATGTTATCCCTTCCCTGCCTGCCACTGGCAAGGCCACTCTGCAGACACCTGGTGCTCAGGTGAGCACCCTCACTCACTTCAAGGAGAACACTGAGGGACCAAGGAGGGTCCAGCCCTGGGCTACCAAGGTGGTCGGGGCCTCAAGGGCATCACCCACAGGGAGACGCTGAGGGAGACAGGCCTGTTTTCTCTGGCAAGGAGAAGGCCAGGGACCATCTAAGAGCTGTCCACAGCTACCAAGATGGGAACTCAAAAGACAGTCGAGACAATCTCTCTCAGCACTAGCAGATGGTAA
>NW_009657323.1:0-632 GCF_000708025.1 Charadrius vociferus
CTCCATCACCTTCCCAGGGATGGAGGTAAGGTGAAGCCTGTCATTCCGCAGATCGTCCTCCTTGAAGACAGAAAGGATGCTGTCTTCCAGTCCTCAAGAACCTCCCTGATTGCCACAGCCTCTCAATAACATTGGCCAGTTCCCTTGGCACCTGTGAGTGCAGCAGATCACATCCTGTGTACTTACGTATATCCATTTTGTTTAGAAGTTCCCCAATTTGATCCTCTTCCATTGATGGTGAGCCTTCATTGCTCCAGGCCTTCCTGTGGGTGGGCCTGGGATTCCTGGAAGCAAGGTTTACCAGTGATGGCCAAGGTGGTGAAGGCATAGAATATCACAGCCGTTTCCATATCCTTTGTCATCAGGTCCCTCACCCTGTTGAGCAGTGAGCCCACATTTTCCCTTGATTGTCTTCTGCTGCTGATGCACTTCTAGGAGGCCCTCTTGTCCTTTATGTCCTTCACCGCATTCAACTCCAGGTGGGGACTGGCTTTCCTGAGCCCATCCTTGTGTGCTCAGACAGGATGGCTGTGACTGGGCATCTAAAACAGTGCTTGTGAATCTGAAGAAAATATGATATGAAGTTAGGGGCAACCATGCTGAAAGCAAGCAAAGGAGATGTTTTTTTTTTT
>NW_009657324.1:0-632 GCF_000708025.1 Charadrius vociferus
GAACGTAAAAACATGTTCTGCTCTTCAGGATTCAGCTCTGGTGAAAGAAAATCATTCTTTGCATCAAAACACTCTTTAGCGGGAGAGAGAACTAGGTATTATTGTAATTTTAGCAAGACAAATCAACTTCACAGGATTTCAAGAAACTGTAGAATAATATACCTGAAGGTAAATAGTCAATTATCCTTTACCTTTCCTATCCACTGAATGAGAAAGAATTCATGACACTTATGTTGAGATTGTTCTCATTTTAATTAATTTGATTTTTTCTGAAACTAACATAGAAACACACCAGCTACATAGTCAGGGTTTTTTTTATTTAGTATTTTTTAAATGAAATGGACAGTTATTGTTCCTTAATATCAAAAGCCTGAGCTACTTGTCAGAAGTTACCAAGCTGGTTATCATACACAAAAGACCCCAACCAAAAACTTTTTTCATTGCATCAGAAACCACCTGACAAAAAGATTATATTTTCCTGTGCGCAAACCCATACATACTCCGAAAACTTGCATATATCAAGCCAAGATAAAGAATTCCACCCCAATGGCTACAGAGTTAAGCCAGACTACTGAAAATATGCCTTTAGGAAAAACAGATAGAGCATGCATTGTTAAAGAAACAAAAAAAAA
>NW_009657325.1:0-632 GCF_000708025.1 Charadrius vociferus
TGGTAGATGTCAATAACTGGCTATTTTTAACTTTCAACTTTGAAACAAACATGACCTTAGAAGAAAGCTATGACTATCCTGAATTGCTGCTGCAAGTTACAAACAAAACTTTGAAACAGGAAAACCCTGTGAGAAACAGAGAGCTCAGTGTCACCGTTGCAGTGCTGTAGATTGGCGTCCTACATGTCAAACAATACTGAGAAAAGGAGCAGAAGTGGAAGTCATTTCAGGTTGCAGCCTGATTTCACAAGGTATCTACCTAAGATATGAGGAGCATACCTCGTACGGTTACACTGTTAGCAAGCAAAATGTGCTGTATAAATTAGTAGAAACTCCAGAGCGACTACTATTGGGTTACAAGACTATCAAGCTACAGCAGGGATCAGACACACAACCACCTCTTTTTCCAAAGACTGCTTCATAGATTTTAAAGCCATTATGCCTTCTACAAGTTCCTCTGGTCTGACTCTGTGTAACATGGAACAGCTATATTATCCTTTTGCTCCTGTGCCGATTCAGTAAATAGCATTCAACAAAAACACCACTGCCAAATCTATTGAAAAGTGAAGAGATGACGGCAAATAAATTTCTGAGGGCTAAGACTGCTGCTAATGGCCACGGTCATCCAACTA
>NW_009657326.1:0-632 GCF_000708025.1 Charadrius vociferus
AATATACATCAATAAAAATTACCACCTAAATTACTTCATTATTCACTATAATAGAATTTACTGGGGGGAAGACAGAAGATGAATCAGTATTAAAATCAAGACCTACAATTTCACTATTCCTATGTCATTCTCATGATGAAAAAGACAAGGTCTGAACAATGTTACTAATATCTGATCCCACACAGATATCCACTATCACTGACATAGCTGTGACACGAAAGCTATTATCCTACAGCAAGAAATAATTCCCAGAAGATGTACACTGGAATTCCACTAATAGCTGTATGCTTAAGAAACTTGATACATAGATCATCAGACCGACTTAAAATTGGTTTTTAGACAGAAAAATAAAAACTTTTGAAATAAGTACATAAATTGAAAGCTGTTCCATTTACAAATTCAGTATTACTGCAGCATAAAGGATGAGAAATCAAGCATCCAAGGAGGCAGGACACACAACATCTGATGCCAAACGCTATATTACTATTTCTGCTCTTTTTGTTCGTAGCTCCCAATTTGATAAGACACGTCAACGCCTGCTAATTTAAAAATGCAAACAATGTACATTTAAAAATAAATAAGTAAATTTTAGTAACTATTCTTCTCAATATATCAGTTACCCTTCAAGCTCA
>NW_009657327.1:0-632 GCF_000708025.1 Charadrius vociferus
ATTTCTTTTCCATGTGCTTAGTGACACTCATACACTACTCTAGAAGGTTAGTGAGGTAAGATTTTCCTTTACAGGAGTCACATTAACTCCTCTCCAACAGACTCCAATTATACATGTCTTTCAGTATTCTTAGTTGTTATTATAGACTATAATAGGGGTGAAAGACAGGTCTGCAGTTCCCAGGATTCCCTCCAGAGCCCTTCTGACAGTGAAATTACACTGGTAACTTCACAGTCTTATGGCCTTGTTACACCTTTGTCAGAAAGGTGTCCACCAGTTTCCTTCCCAGTGTCCTATTTTTATGTATTTAAAGAGCCTTTAATTACCAGTTTGATCATCCTCTCTATGGCACTCTTCAAATTCCTTCTTTTAGTCCTCTAAATGTCCTGCATATGTTTGACCTACCACATTTCATGGCTTTCCTGCTCACCTCATTTGGTCAAGCTTTCTATTTTTCAAGTGCCAAACTCTTCCCTGTGACAGTCCCCGTAATTTTCCCATTGAGCTATGAAGGGGTTTTTTTTATCACATTTTCTTTTTTGAATCATGATACACTTTTTATCTGGGCCTAAAGTTCTGGGTTCACAATTTAAGAAGGATGTGATAGTCCTTGAATGCATCCAGAGGAGGGC
>NW_009657328.1:0-632 GCF_000708025.1 Charadrius vociferus
AAAAAAAAAGAAAATTCTCAAATCAAAGCTAAGTAACTCACTCTCAAAGAAAGCTGGTTTTGATACATGGTATAATGTAGCAAAGTTGTTTTTTTCAAGTACTACAACTAAGGCATTAAGTGTGAACATCAACCTCTTGACAAAGTCAGGAATTTGTAGCTCTTACAATGTCCAGATTTTATTTTTTTTTAATGATAACACCAAATTGAACTATAAGAATTTCTTTTGATTTATTTACCATATTTCTATAGCATTTTCCAGAAAACAATAAAGAGTTTTCTTAGGCTGAGTGGGAGACCAATTTTTGCACAGTTATTTTTCTGGCTTCAGAAGAAACTATCTAGCACTATGCACGGGATATGCTATGCAGTTTTAGGCTTTTTGGTTTAGAAATTAACTTCTAATTGCAAGACTAGCAGGTTCTAAGCCAGAGATTTTGCCATTTTAGCAGAATTCAGACCAGAGGGGTGGATGGGAAGCTTATGGTTTTGCAAGATGCAGAGCCTCAAAGCATGCAAATGAAATCTATGTGAAAGTATTATTGATACAAGTCCCAAAATGCTTGGACTTTGTCAGTGTCTACTATCATGTAACCACCAGGGAGAAAAAAGAAAAGGAGAAGGGAGAAGGGA
>NW_009657329.1:0-632 GCF_000708025.1 Charadrius vociferus
AGGGCCACCTGGGGCACAAGGAGGGCCGAAATACATTCTCCCATTTCCTATGTTGATCAGTCTAACCTGTGCAATATTATGTGAAGCAGAGTTGGGAAGCAACAACATATTTCCTATTCCCCATTTCACAGAAAAGAAACAGCTGTAGTAACCATGTTTCATAGGAAGTCTGATATGGAGAGCAAATGCTACAAATGCCCCCACTGGGCATCATTGCCATTAGGGTTTACGCACTGCAATGCCTAAATTCTGGGCTGTCTCAGGCTTGGGCATTAACAAGGTGCTAAAAGTTTTGGTGCTGTCAAGTCTGGGTCTGTTCTGGGTCACACAGAGCTGTAACTGTCAGGAACCTGAAGGTCTATGTGCAAACTGCTTCTAGCGTTTATAAACCCATAGTTTCAGTAAGGGTTTTCGGATCTCAGTTCTGGCTTCTGACAGCCCTGTCCCACCTAAGCCGTACTTCAGGCACCCTTAAGAATACTACCCTGTCACCGAGCTTGTTCTGTATAAATCTCAGTGTAGATAAAAACTGTTCATATTATGCATTTATGTAGCTGTTGTAAACAGGCTTCCATTTTGACCACTGCATATGTCCTTAATTACACTAAAGAAGGTTACTTTAGTTTGGGTGG
>NW_009657330.1:0-633 GCF_000708025.1 Charadrius vociferus
TTTGTGCAACTCCACCGTGACGTGGCAAGTCAAGCGAGACTGCATTTGTAAAGGTCACTGAGAAGAGAAAGGAGCAATGATCAGGATTTGGATGATGCTGCGGGGAAAAATAGACTTTGAAGAATAACATAGTTAAGAAAAGGAACAAATTTGGATCTTTACACTAAGGTTACAGGGATATGATCAATCATTTTGCTTAGATGACAACGGTAAAAAAGGAAAATAATTCCACAGAAGTCTAAATAGTTGCAAATCCTGCAAGAACAGGCACACGGGGTACGGACCGTGAGTTCAGGGCAAAGAGAGGCAGGGACAGAGAGGGATGAGAATCACATCAATGAAGCCAAAAGAGCAAAGGGCAGAGAAAGAGGGAAGAGATGAGTTGTCCACTTCCCACATGTGAATAATCCCAGTGATACCACTCACGCACAGAGAAAGCTGAAAAAGCACATGTTGTAGAACTGGGCCGTTAAAGCAGGAGTTACCACTTTGCCTACAAGCAAAACACTTCAAAGTGGAGGCACGAACATCTGCCACCAGGTTACACCAGGAGTAGGTTGTACTACGCCACTTCATATGTCCCATGATACCCACATTACAGCCTCAACAGCATCCGCATTGTTAAACAATATT
>NW_009657331.1:0-633 GCF_000708025.1 Charadrius vociferus
TTTTTTTTTTTTAGTGCAGATTTAAGCTCTTGGATTGTTTGTCACAGTTTTGGTTTGTGGTTCTAGCCTGTCCTCTGAAGTTAGAATGGATTCAATTGCTTGTAATTGAGCTCTTCTCCTGCACTAGTTATGACATAACTGGCTTTTCAACTTACTTTGTCAGCTGAGCTCTGACTTCACCCTGAAAGGAGAGCAGCATGTATAATGTATTTTCTTCTGACTGAGATCAATGCTAAATGTGCCTTGTACCAAAACCTGATATTATCCAGATGTGCAGAAAAAGCTGTAAGAAGCTTTAAGTCTTGATATAATCTAAATCCTTTCTGGAGGTCAGAGGAATCTTAGGAGCACATTGTTTAAATTATTATTTCAAAATTCCTATCTCATATGCTCTTTGTGGAGTTACAGTAGATTTTAGGGCTTCCTCAGTGAGGAAGCTGGTTAAGCAACCTGAACTAAACTGGTACCAGCCTGCTAACGCAGGGATTCAGCTTTTTGAACTGTGTCCATGGTCATGTTATGTCTTTCTATATTACGATCTCGTAAATTGTTGTGTTTCCCTCAGCCCCTTAGAGGTATTAGGGCTTTTGGGGTGCGTGTGACATTTTTGAGGGTGAGGGTTGGTTTTTTTTT
>NW_009657332.1:0-633 GCF_000708025.1 Charadrius vociferus
CGGGCGGACACGGGGGCGGCGGTGGAGTGCCTTCGCCGTCAACCCTTCCGCGCCTTGGTGGACCAGGACGTCCAACCCGCCCGCTACCACGTGGCCTTCGGGCCGGTGGTGGACGGCGACGTGGTGCCCGACGACCCCGAGATCCTGATGCAGCAGGGCGAGTTCCTCAACTACGACATCCTCATCGGCGTCAACCAGGGCGAGGGGCTGAAGTTCGTGGAGGACTCGCTGGAGAGCGAGGACGGCATCTCCGCCTCCTACTTCGACTTCACCGTCTCCAACTTCGTGGACAACCTCTACGGTTACCCCGAGGGGAAGGACATCCTCCGGGAGACCATCAAGTTCATGTACACGGATTGGGCCGACCGGGACAACGGGGAGATGAGACGGAAGACCTTGCTGGCCCTCTTCACCGACCACCAGTGGGTGGCCCCGGCGGTGGCCACGGCCAAGCTCCACGCCGAGTACCAGTCGCCCGTCTACTTCTACACCTTCTACCACCACTGCCAGACGGACGCGCGGCCCGAGTGGGCGGACGCGGCCCACGGGGACGAGATCCCCTACGTCTTCGGGGTGCCCATGGTGGGCGCCACCGACCTCTTCCCCTGCAACTTCTCCAAGAACGACGTGATG
>NW_009657333.1:0-633 GCF_000708025.1 Charadrius vociferus
ATTTGTTCAGTGAATGGAGTGCTTAACCACCTACCGTTATGATGGTTGGAGCTCTTCTGTGCCAACCTAGCCTGCCACTTTCCAGTGGGGCAGCCCCCATCTTTGGGTGTCATGAAACTAAAGTAACATTACAAGTGAAGAAAGGTGCCCACAGTTTATTTTCAGCCATTTATATCAGGAAGGCTGAGCTTTGCTGACTTATATCAAACAGCTTCCCTATAATGCTGGTGTGAATTCTTTTTTGGCTGCCAGTGATTTTATGGAATAGCAATATCTTTCTCCAGTGTATCACTGTGATTTGGATTTTTTGCCTCCCTGTTGCAAATATATGCTGGTTGATGTTGTCACATGTCAAAATATCCAGTGAGATATGAACAGTGTCAGCAGGACTAGTCTCTTTCCTAGTGCTGCACATTCCAGCACAGTTTATGATATATTATACGCAGATCAATATTTAATGGACACATTATACTGTCAAGAGAAGAAGGCTTCCTATTCAAATTGAAGTTACTTTGTCTAGAGAGTGATGGGAAAAAAAAAATTACCCTCACATTCAAGAGAGAAGCCTCTTTCTTACACCTGGGCTGTAGAAAACGATCCTTTATGCTATCCAGGTAACAAGTGATGCCAAAA
>NW_009657334.1:0-633 GCF_000708025.1 Charadrius vociferus
TAAAAATTAAAGAAAAAGAAAAGCCATGCACCACAAAGCACATGTGCGAAAAGAGCTACAGTTTTCTCCTGCTAATCATTTTACAGTAGTTCCAGTAAAAGGGCCAGTGTGTTCTGTGTGGGACGGTGGAGCTCCTTCTGGAAAGACAAGCTAGTTACAAAACTTCAGGAGAAGAAAATAAGATCTGAGGATTCTACGTGTAAGAAGGGATGTAAAGCATTTCTTTTTAAAAAGATAATATTGCATATATCAGTGAAAGTTCAAGTTTCAGTAAGCTTCTGAGAATTCCCAGGTGAACTCCAGGGTTCCAGTGAGACTGAAGAGGTCTGTGCATATGGGGAGACAATTATGTAGCTAGAATCAGTTTTGTTAATGAAGAAATAGGTTAGGTCTTTCAAAAAGAAAAACACTTAAGTGATGACTTCGTAAGCTATTAGGTATATAAAACTGTTTTCAGCTAAAAGTGTTCTGGAGACTTTTATAAAGAGGGTAACCCTGACTATTTTACAGTGGTAGTGCAATCCATGAGAGGGAGATGGGTGCCTTCTCAAAATAACAGGCAGAATGCACTGTAAGTGTTTAATACATAAAGCTGCTAAAAGTGTTGCCATTTGCTTACACATTCAATCTCAT
>NW_009657335.1:0-633 GCF_000708025.1 Charadrius vociferus
GAGCAGAGGGGAAGAATCACCTCCCTTTTTAAGGACTATAAGTAACTAGGTTAGCTCTCTCATTCAACCTGCTTTTGGTTTATCTGCTGTGAGAAAATGTCCTCAGCAGGGTTCATTTTTTATCCCAATGATGTCTACATACCAAGTATATAGTAGGAGTAAGTCCCCCACGTGGCTGAGTGAGTGGGACTGTCCTGGGAGAGCAGAGGTTCATGTGTGCCATCATGTCTCACAGCAGAGACAGGAAGACATCTGAGTGAGTTGCAACATCTCAACTGCCTGAGTCCTCACAGCCAGCCCATGTGGTAACAGTAAGGTGTTATTTATGCTAAAAATTATGTCTACAGAATGGATTTCAGATTTCAAATGTTCTGACTTTTTCAGCATTTGTAAACTCAAAGATAGAAAAGTGAAATAATACTTTTAATGTAAGATGAGTAGATAAATACATAGTCAATAATGCTCAAATTGGTACCCTAGCTCTATGGTGGCAGTTAGATGATTATGGTCACATTCAGTGCCCATGACATTTGGTGATGAACTAGCTCCTGGGAAAACACCATTCCTGTCTTATGCTTCACAATATCCTGTAGCTTCCTTAAAAATTAAAAATGCCAGCAACATATGCCAAAT
>NW_009657336.1:0-633 GCF_000708025.1 Charadrius vociferus
TAATATATTCTTTTAGTAGTGTTTTCATACTGCTTTAGTGTATGCTAGAGAGCTCAGTATTCACAATATTGGTTGCACCTTTTATCTCTGCTATCCCAGTGTAGTTTATAGTCATCTATCACTGACCATTTCACTCCAGAACAAAAGGTTTGTAATTTACTGGATGTTTGTACTGTGAATTTGTCCAGCTCTCTTCCACCTAGTCATAGGCTATAAAAAACTAGAGTTGGACTAATGGCTAAGGTGCAGGGTATGAAGTTTTGGTGTATATGAAGAGTGAACTGGCAGAGGAGGCATGAGGAGGCATAAGGATTTTGTATTTCCAAAGAGAACGTTTTCAACACTCCTGCAATTCCAGGACGATGGACAAACATAAGAAAGCCCAGCATCTGAGGCTTCCTGGGAATGATTGCTTCCATGGTGAGTAAATGTGATCTACCAGAGGACCTTGTGGTGTTTTCTGTTGAAGAGGTCCTATGCAGATGAAGGTGAACACTGTTGTCAAGAAAAGGATATCTGTAAATTTTGTACAGAAGCAGAAAACTACATTGAGCTAAGCTTGCAAAGCACAAGGCTTTGAAATGTGTAAAGAGATTTGAATTCTTCTACTGTCGTCTCTTTGGAAAAAAAAAA
>NW_009657337.1:0-633 GCF_000708025.1 Charadrius vociferus
CCTAAACAGATGGGGTTTTGCTGTTGAAAATGTGTATGCATGTGTCTTGTTACATAGTGTAAAGCAATCAATATAGTGGAGCTTTCCCACAGAACTTCCTGTCCACTGTCGCTAAAAGCATCATAAACGACAAATAAGAAAACAAATAGCTGAGCCTAAACACTCTTTGTTCATGAAGGTTTTCTTATAAAGAGCAAAATTGCACTTACTGGCTTCGTTAGAGTTGTACAACTGTAAGAGCAACACTAAAGCTTGCAGCTCTGCTTCTTTTGCAAGCTTCTGAGGCTTCAGTTCTCTGGTGAATTGTATTTACTACCCTGCAAGAATGAACTTTTAAACTCTGCAAATGAACTATCCTCTGAAGCATAAGCTAAATAATCACGTATCAGTAACAAGATGCAACTATTACTTTGTGTTCAGTTGTCAAAGTCAGGCTCTCACTTGCCTCATTCATCCCTTCTCTTTTCCAGCAGTTGTTAAGCAGTTTTGTTGTTCTCCGCTCATCACTAATGTGAGGCGTGAGTAAGACACTCTGCTATGCTCACGGTTCAGATGGTATTTCTCTTTACCTTTTTTTGATGGCACGAGAGATTATGAATCTTACAGATAAAAAATGGTGTGCAAAAATTTTTT
>NW_009657338.1:0-633 GCF_000708025.1 Charadrius vociferus
GCCCTTCAGTGGCTGATCAAGGCCCCACGAGACTCAGTGCACCCCTGAACAAGGAAGTTTAGAGGGGACCTCTGGATGTATTTACTTCCTGTCCATCTTGAGACCCCACTCTGTAACCCTGGGATCTGCTCAGCAGTACTGGCACCTTCACTGTCATTTCCTGGTGGCTCATTTCTGGGCCTTTGAGGTTCAGCCATGAGAGCCCCTGGCTGGTAGTCTGGGGAGCAGGCCTTGAGCTGAGGGCACTAGCTTTGTGGATCCTGGCGTAGAGGAGGCAAGGTGCTGAGCAGCCACTGAAAGGCAATTCTGTAGAAGGTAGCGGTGCAACACAAGCTTGCAAAGAGGTACCAGTTGTTTCAGGAATGGTGCTAAAATGTGAGGAAATGCCCTTAAGGAAAGCAACACTTTGGAGCTATGAGCTCTTTTTTCCCTGGTATGTCTGAGACCAGGTAGGGCACTGTGTCCACGACATGATGACACATGTTTGCCTGGAGCTTAGGGTTTTTCCCAACTCTTCCACATCAGGATGACTCCCAGATGCTTTGGGACACTGGTCCCATATCCCTTTAAACAGATGGAACAGACTGCCCCATCCCTGACCTGGGAAAAAGAGCCATGGGCTTTTGGCTGCCT
>NW_009657339.1:0-633 GCF_000708025.1 Charadrius vociferus
CCTCAGCAATTCTATGATTCTGTGAATATATCACCCTGCGGCACAAGACGCAAGATCTCACAAGAGTAAGAGCCATCTCAGATGAGGAGGACACATAGGGCAAGAAGAGCAGAAAGCACCGGTAGGTTTAATCCTAGCCCCTGAAGTTGCAGAGGCATGCTGTCATGCAAAACGCAATTAATTCTTGGAGAGGGAGGACTCGAGACAAAGCCTCTTCACCATCTGAGCAAGTAATACCTGCTACTCTTATTTGTTGGGTTGGACTGTGCTTCAAACTTGCTCCAATTCATTTCTCTTCAACCAGACTCTTTAAAGGGTGAAGACTCAAGTATGGCATAAGACTGCCTAATTAGCAAACTCCAAATTACCTTCAGTAAGCACTGATCAGCCCAATTTAAGCACAACAGAAACTTTTCTATGCAGTAGCAGCAATTTAAGTGTCTGAGTAAACCAACGTGAAAACTGTGGCGTTTAATTAGCTCAAGAGAAGCAGCTTTACAAACTGTTCTGGTGGGCATGTAAATTTAAGTTCCTCCTAAAAAGAAACATGCCTAAATTCCTTTGTAAGTCTAGGCCTTACAGGCAAATGGGTGAGAAATTAATTAGTTTGCAGGACCAGGAGAATTTTTTTTT
>NW_009657340.1:0-634 GCF_000708025.1 Charadrius vociferus
GCCTGCCCTTCGGCCGAGGCCTGCTTGTCCCACGGCCCGCTCGGGTGGAAGCTGCCGGTCGTGCGGTGTGAGGCAGTGGGGGGAAAAACTCAAACAAATGACCCAATTTCATACAATACAATATAATAAGCATTTCGTTGTAGGAGGCCGCACGTTAGTTCCGACCAGGGGTCGTATAAAATGGGATCCTCAGTTCGCAAATAATGGCACCAGTTCAACTGGAGACACAGTAAACTGCAGAGTGAAAACAAGTGTGTAAGGAGAGGAAAAGGACCTTCTTAAGCCGGTTTCCACCTCTGAGGCCATGCATTTTCCCAGCTACCTTCTGAAGTTCAGCAGCACATTCGAGCTTGCAGAAGCAGGAGTAGTAACACTGCGGCCAGTTCAAACCATGACCAGCCAGTACAATGTTAAAAGCAATAATCTGCTTCTACATTCAATGATTGGTCACTGCCAACATAATTACAGCCTCAACATCACATTTTAACAGAACCCTGGAGTGAAAATAAACTCAGAGAGAGAAGCTAAGAAGACTGTAGGCTATCTTGTTCTTTTGAGTGGAATTCCTTTAGTTCTACATCAAAAACACTTAAGATGGATCCCAATTCTGGAATAATGTAAACAAAGCAATTAA
>NW_009657341.1:0-633 GCF_000708025.1 Charadrius vociferus
CTACCATGGTTAATCTATGTATCACACTACATAGTTTAGGATAAAAGTTCCTCCACCTTGGGGAAAAGAAAAAATAAAAATATGATGATAAAAGCTTTAGTCATTCTTACTTCTTGTTGTGTGTGCTTTAAGCTCCAGATTTCACTTGAAAGCTACCTTTAGGCTGCAGAAACTACTCAATTTTTTCACTAATTGGTTGAAATCAAACAAACAAGTTGTAAATTGACAGTTATTGATGATGCCAGCAGCAAAAGCAAAATAAACAGCCAAAGTTGTACAGAAAACAATGCACATTTGCCACGTGCAAAAGAACACCTTGTTGTGAAGCCTGTTTTGAAAGTGTACACTAGAACAGATAAGATTATGTAAATTTAGTAGTATGTCGATACTACTAAAATACCTAGATGGTCCCTACTTAGGGAAAAAATGTCAGTCGTGATGATGAATTTAGACTACTATGGTCTAAACTGTGCAAAATCCCCAACTACCCTATCTATAATACTGTTTTCTACCTAAACTTAAGCTAATATACATGCATCATCATCACACCTGTTTGCATAAAGCTGATTATTTTAACTGTACATTACACTGGCAACCCCACAGCACAATTTGCTCATTTTGAAGATGAGAACT
>NW_009657342.1:0-634 GCF_000708025.1 Charadrius vociferus
AACTATTGGATTGGTTCTTTTATTCTTCGGCGTAAAGTAACTATACATTTTTAGAAATGTTTAATAGCTTCTATTAAAAGTTAAAATGCCTGGTATAGGCATTATTTGTTTTTAAAGGTACTATCTTTGACATCTACAGTGTCCATCCAACAAGGAGTAGTTTGAGAGGTAAAAATACTTGAATCTTATTTTACAATTTTAAACATTTTCGCCCCTGTTATGGCATGTTTAAAACTTTTTTTTCCCCTTCTAAATCTGTTTCACAAAAAATCTCTTGAATCAAATGTCTCTTGTTCAGTTAGGTCTATCATGAATGTAACTATGCTCTGGTGTTTGGGTGAAATGAGTTCTCCGCTATTGTCCACTGCTACACCAGAAATGGGGGGAAGTGAAAAAGCTAGACATCTTGTCTATGGGTAATTCTCCTATCTGACAGTGATTATTTTTTTAATTTTTTTTTAAATAAAATTAGCTTTGTGCCTTGACATAAGGGAGAAATAAAATAGTGATATACTTAACATGTGGGTAAAGGATAACATATCTGATGGAACACAAAGTATGTTATAGTTATCTGGTAGCCTCTAATAGTTTGGGTGAAAGGAATCAATTTTTTTTTTTTGCTATATTTGGTTGC
>NW_009657343.1:0-634 GCF_000708025.1 Charadrius vociferus
TGTGAAAATTCATCACAGCATTATGGTCACACATCGTATTCTTTGTTAACATGGCTGTATTCTTAGGAATGCTCCTTTTTTCTTGCTAGGTGCTCACAGCTTACAAACACCCACCTCACAGCTGCACCAGATGTCAACCCTTACTCAAATTTGTCCTCTTAAGCCTTGTTTAAGAGGAAATACCTCCCTCAAGTTACTTGGTAGGGGCTGTAGATTCTGCATTAACTGAATGGAGTCTTTGAGGTTGTGCAAAAGCTCTGGCTTGGAAAAGATCTGATGCATCTCGAGACGTGTGCCAGAGCTTGATCTAATCATAGTTATCCTTCCTATATCTTTGCACCTCTTCAACTTTTAAGCCTTTCTTAATTCCTTTGGGAAACATTAATTTATTTATACTTTTGACCAGTTTCTTCTGCCTACCTCCCCTCTCACCGGCCATGGAATATGTTATACCTCTCAGCTGACAGTCTGTAGAATAAAGGTGTATCAAGCCTTGCTGCATGATCCAAAGGATTCTGTGGGACCCATCTATCTTTAATAACGCAGAAGAATACTCTCCTCCCAGTGAAAAAAAAAGAAAAAAAAAAGCCAAGATATACAGTTTTTAAGAAGTACTATAATTTAATTCTCTCCG
>NW_009657344.1:0-634 GCF_000708025.1 Charadrius vociferus
CATTTAGTACCCAAACTGGGAGCGCCAAGGGAGCCGCTGGGCATCCTCACTTCCCACTGAACTCATTCATCCCTCTTTTCACATCAGTTTCTTCGCTTGGGCCAATTAAATGTATTTCCTCAGTGCCTTACACAACCCTCAACGTGTCCCCCGACGTTCCTGACGCTCCAGCGAGGTGTTGTTCTCAGAGGGGTTTGTGAAGGCGAGATGTCCATGTCTAAGCTGTGAACCAAACCCAACAAACCCGGCTCCTACCCCGTGTTTTCACCGCAAACCCTCCCCTCCTGCCTCTGTGCCGTGGATCCCCCAAGTGACGCCCTGCTGCAGAAGACGCTTGCCTCCAGCACCGGCCTCAGAAACGCCAACTTGAATTTAAGAGCTTCGTTTTACAGAGGGAAGAGCAAGTTTCACACGCTCATCCCAAGCGCTTTGGGGGTTGTGACCTTTCAGGCTGCTCAGCGGGACCAGATGGACACACATCTCTACTCGGGAGCATCTGCCTCTTACAGCTGCTGTCAACGTCTACAAGCACTGAAACAAATTAAAAAACCTTGTGTGTAGAATCACGTGGGTTGGAAAAGACCTCTAAAATCATCGAGTCCAACCCTTAACCCAACACTGCCAAGTCCACCAC
>NW_009657345.1:0-634 GCF_000708025.1 Charadrius vociferus
AGAAGTGGGGATTTGGCAATGGCATGTGGCAAACTAGTGTGCCAAAGCAACTTTGACGTGCTCATTTTTCCCACTTACCGGCTGTCTAAAAGGTCATGTAAGGAACATTTTGACTTTAGTGTTTGGCATAAATAGATAATGCCTTTTGGAATGATAATATGAAGGATTGGTAATTGGAGCCCTATTTACAGTAATGCAAATGGAAACACAGAAGTGGGTCTGAACCAGAACCATTTGTTCCTAATTTGTTCAGGATATCAAAACCAGTAAGCAATTTTAATACTAAGATTGTACGAATGTTAATTTGTTCTACTGAATATCCTTCTGATTGTGCCATTTTGCAAAATTATTGATGTCCTTTTTTAGCTAGTTGTAGCTAAAGCCTCTGTCCCAAAATTCTGCAAAGCTGATAGGTTTTTGGAGTACACAAGGCTTGCTTACTGCGTCTTGAATTATCATGGAGGTAATTATTACGCAGCGTTTTTATTGGTATGACATGCTTAAGAGGTAACAAGTGTAGGTTGCTAACAGAAGACAAAATAAGACTTCACAGTAGTTCAGTCCACATCACATTTCAATAGTCTGATCTCCATAATTTGCATCAGCAGATTAGGTCTTCTTTCAGACCTCATTT
>NW_009657346.1:0-635 GCF_000708025.1 Charadrius vociferus
GTGCTCTGCCCTGGGGACCTTGCCCCACTGGGTGTCCAGCCTGCAGATCCCAGCTCTTAGGGGTGCCCAACCCTTGGGCTCTCACCCCACTGGGTGCTTGTACCTGGAGACCTCATCCTGCTGGGTGCCCATCCCCAGGGACCAGCACTCCAGCTTGTTGCCCCTGACCACTCGCATCATTCCCCCCCAAACATGCCATGTCTCTGTGGGACACCACAGTGCCACCTCCCTATCCCTCTGCCAGGGAGACCCTTGAGGACAGCATACTCCCACCATAGCCACAGAGATGGGAACTTTCTTGGTGCCCCCTCGGAGCTGTGTCCCCCAGTCAGGACCTCTCCAGTCCCTTGCACCGAGAGGGAGCCCACCGCCCCCTTACACCCTGCCAGGCTCAGGCATGCTGAGGGCTGCTCTGGCCCTGGGAACCAAGTGCTCCCTGAGGACATGTGGCCCAAAAGTCGACAGAGTGAGCATGTCTGCATGCTCCTGCTGTGCTCCCAGCCTTGACCATCCCAGGAGGAGGACAGCCATCCTCTCCCCAGCCTTGCGGGCACTGCCATCCCCCCTGACCCCTGCCCTCCATCCCTTCTCCAGCTGGAGGAGGAACTGCAGGGCCTGCAGAAGAAGCTGAAGGG
>NW_009657347.1:0-635 GCF_000708025.1 Charadrius vociferus
TCTTTTATGCTTTTCAGGCTCAGGGATAAGAGAGCATGCTTATATGCGAGTGCATGCGTGCATCTCTGCCTATACAGTTGCTCAAGTGGGAAAAAACACCGTTTGCAGTTCACACAGGAGGAATTTCTGATGGAGACAACAGTGCTAAGCAGAAAGGCACCTCCTGATCTCTAGCAAGTGAGGCCCACGCTTGCGCACACACACACGCACACATACTCTCTGGGCGCTCTGCATAATACATGCAAAGTGCTTGCCCTTTAATGAATGTAACCTATGGTGGCTGGGATGCAGCCGGCCAGACCTTGCCATTAATAAACTGGGAACATTCTTCTCCTTTTTAGTCCCTTTCAATGCCAGCCCTGCGGTTTGATCTCCCTTGAATGCTGCTCCCCCTCATTTGGGGCTCCAATTCTGAGAAGATTTGGCGCATTGTTTGAGGTCGCAGGATGTCGGATTGATTTCGAAGCTTTTGTATTGACTCCGGGCTCTTGAATGAAGCTGTCATGTGTGTCTGTGGTTGGCTAGCAGGCTGTCCGGCTGCAAGCTGTGCCTTCCTTTGTTGTTTAGGCCTCATTGAGCTGAGGGAAGAGGCTCATTTCAGGGTGATTTACCACCACCCAAACACCAGCTGTCTG
>NW_009657348.1:0-635 GCF_000708025.1 Charadrius vociferus
GGTGTGTGGCCTCACACGGGGGGGATCGCACGAGGGGTCGCACGGGGGCATCACGGTGCACATGGTGGGGATCACATGAGGGCGTCGCACAGGGGATTTGCACAAGGGGCATCGCGGGGGGCACATGGGCTCGCGGGGGTATATCACAGGAGGGTGTCACATAAGGGTTGTGTGGCCTCACAAGGGGGGGATCACACAAGGGCGTCGCACGAGGGCTTTGCAAGAGGGGCATCGCGTGGGGCACACGGCCTCGCACAGGGGTATCGCACGAGGGCATTGCACTAGGGCATCGCTGTGCACAGGGGCTTTGCACAAGGGGCATCGCCTGGGGCACATGGCTTTGCATGGGGGTGTCGCACGAGGGTGTCACACAAAGGTGTCACGGTGCACATGGCGAGTATAGCACGAGCGTGTCGCACGGGGGTGTGTGGCCTCACGTGGGGGTATCGCACGAGGGGCATCACATGGGGCACACGGCCTCGCACAGGGGCATCGCAGTGCATGCGGGGGTATTGCACAAGGGGTGGTGCAACAGGGGGGTGACCTCGCATGGGGGTATCGCATGAGGGTGTCGCACGGGGGCTTTGCACGAGGGGCATCGCATGCGGCACATGGCCTCGCACGGGGGCATCACA
>NW_009657349.1:0-635 GCF_000708025.1 Charadrius vociferus
GTGCAAGGCTCTGTGCAATGCCCACGTGGTGCACGTGTGATGGCCGTGCAAAACCCCGTGCAATGTCTGCGCAAAACCCCATGCGATGTCCGTGCAACGCCTGTGTAAGACCCCGTGCGATGCTCGTGCGAGGGCCCGTGCAATGCTTGTGGGATGCCCGTGCGATGCCCGCACGATGCCCATGCAAGACCCAATGTGATACCCGTGTGATTGCCCGTGCAAGACCCCCGTGTGAGGCTCCACGCAATGTCCCTGTGATGTCTGTGCAAGGCCCCGTGCGATGCCCACATGATGCCGGTGCAAAACCCCGTGCAAGACCCCATCAGTGCTCACGCGGTGCCCATGTAAAACCCCACGGGATGTCTGTGCGATGCCCGTGTGATGCCCGTGCAAAGCCCGTGTGATGCTCACGCGATGCCCATGCAAGACCCTGCGTGATACCCGTGCAAACCCCGTGCAAGGCTCTGTGCAATGCTCGTGTGATGCCCGTGCAAGACCCCGTGCGATGCCCACGCGGTGCCCACGTGATGCTCATGCCACGCTCCGTGCGGGGCCCACGTGACGCCCACGCGATGCCCGTGCAAGACCCCGCGTGACATCCGTGCGAAGCCCCGTGCCGTGCCTGCACGAGGCCT
>NW_009657350.1:0-635 GCF_000708025.1 Charadrius vociferus
GTCCAACCATTAACCTAACACTGGCAAGTCCTCCACACATGTTTGAAAATCCCAAATGCAAAGCAATTGTCCTTCATTATACCTCATCACTTCCTCACTTTCATATTTTTCAGTCTGCTTTTAAACTCAGAAGCGTCTGAAACCCATAAATTTTACTTCTTTATAGTAATTTAAACACTACTGTAGATCCCATTGAAATATCCATATACTGGAAATCTCAAGAAACATAGCTATATAATATGTTTAAAGATTTGTCATGGTGGAATAGTAGATAGAGGTGAAATAACATGAAAACCACATTTTAGAAGCTTGTAGTTCTAATGAAGGTGCTTACCTGTGGTACAGTAGTAGTGCAGTTTTTATCTCATTTGCACAAGCATGCTCACTAAATATATAAATAAAACAAATGTTGGCTTGACCCAGCAAATCTATCCCAATTTTCGCAACTTCCTATTTAGAAGAAGGTGTCCAGTGTCCTTACACAAGAGTTGTTTTACTTGCCCTGTCCCCAGCGGCTGAGTGTTCTTGTGAACTGACCTTTCCAGAGTATTTCTGTAGATGGACTCTTCATCACAGCTACTGAAATCAGTCATAAAAAAACTATTAACCTAAGAGGGATCACAGAATCACAGAAT
>NW_009657351.1:0-635 GCF_000708025.1 Charadrius vociferus
GTCAAGCAGGACCTGCTTTTCATGAACTTAGTCCAGCTGATTGACAAGCCACCTTCAACAAATAGGACAAGGTCTCACTTCGTATTTCACACAATAGTGTAACTCCTTGATACCTGCTACATAAAAGTTAAAAAAGCAAATCTAGCTACCAATGCTGTCTTTTAGATAGACAAAGTTAGTTTTTGATAATTTAGTCCACTGCTTTTGACATCAAGATTAATAGGTGAGTGCTACTTGCAGTATTTTTAAAGATTTCAAGAGGATAAAAAAAGGAAACTTAAGGCTGTCTGAAAAATGGATGAGAATGTGATAGTGATGCAGGTGTTTGTTGTTGAAATATTTAAGAGAAACCTAATCTAATAAAACAAGTGTAATCACTGCACACAACTTGATTTTAGTAACAATCTACACTGACCATACATCACTGACTATATATTAACACTGCAATAAAAAGCAAAACACAGCATAATTGTAGACTGAGTGTCAGATTGTTTAAAATTCAAACCACAACTTTTAGTCTTCACAGTCTGATATGTGGGCCAGCATCTCAACACCACTCCCATCCGTCCAGATTTCTCCTCAGGGAGGTCCCTCAAAAGAAACAGAGTCTTCATTTAAAAAAATAAAAATAAAAA
>NW_009657352.1:0-635 GCF_000708025.1 Charadrius vociferus
CCTGTATTTTTGATAGCAATGTTAATCTCACCCAGCTGCTGCTGAAGCTGTTGGCAAAGGTAACTTTAATTGCCTTTTCAGTATAATTCAAGAGAAGTCAATACATCTTCATTGTGTTGATTTTGCATTGTAGATTTCAAGCCTTTAGCTGCAGGGATTGTAGGTAGTTCAGAAAGTTATTTTTAAATTGAATTTCACACTCTGGGATTCCCTAAGTCATAAAGGAGGGCCTTCCCACTGTAGGGCATAATTCCTTATACCTACACCGTCTGCTGATTTCAAGGTTGGTCTTTGTCCTGAATAATTTGAACCTGGAATTTGCCCAGCAAGAGGACTTTGAAACCACTTCTGAACAATCGGCATAACGCTCAGTTTGGTAGAGTTTCTCCTTTCTTTCTCATTACAAATGTTGAACAAGTTGCATATCTTTTGGCAGAATACATGGCTCCTATTTCTCTTCTTCCATAACTGGAAAATTCCTTATAAAATTAGTATGCTAACTTTGTGAAGTGCTGGATAGTTCTTACAAGGCGGTATGTCACCACTAGTTTTAAGTGTTTATGTTTTTCATTATCACAACTCGAATGTTTTGTAACACTAGTCTGCTTCTTTTAGAGGCTTTTTTATTAAAGTCA
>NW_009657353.1:0-635 GCF_000708025.1 Charadrius vociferus
ACCATCTTCAGAAGCTTTTGCAGTACCTCTCCCACCAGACTTAGAAGATGAAGGTCTTCTGATGCCGGAGAACTTGACTGAGGGAAACCTTGACTGTGAGCAGAAGGTGTTGAAGAAACGGTATTATGGACAGCAGGACAAAGTAAGGCAAATAATAGAGGAGGGCATAGATCCTTCCCACTCTTACTCCTGTGTTTCACTTTGTGTCCCAAAATGAATTCCCTTGCCACTTTGGGCAATCCACGCTTGTTAGATCCAAGCAGAGGAGTAATTCTGCCATCAGGACCAAGCAGTCATTTGTGTAACTAGGAAGACAAGTACCTGCAATTAATCTGCAGGTATAAAAAATGCAGGTGTAGAAAATAGGACAGCAGAAGACAATTTAATGTGCAACATGTATCTGTTTCATTGGTAAAAATTATCAAATGTTGAACAGAAATACTAAAATCTGAGATATTTTTTACTTGGGACTCCACTACCTTCAACAGAAATACAAAGAAAAGTTAATAACCTGTGTTGAATATTTGACACTGAAAACAGATTGGTTTTAAGTCTGTGTCATAGTTAATGAAGGTCTTGAGAATGGCTAGGAAATATTAGCTAGTAAATATCATAATCATAGAATCATAGAATGG
>NW_009657354.1:0-635 GCF_000708025.1 Charadrius vociferus
TAGAGAGATCATGTACTTTTACGCCATCATGAACTGGATAGTATCTGTTTCAGTGCTCTTACATGGAGATAGCATCACCTTCCCTAAAGACAGAGGGAACACCTCTTTTCAATGCTGTCGAGTGGTACCTTACAGCTTAGATCCTTAGTGAGGCTGGTTCGCTTATCAGCCTGCAAGAGCGGATTAAAGTGCAACAAGCAGATTTCACACTTCATGACATGACGCAAATGGTCAGTGTAGACATGGAACTGCAATCTTCTTGCTTACTGCTGGTCAGACCACAGGAAAAGAGTGGCTTATAGTATCATTGTCCTCTTGTGCTTTCCCAATATGGGCTTTAGCTTAGCAATTCAGACCCAGTCCTGTCCAATGGTCTGGCACCATCAGGAAATACTTGTCCATAGCTTCACAAAACCTGGTCCGGTACAGCTCTGGAGAGACCACAGTTGGCATCTTACCTAATGCATAAGAGTTGACAGCAGTTAGAAATGGGTAAAGAATTTGCTGCAGTACAGACAGATGTCACGAGATTACAACACCAGACAGCATAATCATGAAGGCATACTGTACATGGAAGTGTCTTGGAACCAACAAGCACTAACAGCTGCCTTTTTTTTAATTATTATTATTTTTAT
>NW_009657355.1:0-636 GCF_000708025.1 Charadrius vociferus
AGGAACAATAATTCTTCATTCTTAGATCTTCCTTGTGAAACAATGTCTTACGTAAACTACGGTTCGCTTAAACTTGACCTGTATGGGGAAAGGTCAAACAGGTCGATGTGGACCAGAGTTCATAATCCACAAGATCAAGTCATCACCACTGTTTCAGTCTCTATGTGTAGGTAGGACAAGTGTGTCATGGTATCAGCATCCAAAGATAGTTGTACAATCTACATTCTCAGAAGGCATTAACATCAACTCCATATGTTCGTATAACACCACAGAGGTTGCTGTCTCTTATGTGCTTATTTTGATACCTCTGCCAGGCAATTTTTAGGTGGTGTTTTGCATGAACAAAAATATTTGTGCAAAACATGTAACGCTACAAAAAACTGTGGCTTATTCTCTGCTTTGGGTCTTGACTTATAGCTAGCATTTCTTCTGTATATCATGGTATGTTATTTCCATGTCTTCCAGATCTGAGGGTGAAATGGTGTCCAGTTGTGGATGGTTGTCAAGTCAGCATTTCTTGCATTTAACCTCAAACTCAGTAAAGCTGTTAGAGGTTTAGAGGGTCACAGCAATGCCTGCTAAGTGAGAGTTCTGCAATCTGCTTTTTTACACTCACACAGGGAAAAAAAAAAAAAA
>NW_009657356.1:0-636 GCF_000708025.1 Charadrius vociferus
AAAAAAAAAAAGGACGGACTCCACCTTTATAGTTGTTCAGAATTATATTTCAAAAAGCTGCCATTCCCTGTCACATGCATGAAAAAATGATAGGCGCTCAAAGTACAGCTATAGACAAGAAGTCAAGAACTCTCTTTTCTTGAACTAACAGTCCTCAAATAAAATATGTTCTCCGTGATGCAAAGAAGCAGTACCTTAGTGGTTAATGCCTTAGGGATATTTCATTATTTCTGTGTGTGCTGTACATGTGCTATCTTGTATAAGCAAGATCATGAGGAAGACAGATAAATAGATAGTTTTATTATCATTAAATCAGTTTGGGGAAAAAAATGGCCATTTATACAGGGTGCAATTTATCCTGTTGTCCAAAAATTAGACATCTAATTTGTTTATTTAAATTTCCTGTTGTCACTGGATAGATATAACCTCCTCAGGAACGAATTTCAAGGAATTAGAGAATTGGTTTCTTTAAATGGAATTGACAGTATTTTAACTTGTTCCCATTGCGTCTTGTCCTTCCACTGCATACCGCTGAGAGAAGTATGGCTCCATCTTCTTTCTACTATCTGGTATTTATACCCACTGAGAAAGTCCTCTCCAAGCCTTCTTTTCTCCAGGTTGAACAGTCCCAGCTCT
>NW_009657357.1:0-637 GCF_000708025.1 Charadrius vociferus
CAGGGCGACTGCGGTGTTGTGGAGGGTCATTGGATGCTTTTTCCACCTACTGGCTTTGTAAGCGGTGTTTGAGCAGCGAGGAGCTGTGTTTGTTATCAAGCTGGTGCAGGTGGCACGGGTCCCCCCAGCCTTGGGCAGATAGCAGCTCTTGCTGTGCTGCAGTGGCTCTGTGCCGTCCCCAGCCCTGCAGGGTCTCTGAGCTTCGGGATGGTCCCCTCTCCTGCCCTGTGGAAGAGGAGGACAGCCCACGCAGATATGCATGGAGATAGCCCCAAGCTGCCGTCGTGCCCTCGGTCCTGTACAGGTGGCACAGGGCTTCAAGTGATGCTCATCTTGTGACAGTGGCATTGCAGAAAATTCACTGCAGTTATTAAAGGCTGCGGATTATCTGACACTTAAGATCCCATAGGGCTACTCAGACAAACGTTGTCACCTCTCCACTGCGTGGTCTCTGCCAGAGCCTCATAAATACCAACGGATATTAAAGATCCTGTTTTCAGATGTGTTTCACAGTTCAGGCATGATGAATGTGCCTTGCCCTGTCAACATGACTGTTGTGTGGCTCTGTTTCTCCCTCTTGTAAACTTTTTTATCCTGGATAGGGTACAAAATGGGATGGTAAAAAGAGCAAGAGGTG
>NW_009657358.1:0-636 GCF_000708025.1 Charadrius vociferus
TTTTTTTTTTTTTATCTGAGGGTAACTGACTTTTTCAAACAACTGAATAACTTGTGTAATTATTTTATTCTTAATGGGTATAGAATAAATATGAAACATACTTTTCAAAACAATAGTTGGTTTTAATTAATTTTGATTGACGAGATGCAATTCTGTAAATAACAACTATAATTTCATATCATACTTTGGTGCAGTGTTCCCCCACGGAGGAAGTAGAAAAACGATGTCCTCATTTGGCCTTGCATTTATTTCCTGCCCTTACTATTGTGCCACCATAATGCCACAGGACAGTCTCCCTGTTGCCATTTCTTGTAGTCAGTGAACATGAAAAGTATTGTTATGCTAATGGTCCTTTCACCATCATTTCTCTGAGGATTACATCAGCAAATGATGCCCTCCTGCTACCTCCTCTGAATGAAACACACCCTTGAAACAAGTGCTGCTTCCCCTTCTGGCCATCTAACTTGCCCTTAGCTATTTCTAAAGGGAACAGCACAGTAATTATTCACTTTATTCATTATCATAAAAATCTGACTTGTCAAAAGAAACATGATTAGTACCTTCTCTTTAAATGGCAAGAATTCTCATAAGATGCTGTGCAAATGAAATTGTACATAAAAACACGTCAAAAAAAAA
>NW_009657359.1:0-636 GCF_000708025.1 Charadrius vociferus
AAACACCACACACCAAAAAAAAGAAAAGAAAAATCCTGCTACAGTTTAAAAAAACATTGTGACAGGCAAACATTATTTTAACACCATTTACCCAAGTAATACTTTTATCTGAAGTTTATTACACCTGTCTGTCTCAACAGGTATAGTTGTATTTTTAGGCAGCTCTTAAATCCTTCAAAGGGGCTGTCACTCAGTTATCCCCTGCCACCTCTGGTGAGAGAAATGTGTTTTCTGCTGCTAGTCTTTGCCTACGGTTGAACACAAACACACATTGACCGATGCTCGCCTGTCTCCTTTCCCCTGGGTGGCAGTGCTATATAACATTTACCAACAGATGCACAGAACAGAGCAGTGCAGAGTGACATTGCTGTGCTGGGGAGACAGAAGGACACCAATAACTGTACATATAAACAAAACCATCCTGTCTGACTGAGGATGGGAAATAGCTCTAGACGCCTAGGAAGGTCATCATGTAGGACCAGTAGGAATAAACTGATACTAATGTGGCTTAAATATGCTGCAAAGTGTGTAGGATCCAATTCAGCTGCAACAGTGATGACATAGGCAAAACTGATTTAAATGTTGTACTGGTTTTGTCTGGGTTAGAGTTAATTTTCTTTACAGTAGCCTGTATGG
>NW_009657360.1:0-637 GCF_000708025.1 Charadrius vociferus
CACTGGAATTTTGTTGGAAACAAAGCATGTGAAGTTTTTTCCATCTTACTTCTTTCTCTCTAAATGGCTTGCCCATACACTTTAGGAAGGCAATCCCTTTCATGTCGCATAGCACATCCTCACTGGCAGCTACAGTGTGTGCACTTTATTAGAGCCTTTTTTCCCCCTATATATAATGGCACCAATTAAATTACCTTGCAGCCTGACCTTAATCTGGCAGGAATGATTATTCCATGAAACAGTTAGGGCTGTAATTGACATGAAGTGCCTGCAAAATATGTCTTTTGCAGCAGACCCTGTCAAAGTCACATTGATATGCTAATACCTATAGCTGGCAGAATCACTTCATAGAGAGAGACACTGAAAATTGAATTACTTCAATTTCAGTACCTAGCAATCTAGTGATCTGTCTGTATATGTAACTAAGTAGGTGCAGTACTTTATATGGGTAAACAGCTGTACTAGGGTGTTGCTATGGAAACTGCTTGACTCATGACAATTGTGTTAGTGATGAAGTCATTAGTGGTGTGAAATGTACTTTGAGGTTGTCAAGTGTACACTCCAGGAATATTTCAACAGTATTAGTGGAGCTTTTTCATTTGCATAATTTAGGCTTTCACATATGATCTCGTTATGG
>NW_009657361.1:0-637 GCF_000708025.1 Charadrius vociferus
AACTGATCAGTCTGGGAAGGCAAACAAATTTCTGATGCTCTCCTCTGTGTTCCAGTGGTATAAGCTCTGTTAAAATGTCAGCTCTTATGAGTCCCTGTCTTGTATGCCTACTTCTTCCAGTACATCTTGTGGAAATCTAGACTATGAGTACACAATTAAGGTGGCACAAGCTAGAACTATGTGTGTACCAACAACTCCGTGCCACCCCTTTACCTACCAGTCCTGTAAGGCCTTCTTACAAAAGTTCTGTGCCAATGATGTTCATATTGCAGCCAAAAGTCAATCAGTCACACAGGTCCTTGCCTATGTTGTATAAGATCTCTTGTATGATGACAAGATCTTTTCAGTAGGAGCAGATTTGTCTGAAGCTGGCCTTATTGAAACATAGAAGATACAGTGGTGACAGCCATATATGTATCTGCCCGATCTACACTATAGGTGGGGGTGTACTTAACCCAGACTATAGTGTTAAGATTTCTCCTCTGTGGTGCTTTTGAAAGAGCTTGTCTAAAGCACTGATGTGATGTGACCAAGGAATTCTGCAGCAGAACAAGAACCAGGTTCTGCTCCACAGCATTACAAACATTATGGAATAGATTGTCCTGGGTGTCATTACATGGCACATGCAAGACAACCA
>NW_009657362.1:0-637 GCF_000708025.1 Charadrius vociferus
AAAAAAAAAAAAGAAATGTTGATGTTATGACATGCTTAAGTATAATACCAAAGGACTTTGTCTGTGAACTAGACTGTTGGGTTTTTTTTCCTGGTGAAAACATGTAAAATACACAAGGAGCTTGCAGCCTCAGTATAAGACAGAGATAGGTGGGTACAGGCAAAGACAGGAGTGAAAGGAAAGCTCATCACCATGAAAACTACTATTTTGCACATCAGGAACTTAACTGGATTTTTCATTTTCTCCCAGACATGAAAAATCAGTGTACATCAAAGACAGAGGTTCTTCAGACAAGGTAACATTAGAATGAACGTTTCTCCTCCTTATGTCAGCCTGCAAGACTAGTGCAAAGATCATTTTCTTATCTGTTTGTTTGCACACCTGTCCACTGAAGCAAACATATGATTTTGTCTTTGTGGTCATAACATTTTGCAGTCCTGTCCTCTCTTAACTGATCTATCTGTCACTTACCCACAAGATTCGTTCTCCTTTCTTTTCCCCCCTTCAACTCCATGATGCCGTGACAGATGGAGTGATCCGCTCCACTCATAAGAGAGAAGCAACAATATATTTTATTGATGTAAAACAGTGAGTTAAAAAAAATTCAATTGTAAATGTGACAATGGTTTAACAAGAT
>NW_009657363.1:0-637 GCF_000708025.1 Charadrius vociferus
TCAACAGTTATTTTCCATCAAAGACTTTGTAACACACTAGCTTTTTTTGCTTAATGTAAGATTAGGGTTGCAGCTTCACTCAACACAAGGTAGGGGAAAGAAAAAAGTATAATCCTGAAAAGTATAATCCTGCAGACAGCGATTCATGGAAGTATTTTATACACAAGGCATCTAACTACGTATGCATATTTTCAGGAGATATATTTAGATATTCAGGAGATGTCATGTGAATTAACCTCACCACTGTCCATCCACAGGCGGTATCTGAATTCTTACCTCTGTCTTCTGATACACCTAATCACCTTCTTCTAGATACTTAGTCAGGCCACTTTCTCTGGTGTATCCTCCAACTGCTAAAAGCTACTTTTATCCTTAGTCACAGTCTATTTGTTTCATTTGTGCATGGCCCAGTGCTATACGTCCACAAAAACAAGCAGCAGTTGGGGTTCAATACTGCACCCCATTTGCCTAAGTACGTAGCTACCTTCTCCTTCTACATTATGCATTCAACCTGTAGAATTCCCTTTTTTTATTTGAACTATACTGATCCTATCTCCCAGAAAAACTTTCAAGCCTTTACTTTTTTCAAATTTTGTGGAAGTTTGGGATTCTTTTAAGAAATAGAGCTGTGATTTGG
>NW_009657364.1:0-637 GCF_000708025.1 Charadrius vociferus
TTTTTTTTTCTGTGTGTACTTCAGGTTGAGACTGTTTCTCTAGCTGGTCAGTCTCCATGCCCTCCCAGACTATTTCAGCACTGAATACAAATTCTGACAAATCATTTAGATTCTCAGCAATTGCCTTGTCTTTGCATGCTCCTGTTGTGCTGATCCTTTCATTGCTCCTTCTTGGCCAGTCTTTCTTGTGTTTTTTACATTGAGCCTGTCAGAATTTATTATCCTTTCTTTTTTCTCCATTGGGACGCGATTTCAGCCTCTTCAACGATGCTTCTTCTAGTAATTGCTCTTCAGCCCTTCTGGCTTGCTTTTATTTGAGTCCTCATTCCTTCCCTTCATCTGTGCTTTCCAAGCTGTTCGTTTTCTGCCTGCTCCCTTGTGATTAAACCCTGATCTGGTTTTGGATTCTTCTCTTGAATCTCAGTCTTGCAAGTGATAAATGGACACTGTGCTGCCTGTGTGACAGGAGTTATGATCTGGAAGAAGATGTTTAAGTTCCTTTGTTTCTTTAGCAGTTGTTCTTTGCAGTCCCAGCTACTGGTTCTTCTACAGTAATTTTTCTTTCTCTCTCAATGAAACTGTTCTCTTGCCTCTCCTCTGCTTGTGAGCCCAATGAGTGTCAGTGTTTTGGTGTTGG
>NW_009657365.1:0-637 GCF_000708025.1 Charadrius vociferus
TTTTTTTTTTTTTGAGCAAGTAATAATTCTTTGGAAAATAAGGCTAATTAAAAGCAATACCATCCCTATAAATGCGTTTAGTTACTTTGTCAAGACAATTTTGTATGTTTCCTATGATGTTCCCATGTGCATCCTAATCAGTGTTTTGCTGTAATGTGATTAGAGATCGCACCGCAGAGAGACTCCTTAAGAACTGAAGGAAAGGAACAAGCAGTTGGGTGGTAATAGACTTCAGTGTCTTCTGGATATTTGCAATGGATTAGGCTTTTTTATTTTAGGGTCAGTGCAGCCTTAACCTATAGGCAGTGGTTTAGGGCTAGTGCCAGCGTTGCTTCTGGGTGCAAAGCACGTGTGAGAAATGTCTGCATGCTTGATGTACTTAAAAGGGAAGACAGGAACTTAAAAGATCTCTTTCCTCCACTACTCATCCTCAGTAATTGGCCCCAACTTCCTCCTAAGTCTTTCCCGAGTAGTGAAACATTAAATGTGTGTTGGAACCCAGCTTTTTGCCCCTTCAGCTGTTGGCACATCTGTTAGTCTGCTGAGGGTGAGATGCAAGTTACCATATGGCTGAAATGTTAGTGACTGAAATTCTGATGACTGCTCCCATAAAGCCAAACTAATATTTCAGCAGTGT
>NW_009657366.1:0-638 GCF_000708025.1 Charadrius vociferus
ATTGAGGACAAAGAATGGAAGCTTAGACTTCTTTCTGGTAATGAACAGACAAGAAGCAGATGACGAGGCTCTGGCCGAGAACCCTTGATGGGCTGGTGCATCATAAAGATCTGTTCAGACGTCTGTTACAGCTGAATGAAGCTAACTGCACTGCTCTTTTGAACTCTAGCCTCCCCCACACAGCAAAAGAAACTGAAGAGCAGTCTTACTAAGTCAGACCAAAGTGTCTTTTAGCTCAGGATCTTCAGCAAAAAGACAAAGTGATCACACAGAGACACATTCTAGGGATATGCTCCCAGCCGTATGCAGACCAGCATCATCCTCAGTCACAAGCATGGTACCTGTGTGGTTTGACAGAGATTTGTCTGTTTTGTGACACATTTTTATTCCATTTTACTCAATTTCACTTTGTTTTCTAAGCCCATGTAGATATCTGGAACATACAATATCCTTGATCACGCAACACATGAAGCGTCTCCTTTTGTTCTGAACCTGCCACCTGTTAGCTTCATTTGTTGCCTCTGAGATCTGGTGGGAGACAAACATCCTGAACGAGAACCACTCGCTGTTCACCTTTTCCATTTGTGCTTATTATTTCCACTGCTCAACCCTCTCATTCCAAGGATGGTAAGTCCTGG
>NW_009657367.1:0-638 GCF_000708025.1 Charadrius vociferus
TTTTTCTCCTTGGAGTTGTAACCAAAAGTCAGTCCATTTCTGACCAGTCTTTGGAGGTTATCAGACTACCATGTTCCTGTCACAATTACTACTTGTAATCCTCTAGATAATATTCCAGCAACTGCAAGTCAGATTCGGGAGTATATATGCAAATGAACTGACACCATCAACTTGAATAGTCAACCGGGACAAATCATTCAAGGACTAGTATGTTCTTTCTAAAATGATATTTATTTGGTTTTGACAGAAGGTCTCAGTTATGTTGGTTTATTGCAATGGGATGATAAAATCATTTAGCAAATGGCTTTACCAAGACACCTGTAGCAGAAACTACACGGTGCAAGTCAAGAGATCATTTTTTTGACTGGTAAGTATAGCCTAGAAAGCCAAAAATGAATCTGGCTTTCGAAATGTCCATCAGAAGTATCTGGACAGTTCACAACGGAATTCAAACTCACACCTTTTTGTGGAAACAAGGGGTTAGCTTTATACTGAATATGATAGATTAGGATCTACCTGAGTGGGTGATGCAGTACCTCTCACAGGAGACAAAAGCTGAGGCTACAAGGCTGAAATGCATGTAGTTTCAATATAGAGAAATAAAAACCCCAGAAAGATACTTATCATTAATATGATTG
>NW_009657368.1:0-638 GCF_000708025.1 Charadrius vociferus
TTTTTTTCTGTGCAATTATTTACTTATTTGCAGATACATACGCCAGTTTACAAAACTAGGTTATGTGACAATGCAAAATACATCTTGAGAGCATTACCAATCACCTCTTTTTCTGTGCCTCAGATTTTTGTAGTGAATAATCAAGAAGAATTGGACCGGTTAAACACTGAAAATGCCTTAGCTTTTAGAAGAGATCAGAGATCTTTGTATTTCAAGGATACCTTTGGATGGCTCCCAATCCAGGTGAAAATATGACTGTGGTCTCAGAAAACTCGTGAGTGTATGTTTCATTTTTAAATACAGTACATACTTCTGTACTTAAGGTGTCATATAGAATCAATGAAGCAAGTGAGAAAAAGCACTTTTTTGACCACTGCCACAATTGTACCTAGTTCTGTGACTTTTGTTCATAGGACTCTTAATTACTGAGGCATTAACTAATCAGTGTTGCAGGTTTTGCTAAACTCCCTGTAAACCAGGCTCTACTGGTGAACTCGTGCTGAGATCAGGGAATTACGATAGTAAAGACCATGTTTTATTTGACACAAAATAAGACAAAACTCACCACGGTCCAAAGTTGCGGGAAGACACAAACCCTGCAAACCAAAACCACATAGTGGTGCCCAGTGATAGGACAA
>NW_009657369.1:0-637 GCF_000708025.1 Charadrius vociferus
AAAAAAACCCCATCATTTAGTGGAACACTGATTAAAATTAACACCACTTTCTCTTTTTAGGGCTATGCTAACAAGATTAGCAACTAGAATTATTGCAGGAGCAGAGTTTAAGATACTGCATATGTCAAAGTCTAATGATATCCTAAAACGAATGCACAAAGGCATTACACCAAGATTGAGAAATAATTGCTTTCTTTGCAGAGCTGAGAAGGAATGAGGCGGAACGCGAGAAGAAACAGATGCAGCTTTGAAGATCGTCACTGCAAGCACAACAGCCAGGTAATATGCAGCCATGCTCAGAATAAGGAAATAGAAAGAAATGCACGAGGGAAGTTGTATCTCCTACCTGAACAGTTGCATCTGCGTTGACTAGAGAGTGTGGGTCTTGACACTAATACAGTTTGAACAGAAGGTACATATACTTCACACAGATACTCCCATGCCATATGGCTGGGAACACGCTCGATGCACCACGCATACTTGGCAAACACTGGTGCTAGAAGTTATCTAACTATACATAGCAAAGCTCAGTTGAGACTTCACAAATATGGAGTGTTATTCCTGTCACTACTGATTGGGATGTCCTTGGGCTATGCAGGGTCATGTACTACTTGAAGAATGGGAAAACTGAAAAAAA
>NW_009657370.1:0-638 GCF_000708025.1 Charadrius vociferus
GAAGACTGGTATTGAAATGGTTATGTGAGCTTTGCACCTCGAGCTTGTTTCTGTGAGCTTCCCTCTCATTCAAGTGTTTACCTGGGATTATAACAGCAGTGATCGGTGCCATTGCAAGTTACTGTTGCCCTAAATGCTCTCCTTCTTTCAGAGATAACCCTCTTGCTTCAGTCATGTTAGGCAACTGTAGCACACACAGGCATTAAAGGATTACTGTAAAAGTCACCCACTAATACAAAACAGTTGCTCAACAGAATCCACAATTACCATCTCCCCATGCAACTCCACTTTATAGCTTTATTTTACATGACAAAATGTTCTTAACTGATCTAATTTAGATTGACAGCACATGGGCTGCAATTCTTCACAGACAGAAAAATAAACGAGCACACATTTATTTATGTATAAAAAGCAATGTGAACACCTTGTCAGTACTGCGACAGATCAGAATTCTGAAAATACATGACAATTTGGCGGAGATGAGCCAAGAAGTCTGAAGCATCCCAAACTGCTATGTACTGGAAGGAGAAAGACGGCCTTAAGAGCAATGGGTGCTGCACCCTGAATCTTCCAAGTTCTGCAGAGCAAGACCTTGGGAAGGGCTGACTCTCCTCTGGAGAAATATGCTGCAAAAGTTG
>NW_009657371.1:0-638 GCF_000708025.1 Charadrius vociferus
TGCCAAAGCATGGGGACAGCAGAAGGCTCGGGCAGGCCATAAAAATTAGCATCTGCACTTTGCCGCTCGCACAGCTGTACCATGACGGCAGGGTCTGGAGTCGGGGTTATCTATGGGGACATCATGGGGGAAAGGGAAATGAGTCTGTCACACCACAGCAGAAGCTGCCACTGACCTTCCAGAGATCCTTACACAAGCTTCGGGGAAAAATCTTAAAGGATCGAATGTGAAATTTCATCTTTCTCCATCTTTTCCCTTTAACTTTCCAGCAGAGCTGAACGCAGAAGAGTGCCTGAAAACCCTCAAGAGAAGAAATCAATCATTTGAGTGCCGAGCAAGTAGCTACAGAACTTGTTTGGATAGTCATCCACTCATTTTCTCTTTATTCCATCGAAAAGGTCATCCCCTCAGCAGTCATAACCCCGGAGAGGACAACCCACGACCCCTACCACGAGGATCCACATGCCCCAAATGGTAAGCACCACTGGGTCAACCCTGCCTTAGACAATAAATCACGAAAGCATCAACCAAGCCCACACTCCCCCATGAAAGCCTGCCTCCACTTCTAGAAAAAAGATCTATTCCCCTCCACTGATGCTTCAACTAGATACACCAGAGTGTATCCTCAGCAAGTTCGC
>NW_009657372.1:0-638 GCF_000708025.1 Charadrius vociferus
ATATTCAAGGATCACCTCCAAGCTCAAAAACAGTCTACTGCAACCAGCAGGGAGTCAAGCAAAGGCAGGCAGCAAGACACCTACAAGGATAAACAAGGAACTCTCGACTACACTGACATAAAAATAAAGTGTAAGAGAGGTAGCAGCAAGAGCAGGTGACCTAGGAGAAATACAGAGATACTGTATAATCATTCAGGGATAGGGTTAGGAAAGCAATAGCCCAGCTGAGTTGAATCTTGCAAAGAGTGTGGAGGACAACAAAAAAGGATTCCACAAATACACAGACATCCAAACCAAGGCTAGGAAAAACGTGGGACCACTGCTCAATGGAGTAGGTGCCATAGTGACAAAGGGCACAGAAAAGTCGAAGAGCTCGACGATTTCTTTGCCTCCATCTTTACTAGTAAGACTGGTCTTCATGAATCTGGGCCCCTGAGACCAAAGGGAAAGTCTAAGCAAAGGAAGACTTACCCTCAGTGGAAGGCAATCCAGTTAGGGAATAGTTTAACAAAGTAAACTTAAGTTCATATGGCTTTATGTGATGCACCCTCAGCAGAAGGTGGTGGTCTGGCTAGCGAATAGTTAAATAAAGTAAACAAGTTCACACGGCTTGATGTGATGCACCCACAAGTGCTGAG
>NW_009657373.1:0-638 GCF_000708025.1 Charadrius vociferus
TGACAAAGATGACAAAGATGACAAAGACTACAAAGATGATGACGAAGAAGATGAAGAGGACAAGGACAAAGAAGAAGATGACGATGAAGATAACGGAGAAGATGATGAATAATAATAACAATTATAAATAATAATATGACGAAGAAGATGGCTAAGAAAACAACAATGATGAAGAAGACGGCGAAGATGACAACGACGAAGATGATGACGAAGATGGCAATGATGATGGAGAAGATGACAGCAGCGGCGACGATGATGAAGAAGAGGAAAAGATGACAGCAGCAACAATGATGATGAAGAAGAAGATGACGACGATGACAATGACGATGAAGAAAAGAAGAAGATGATGGCAATGAGAATGATGATGAAGAAAAGAAGATGATGGCGACAACGATGACAAAAAAGAGAAGATGATGGCGATGACAATGACGATGAAGAAGAGAAGATGACGGCGATGACAATGACGACAAAGAAGAGAAGAAGATGATGGTGACCACAAAGACTAATATGAAGAAGATGAAAACGAAGGAAAAGTGTGTGTGGTACGGTGGGGTACTTTCAAAAGTAGGACACGTAGCGATGACAAGCACACTTTCTGCCCATACTTTTTTCCCAGAGGAGCCCTGACAAGGGGCTGT
>NW_009657374.1:0-638 GCF_000708025.1 Charadrius vociferus
CATATTATGTTTTAAGTTTAATTGTTTAATTTAATGTTTTCATCCTTCAGCATTTATTACCTCAAAAGTACAGATGTGACCTCTCCAAAATGCATTCATCCAAAGTACGCAAGTCAAACAAACAAACAAATTAATACAAATTAAAAACTACTGATCAGAATGCAGCTTCATATGATGAGCTAGAGAGGAAACACTGCAAATGTGAGCATGGGTATGCATGTGTATGTATCCCCAAGTGACTCAAAGAAGCAGATGAAGCAATATTTAGCCCACCCCCCCAATTAATGACTAATATTTGGGTGTTATCTTTTGAAATAAATGAGAATAATTTCACTCAACTTCAAAACCTGCCTTTTCCTATCTTTAAATAAAAAAAATGAATAGTTGTAACTTGTGTCACCAGGAAGAATCACCCAACTGGGCTGCTATAATTCCTAAGGGTGGATAGTTTAGAGCAACATCAATCATTTCAAGTTGGAGGGAAACTATGACAATCCAAGTACTAGCTCAGAATAACCAAATCGAATTTGTGTGAGCTCATAAAAGTGTAAGACCTCCAGAAGTCTTTGAGTAACAACTCTGAGGAAAAAAAACCAACAAAACAATAACCCAGTAACAAAAAAGCAACAAAAAAAAAA
>NW_009657375.1:0-638 GCF_000708025.1 Charadrius vociferus
TATGGGTACAATGAGAGTCTCATGAGCTGAATTATCTAAATGTTGTTTTAAGAATAAGTGAAAGACAAAGACAACTGAAATTTCTTTTTCACTTAGTTCCAGTTAATTGAGCAGCTTCCTTTTCTCACTGCTGAAGTCAGCCAACCAGGCACTAAGCTTATCCAGCACATGTTTCTGTGTTTCTAAGACCCAGGGTACTTTACACATGAATTCCTCCTTCCTTTGGAAACAAGCTAGGCTGACAACTGGTAAGTCAATCTTGGAGCTCTGCAGTGATGTGCAAGAAATGGGAGGATGGGAGAGAGGAGATGTACCAGCAATTCCAGGATTTGCACCAAAAGAACAAGCTCTGTGGGATGGCAGAACATGTCGTTTTGATTGCTGACTCATCGTGTTGGTCTGCAATATTATCTTACACTAATGTGATGACATTGGGCCTGGCTTTGAAATGAGGAGCTGGTAAAGAGTAGTTTATCAGCAAACACACACTGCTTATGAATGTGTACTTCTGTAATGACAAATGGTATGATCACTGGAAATTCCTGTGGGTAGAGGTAGTGGTCTTAAATGTCTTACTTTAAGACAATTAATAGTAAGTAAATTTTACTGCTTTTAGCCACTTCAGGGGGAAAAAAAAA
>NW_009657376.1:0-639 GCF_000708025.1 Charadrius vociferus
CCCCCCCCCTCACCCCCAATTTCTGGAAGTAGTTTACTGTAAACAAAACAAGAACGTATTTATTTTCACATCTCCTCGTGCCAAGGGATATGATGATGCAGTGCTTTAGAAATGCATCTGTCATATTGAGCTACATAAAGCAACATGATGCTACGTGACATGCTGATGTGACACAAGGTACATATTTCAATATATCATTCAAGGCTGAATTATAACAAGAGGAGTCCCAGATTTAAAAGTAATAGAGATGTCTAGATTCTAGTTTTATTTTTTCTTTCTCGAAACTCTAGAGATTGCCTGAAAAATATGTCCCATAATAGTAGTCCTCTATTTGCTAATGTCCTGTTAATCACACAGGAAACGTAATTGTTTTCTTAGCATGAGTTATTATTCCAGCTACTAAACTAGCCACCATACCAAGTAGGTAGGAAAGGTGTTTTTAAAGGTTATCGATTTTTTTTCTGGTTCTGTGTGATACCAAATTGGGAATAATGTAGGCAGAAAGAAACAATAAATTTATTTCAAGAGAAAATTACGAAGAATTTTAGCTGACAGCTGTTGCTTATGAGAATGCAGTTTTGCACAGCAGTTACTGTACTGTGCTATTACTGGACTGTGTTATACTTATGATATGTGCAG
>NW_009657377.1:0-639 GCF_000708025.1 Charadrius vociferus
CAGCTCCTCAGCTGTAGAGGGAGGACAGGCTGGTAGGCAGGCACCCTGCCACAGCTGTGCTGCACATCTCCAGAAGGGATGTTTCTCCAAGGATGGAAGGATTGGTGATGGCAGAAGGCATCGCTGTGATGTCTTTTTCTTTCCACATTCACCTGCAAAGAGGTTGACTCCACTGAACCCAAAAACACCCACTGCTTAGTTTCAATGCAAGAGTGTCGCCATTCTTTCTGTCCGTTTCAAGAAAAAGATTCTGTTGTTTTGCATTGACCCCTACTTGAAACAGTGGGTCAATAATACTGCCCAAAGAAGTCCTGAAGAAGAAAATTTTTTTAAGAACCACCACTGATCTGCTGCCTTTAAAAGTGAAGCTGTTTACATGCTCAGAACAGTAAAGATGTCACTAAGAGAAAAGTGTCCTGGGGGAGATCCAGAACTCCTGTTCCAGAGGAACTGCAAAATTACTCTTGTTTCAATGCAATTTGGTAGATTCAATTTCATCTTTTTCCACAGTGCAGGGATTCAACAATTTTGTTCTTAGAACAATACAATGATAACAGAGACATCTATTTTTTCTTGTATTTTGGAAAAAAAAAATGAGATTTTGACAAACCTCATCTCCTTCTATAATAAGGTGACCCA
>NW_009657378.1:0-639 GCF_000708025.1 Charadrius vociferus
TTTTTTTTTTTGTATGTGTGAAGATGAATTTACCATTGAACAGGAGATGTCTGAAAAGGAAAAGCACAGCCTAGAATCAAATGAAAATTCTCCAGAGGTGAGTGGTCTTACTCATATTAACTAACTGAGATAATGCAGGTTCACGCTGAAAATAAGTACTTTGTCTTTGTATTTTGTTGACAGCAATATTACAGGTTTCACTTCACCAACACAGAAATAGGTGTGAAAACTTATGCTTGGCACTGTAAAGTTCTGTGTCACAAAGTATAAACTCACAGACCATAAGACATCAGTGGCTGATTATTGAAGTAGAAGTAACTCCCTTCCTACATTTAATAGTACTTACAAATTGTACAGAAAGCAATTACAGAGTTGTACTGTATAGGAATTGTGTTTTCTGAAAACCTTGTAATTGAGATGTGGACAGTTTAGTTACTAGCAAACATGAGTTGGCTTTACAAAAATATTATCACTGAACAATTTAAAAACTATGTTATCTCTTAAGCATAGACTTGTGATATTCTACAGTGGTGGTTGTAAACAAATGTCTGAACCCTAGTGATTAAAATTGTTGCTGGTCTCTAGAAATGGACACAGTTCTCATAAATATGTTAGGTTTTGTCATTTGCTTTTTTCCCC
>NW_009657379.1:0-639 GCF_000708025.1 Charadrius vociferus
ATCATTTTTAGTAATCATTCCACAACATTAAATGACAAGAACTTACAGCACATCTTCCCATGGTTATTCACTTACCCTGCTAAAGAGTCCAAATCAAGTAATTTACCACAGGTCTGAGTAAGTTTAGTTGTTCAGCCACTGACATATCCTGAAGATGTAGTTCTCTGCTTTCTTTTGACTTTTTGAGGTCTCACATTTCAGTGCCAATGTTGTTTCCCTTCGCTGTACTTGCTTTGGGACATATGAGAAAGGTACAGATTGAGAAGTAAATAAATACGCTGAGTAGTGTGTTACTTACCTTTCTTTCGTGACATGACCTTCCTATTTAGAACGGATTTTATAGGAGTAAGATGATTTCCACACACTTACCTACTTGAAGAATTATGGCAATACCATTTTTCTGTCATTTGTTTCTATTGCTTTACCAACCCTTGTTGCCTGGCTTGAGAACAGTTTGGTTTTTTTAAGACTGGTTCAAGGACAGAGCGAAAACAGGATGAAATTGAGGACACAGAAACAAGGTACCAGCTTCTGCCAGCCAGACTTACCAGAATTTGAATGGACCTTGGTTGAGATTTTATTTTGGGTTTTTCTTAAGTTTATTTTAAATTTCAGAAATTTGTGGTAATCTTTTTTTTT
>NW_009657380.1:0-639 GCF_000708025.1 Charadrius vociferus
AAAAAAAAAATTATCTTTGCTGTGACTATATTCCAAACAAAAGCACACAGGAAACAGCATTTCTAGGCATTAATGTTTGGTCACATAAATGGAAAAATTCTCTACAAGTTTGGTGTTTAATTAACTCTTTTCCAAAGAGACCCTGGTATGGGCAGGAGCAGTGTCTCCATCACAGGCAGTGCCGTGACCCCGAGCCACCTCCTCGGCCCTACACTGTGGACATGCCCACCATGCATGGCCACAGATCTTTGCCAGAAGTGGAAGGGAAGTGGGTGAGCTCGTGACTTCCCACTGTAAAGCCTCTGCGCCGCCGTTTCCTTCCTGGCGGCCAGCAGCGAGACACTGCGGGCACGACCCTTCCGACACTCTCTGCTGCTTTGGTTTCTGTTGGGCTTCAGCTAAACTACTCCTGAGCAACCACATGCCATTATTTTTTTTGCAACTTTTCTTTCCTGTTCTGTATTTTACTACAGCAAATCTTTTTGGATAAACCTTTCCTGCTCACACAATTGCAATACTGCATTTTTTTTGGTATGGCATGGCTCCTCGTGCGATCCCACTTGGGTTGGCCTCTGGTAGAACCTACTTCTACCACCCTGTAGCCTCCTAATTAAAACTTCCATATAATGGTTTTAAACT
>NW_009657381.1:0-639 GCF_000708025.1 Charadrius vociferus
CGCACGGGAGGAGCTGCAGACCTGTCCTTGAGCTGCGCGTCTGGGAGGTCACTGGAAATAGCCTCGCTGGGACACGAGCCACCAAACCCACAAGATGCCCAGCCCATCGCAACATAGCAAACACTTTCAAAGGGCTTCTTTTTAAAGACAATTTTCAAGTCTTTTGTGCCCCCAGCCCCTGGTTTAGCAGCGAGAGCCCGGCCATCTCCTGAAAAGCCCCGGGCACACTTGCTGACCTCAGGGTGTTTTCCACCCCAGTTAGCCCAGACCCAGCGGTTCCTGGTGTGCTGGGATGCAGGCGAAGGGATGCCTCGAACCCACAGTGAGGAGCCACCGCAGGAGCCACCAGCTTGGGGACAGGCGCTGCCACAAAGCGGTGGCTCTGCTGAGGTGGGGAAATGCAGGTGGGGACGGGCAGCCCCCTTGCAAGGCCAGGGATGGGGTGAAAGGGGTTCAAAGGTGGCGATGAGCTCTGATTTTCTGGCTCAATGTGTTTCCCGAGGTGTTGGTGCAACGTCCCCGCCGAGGGACTGGTTTTGTGTGCTGGCTGGTGGCGGGGGGAGCTGAGTTCGGAGGGCTTCGCGGGCTGCAAATGCCATCTCAGCACCCGGATACCCACTGTTTTCTTTGGGTAAAGGG
>NW_009657382.1:0-639 GCF_000708025.1 Charadrius vociferus
TGATCAGGAAGTAAAGATGCTTCCTCCTCATTCTGCTCTGAGCTTGACTTTCAGTGCCAGAATTTCCATTTCTCGTTTCCTCCTTGTATCATCACATTACAGAATGAATGGTGAGAGACTAACTGCACAAAAAAGGTCAGGAATCTATTATTAATACCAAAAACACTTTCTTCATGTTTGTGAGTTTAGTAATGCTGTGGAATAGATCTGGAATATAGTGAGAAATGCAGCAGCTCAGAATCACTGGAGTACTGGTTTGTTAAGGAAAGGACATGACTTCTCCAGGTGACTGACAAATCTCATTACTTTGACTGTTACGGACTGTAGTGTTATCTTTTCAGTAAACCATGGCACATCCTCATGGTTACAGAAATGGCAAGAAATAATATTGAGCTGTGCCAGCCAGAGATGTGAGGAGGAACTGGAGCCCTTCCCTCCCACGTATAGCTTTTCCTTAAAGATGGGTTGTATATGATTAGAATTGTATATCATTAGAATACACAAATAATAAATGAGAAAAAGATAATTCTGTAATAATAGAAAATGCTGCTCTGCTGGGCATAGGGGACTTCAAAGGCTTGTAAAAAAGCTATTAGTCTATTGTTGCAGGAGCAATGTCTAACCTTTTTTGGTGACTTT
>NW_009657383.1:0-639 GCF_000708025.1 Charadrius vociferus
ATTCCCATAATGGGAATTCCTTTGTTCGAATTCTCAGGAAAAAGCGAGCATACCCAACAATAAGATCTACTTACTGCTCTCATTATCTTTTGAATCATCACTAAGTGTGCATTCTCGGTCCATGAATCTTCCTGATGTGTCTGGATCATTGTTAATTCTATGCTACTTAACAACAACAAGCCTAGGATTAAACAGTTCATGGCTACACAAATACATACCTAAAGGCAGAAGAATACTGTAATCCCAATACCCAATAGGTAGAATTCTGTATACACTTAATACAAAGATACGATTCTACAGTAACCCAGGTACAATTCATTACAATTCATGTACTAATTTTCTTAAATTTTAACTGTAAAGGTTTCTTCTCAGTGGACTTCACAGTCCACCTGTCCGGTGGGATTTCTCTCTTGACTCGAGTGTAGTGAATCCAAGGTTCTACTCCATCGAGGTTGACTGCTGTATAAGTGGTTAAAAAGATTTGAAAAAGTCCTTTCCAGTACTCTTTCAAAGGTTCTTCATCCCAAGTTTTCAGGTACACCCAGTCTCCCAGTTGGAAGCTGTGCACGGCAGTATCTAGGACCAAAGGTGCTCTGGATTGCAGATACCTTATGGAAGGCTTCCTGACATTCAGGTGTC
>NW_009657384.1:0-640 GCF_000708025.1 Charadrius vociferus
AACAAGCAGGCAGCTTGTAGGGGTGTTACATGATGGGAGGGTTTAAGGAAAATAACGTTTTTATCTTAAAACTATATAAATCCACAACCGGCATCCCACTGCCCTCTGAGCTCCCAGTTCTTGTTCAAGCCATTTGCCAATGTAATTGAATCCTTCTTCAAGAGTCTTTATATTCCGTTCTGGTTTGGGGACAATGCTGCTGAAATACATTTACCATCCATCTTTCTTAACGTGCTTAATCTAAATAGAAGACTCAAACCCAAGATTGTGCGTTTGATGGATAGCTCACCTTCTTTGAGCAGTATGCCTTAAACGCGTCTGAGCAGTGCTCTCAGAAACCTTGCAGAAAACCAGCGTTCACGGTGATTTTCGCCTCTCCTACCAAGCTAGCTATCGGATATACTTATTACAGTACCGTACGATTAAAAATAGATAAAGGAGCTGCCACAAGACAGGGATACATGAACGTGCTCAACAGACCCCATGTCATGGAGGCTTTCACGGGTTTCAGGCTGCAGAGCGACACCCGGGGCTCCCCCGGGGCACCCGCTCGCTGCTGGCAGCGGGTCCGCTACAGCGAAGGACCTTCAGCACATCCCCAGCATCAGGGTATGCTGCGCTGGCTTAAAAGGCAGGGGGG
>NW_009657385.1:0-640 GCF_000708025.1 Charadrius vociferus
ATCTTTGGGCTTAATGGCCTTTGATGGATTTTTCTTCTGTAAGTCTGTAATAAGTGCTTTTTGAATTTATCACAATTTTTGGGATCAGAACAACTTGTGGCAGTAAGCTGCATGATTTCATGTTTTGCTGTGTAAGGAAATTAATCTTCATGTGTGCATGTGTGCATTGAAGCTGTTACCTAATATGTTAGATTTTGTATGATAAGAAGCAGAACGTTATTTTAATAAATTAATGGTACTAAATTAACCCTTTTCACTACTCATGACTTGTATACCTTCATTTTATCTACTCTTACCTATCTAATTTTGAGGCTGAAGAACCCTAGACTATTGTAGGCATTTACCTCCAGGAAATTGTTCTCTACTTTTAATCGTCCTGTCACTGTTCAATGCTTTTGCAGTTTTGCTATCTTCTTTTGAAATGTTAGGGCAGGGTGAGATTCAGGACAAAACCGGATATGATGTTACTGATATGAGTGACCTATTTATTTATGCACTGAGTAAAGAGAATTTGCTGTCTTGTCTGTTTCTTTCCAACTAACTGCTAATTATTAGGTTGCTTTTTTGTGACCACAAGCAAGCTGATATCTTCATAGGATTGTCTACTGCCTTTTTGAGGAGTCTTTTGGGATTTTTTTTT
>NW_009657386.1:0-640 GCF_000708025.1 Charadrius vociferus
AAAAATCAGAGAGCCTATTAAAATGGCAAGACATAAGCTATTAAGTGAACTAGTCAGCCAGCCAGAAACCAGTCAAATAGTCTCTTTCTGATAGTTTTAAAAAACTTGGACAGTATTGTTTCTTTTCAGTACTTGGTGGTATCAAGTATCAGGTATATCAAGAAGAGATGCAGCTCTACCTCCAATCTTCTTCAATAATGATTACATCAGCTTCTAAGGCTTTATTGGCTGGCTTGCTTGTATGATATCGACAAAATCACTCATGGCTGAATGGGCTTTACACTCTAGAGCTTTTTTTCCCAGTCCACATAACTAACAGCTTTTCTTACCATAAGGTCTGTTTGGTTACCTGGTGGCTCCATCAAAGTAAAGAAAATTCCACACTGATTGTCCTCATTGGTATTTTGTTGAGTGTGTTACAACTTAAGAAGTGAATTAATGGGTAAAACTCAACAATTCTTTCATTTCTGGAAACTTAATCTTTCACTGCAAGGAATAACATCTTTACAAAGACTTATCTTTTGTAGGGTTGTTTTTTTTCCACTTACAATAGTGAGACGGTTTGAGGAAGCGGTTTCCACTGCCATACTCAGAGATACAGTCTACTAGTCTCTGAATCTAAAATTTCAAACTTGAAGAC
>NW_009657387.1:0-640 GCF_000708025.1 Charadrius vociferus
ATGTATTTTCAACCTTTGTGCTGATCCACAGCTTTATATAGCTAAAGTTCTCATGAAAAATATGAAAAAATGCAGGAAAAATACGCATCATTCCTGCATGTTAGCAGGGTGAAACTTGCCATGACTACCTGATCCTACACCATTTTCTCCCTGCAGGTTTTCAAAGGCATAGTGCTCAATTTTAATTAATGTTACATAAGAAAAAAGCACACCTGTTACAGCAAGAACTAATACAAAGATGGGAATTCGCAGCATCTACTATGCAAAGTCTGTAGTGTTGGTGCAACCACTGCCTGGCCCTCTTCGGTGGAACACAAGGTTGTAATTTTGTTAATGTGTACTCAGAGCAATGATGAAGAGCACATCAGAAAACAGAAAGGGATAGTACCGATTCCTGATTTTAGAGTCAATCTCAATTTGCTTCTTTATTTTTTACCCAAATCAAATTTTCTGATCCAAAATTATTAGTAAATACACACCAAAGACACAATTACTGCCCTTGCAAGAAAATGAGTATAAGGGTACACAATAGGAGAGAGAGATTCCTACAGGAAGGTATTTTTGTTTCAGGATTTCCAGACTCAACAGAGGAAAATTACGAGGAATTTTAAAACATCAGGTAATTCTTAAAAAAAAAAAA
>NW_009657388.1:0-640 GCF_000708025.1 Charadrius vociferus
AAAAAAAGGCTACAGCTAATAACAGCTAAATTCACCTTCCCAGGAGGACTCCTTTACCCTGCCCAGGATGTATTGTGTGGGCAGAGACCAGAGAATGAAGAGTTGTCTGGCTCTGAAGCCGAATCCTTACTACTACCAGTGCCTCCTGTCTATTGCCTCTCTGTAAATCTAAATATTGCCTATCCGCAGCCCACAAGAACAACTTAAGAGTAAAGTTTATCAGCGTTAAGGTATTGTTGTTCCTTCTCTTCAGCAGCAAGACAGGACTGCGTGGTAAGAGCAGGGATCGCAGCTGATGGACCTGGATCCCATCCTTCTCCTGCTGCCACGGCGTTACCAAGCCGTGTACGGAGGAATTGGCTTGGGGAATCTGCTCAGGTCATTCCCTTCCCCTTCATAATGGTCCCTTTTGTAGAATAAACATGTTGGTTTTTTTCCTACAAATGGCATTATTAGAACCATGCCTGATTTCTGAATAAACCTGTTACTTAAACACTGACATCATTGGGCATACGGGAAACGCCGGTTTCACCAAGACCTATATGACACTGCTGATGTTTTCGCAGCTACTCCGAATATAGTGTTAAAAAACTGAATTTGTTTTGACACCAAAACCTGTGTGAAAGAAAAAATCTATTTG
>NW_009657389.1:0-640 GCF_000708025.1 Charadrius vociferus
AAAAAAAAAATAATGTTACAACCCAAATGGTAACAACTCAGTTGTTTTCTTCTGTGTTTTGTTTTGCTTTCAAGTGTATGGAATAACTGTTTTTCCTACTGTGTGCTGTGGATTGTACTCCAAGGATGATGAGCAGTATAATGACATTCAGTCTGAAATGTTAGGTAACTTTTACTTTGGTTTTGTGCATTATCCTAAATATTTAACTTTCCAGCTTTACTGGTATCTGTATTTGCATATACATATATATGAATGACACTTTAAAAAGTTAATGTTTGCAAACTAATTCATAATTTATGCACTTTCAACTTCAAGCCAAGAAAGAAATAAATGCAGCTGAAATACCATGGTGTTGTGTAATTCAGCAAATGCTAACTTTTTTTGTAGCAGTCATCTGTGTCTACTCAGAATGATTGTTGCCTTTTCCAAGATATGTAGGCTTTTTAAACCCTATCACAGTTAATGTTTTCAGCCTTAAAATAAGTAGAGGTCTCCTTTGGATGCTGTCCTGTTTTTGCCTTGTCAATATAGAAATTCAGATCTAGTAATAGGTAGTATTACAGAAAAGGACTTTGCTACATATGGAAGAAGGATGATGTCTTCTGTCATATGGTGTTTTACCTCTTTTTTTTTTTTTTTT
>NW_009657390.1:0-640 GCF_000708025.1 Charadrius vociferus
GGCTAGGAGGCTGTCTGGCCAAGTAATAATGGAGTACAAGGTATCTTGCTTTGCCATGGCAGGTGAAAGGCTGCTTCCATTCTTCACTGCACTCAGAAACCTAGAAACGCCTGAAAAAAGACTGGTGCCCTTCCCCATGCTGCAGTCCTTGAAGCCATCAGTGCACCAGATCCAGCCTTCCCGGGGCACAGGCACAAGCTTGCCTGCTCACCACCTGCGCAAAGGCGAACACAACCTGCATTACTCCAGATGGCAGCAGGCACCTCAGATAATTAAAGCACCCAACAATTGTGCCTTGGCTTTGCTGGGAACACTTTGGCAGTGGGAGATTTGGGAAAGCTGGGGACAGCAGGACCTCCCAATGCCAACGATGACTTCTGCTTGCTGGGAACAAGGCCCAAGTGCTTGCAGAGGCAGTTGCAGGCTGCATGTAACTCTTAGTGCCCACTTCTGTGCTCAGGAAGCAGGACCCACCCCTGACACCTGGGCTGGGGTGCCTGGAGAGAGGAAAGATGGAGGGAGAGTGGGCAATGACAGAGCTGGAAGAGATGATGCCTAAGCAGAGTCAGGCTGCTGCTATGGGAGCTACACTGGAGAAATGAGAAGTCAAAGCAATGTGTGGAAGCAAACAGTTGCCTAC
>NW_009657391.1:0-640 GCF_000708025.1 Charadrius vociferus
GTTTTTTGTTTGTTTTTGTTTTTGTTTCTTTTTCTGAATGGGCTGCATCCCTTGTTTATAAGCCGAATCTCTGCTCTGAAAACTAGAGCCAGTAAAAATACAGGATCTCATTTTTCTCATATAGTAGCTGTTTCTTCTTTGTAACTGTGACTTTTTGACCAGGTCTTGTAAGATGGTAGGACTGTGGTGCCTCCTCTGAGATAACAAAAGGATAAGCTGTTGAGTATACATTTGGCCAAGCAGGGCTTTTGATTGTGCAGGAAGAGAATGGGCAAATGCTTTAAACAGAAAAGTGCCAGAGGAGGCACATAGATTTGATTCACTGTTACAATCTTTTAGTAGAAGATAATAGCTGAGACAAATTCCAGTGGCTAAGCCAGGAAAATACATATTCTCCAAAACAGTACTACATAAGAATAAATTGTCAAGTGTCATTCTGGAAGCCTATGACATGTGCTTATAGACATTTTCTTGGCTATGATATGAAAGCTAAAACCACACTGGTGACCTGAGGTGGCCCTGAAGTCTACAAACTAGATGCCTATATTCTCACTACAAGTGACTGGAACAAGAAACTAAATTAATTACGAACTGCTGTTCCTAATCCAGCCAGAACAGTGATCTGATCTTTTTTTTTTTT
>NW_009657392.1:0-640 GCF_000708025.1 Charadrius vociferus
GGCCCTGCCTGCCCTGCCTGCCCTGCCAGCCCAGGGATCCCCTGCAGCTCCCAACCCTCAGTAGCAGAGGTCACTGGCTGCCGCTGGTCCTGTCAGATTTGTGCTTGTTGGTAGTGATGACATAAATAACAACTGGCTAAAATTGCAGGAGTGATTTACTTTAAGCACTTTAGCACCTGCTGTTGCTCATTAAGGGATTATCATGCCCCAGATTGTTACTGGCAGTCCAGGGTTTACAGTTTTAGCACACGGCACGTGTGTACGAGTTACCTCACAGCAGTGGGTCCATGCACTTATTCTGTCCTCCCGCCGGCCCCCAGCCTTTGGGTTAACATCTTGCATGTAACAGGAAGCCACACGTTTTGGAGGTGGGACAATTAGGAGAAAATTCAACAATTACAGCAACATGCATGCTTTTCATGTCAGATATCAGTGTTTGACAATATCTCATGACTCAGAACAGCAGACCATTCTCCATTGTTGGCATATTTTATCACCGTGTGGACACCACTGCAATTAGCATTTCTTGGAAGGGCTAAGAAGAATAGAGGTGGAAGAGACGTCAACCTGCGCTAAAGCGAGATGTGAACCTGTGCTAAAGGTTCTGCAGTGATCTGGCACTTCACGCTGTCCCCCTGGG
>NW_009657393.1:0-641 GCF_000708025.1 Charadrius vociferus
TGTTATGGGTTTCTCAGACCATAACAGAAGATCCTGAGGGAAAATTTCTATCAGTTTGACACATGCTAGGAGTAATGCCTAGAACAAATGATCTCTTAGATGAGGGCTCTCCTGAAGTGAGGGAATAAATAAAAGGAACTGGAAGTTTTGATATGTGATAAACAGTATGACTTACCTGCCTATCTGAGACCTCTTGGGAGAACTATATGTGAATTGGGATAAAAGGGAACATCGCATGTGACAAAAGAGGAGGGTTTTCCCCTTTTATCAGCAGTATGTATACTTGCTTTGAAATCCAAAATATGAAAGGAGTTACACTCATGGGTATTGAGAGAAGGAAGAACATGGACAACTTTGTGATGAGGACCTGCTCCAGTTTACTACACCAGGAAGATCAAATAGATGATTTGTGGTGTTTTTTAAATGAGGAGAATCCTCTGAAGCACAAGGTTGGTGGTAAGGGAATTTGAGGGAATCTGAGCCATCCAGACATCTGTTGAGAAAGGGATGAAAGGAGAGTATGAGCTATCCATGTAATAAGGAAATAATGACAATCTTAAAAGAAGAAGGGAATAATTTCTTCTCTAAGTCAGTGATCTTAATCTGCATAAGAAAGATTTAGGACAGATACTAGATAACTA
>NW_009657394.1:0-641 GCF_000708025.1 Charadrius vociferus
TTGTTGGGTTGTTTACCTAAGCTGGTTGGTCTGAAAGGGTTGGGGTTATTTATTTTTTTTGGAGGAGGATGGAGCAGGCGGCTCGGAAGCGGTGGGGCTGGCCAGGCTGCTGGTTTCCTCTCCAGTGGATCTCCAGGAACAAAGGGAGTTGCTATAAGAGCAGGACTCAGAAGAACGACTTCAAAGGGTGAGATGACCCTGCCCGTTCCTGGTGGCCAGGAGAACCAGGAGCCAGCTCTGCCTCCATTGCAGATGGTGGTGCAATTCCCGGGGAGCAGGACCAGGCTTTTGGCAGACCCCAATAACTTGGAGGTCCAGCCCATACTGATGAGACCTTGGCTGCTGTGGCTCGGGGTAGCAGCAGCTTGTTCTCACCCATGGCCATGGTGGTTGTCCACACACATGGTCTTCCATGCAGTGGGACAACCATCTGGCATGGGTAGAGGAGGTGGCACAGGGCCTGGCCACAGATGTGGAGTTTGTGCACATCCTCATGGCTGCCGGTGGGCCACATCAACCTGCTTTGGGACAGCATGTTGGCTTTGTCAAGGTCAAGCGTGGTGCAGGTCCGCACCTTGCCAGATCAGAGCTGGAATATTGCAAATATCAAAGGTGGGCCATGAAGATGCTCTGAGGGCTGG
>NW_009657395.1:0-641 GCF_000708025.1 Charadrius vociferus
AAAAAAAAAAAAAAGAGACAAAATGGAAACTGGAAACGCAGATTCAAACCAGACCCTGTTTCTCAAAATAAGACAGTAGCCAAAAGCGAGCAAAAGACCAAGCCACCTCCACCAGCCCCTCAACCCTGGGGGTACTGGAAGCCCTGGACTTCCCCTGGAACCCTCCATCTTCTCCCCAGCTCCATCCTCTCCCTAGCAGCCCTAAGCCCACCCAGGGGGACACGCCAGGCACATCCCTGGACCCAACCCCGGGAAGGACAGAGGTATGGCGGGTGTTTCTGGTGCAGCAACTCCTGCTTCCACATCCCTGGAACAAAAACCACCTGTCCTGTCACAGCAGCATGAGGGGCACAGGAGGGGGCAGCCACAGGAACCAGGCGAGACCTTCGTCCTGGCTCTTGCTGTCAAACAGCCCCGAGGGCTTATGCTCTTGGTACCTGCAGGGTTGTAGTCCAGCACAGCAGCTCTCCGTCCCTCCCCGCTGCCTTGCAGAGCTCTTCCCCTCCTGCACTTCCACACAGCCCCTCGTCACTGCAATGTACCTGGCCTTTCTGAACCCACTCTGATTTTCTGTTCGACTCTATAAACCCAAAGTGTGGCCGAGGAACAAAGCCCGTATTGCTCTTATTTCTAAAACATTT
>NW_009657396.1:0-641 GCF_000708025.1 Charadrius vociferus
CTGGTGCTTACAATATATGACCATAGTATGCTACGACGGAGAGAGACTCTATGTGTGGGTGTGTGTATGCATAGCATATATAGACTTGTGTATATATTATTGTATTGATTAATACATCATATAAAAACACATACAGACTCAGTACTCTGTATGTAGAAATACACTTTGTACGCAAAATGCTGTACTAGTAGTAAAATACGCACAATGCATTTGATATTCTCCTTTCCCCTTGGCAGTTCAAGGCTGTAGTGATGGTCCCTGCTTCTGCAGGAAAGCAGACCTGTGTGCTGAAGCGATGCCTGATGTGCTGTCCTTGCGTTCCCAGTGCATAGGAATCATCATTCATCCCTGGGCATGCATGTGCTTTGAAGTGCAGCCAGATCTACAGATGCCATTCACACACACAATTTGTATTTCTGCAGAAGACCTGCCTTGACTTGGAGATTTTAGAGGTGGGACTATGGGTGTTGTAGCAAAACATGTGATTAGGAGAGTTGGGGTGAACAGGTAAGACTCTCACCAAGAATCATGTGACTCTCTTAAAATAACAGCCTCTTATTAAAACATTATTAGCAACCACTTATTTTCTTCCAGCGCTGTGATAATATAAACTCTTTTTTAGTGCCAAGTGTGTTACTGTC
>NW_009657397.1:0-641 GCF_000708025.1 Charadrius vociferus
CTCACCAGTGCCGAGCACAGGGGGACAGTCCTGCTGACCACACTATCCCTGGTAACAGGCAGGGGAACTTCATAGTTTTGGTCCTCGGTATTGTTAGCTCCCAATCATGGAAACACTTAGCTATTGCATCCCAACTTGTCATAATGAAGTTACGTTAAATGTACTTAAATATTTACACACTAGGCTATTTACAGTCATTCTTCATTTCTTTTATGGCCATTTTGAAGTTACTACTGTTCTTAAATGCTTGATGATTAACCAGGTCGTCACAATATCAGATCCTGGATTTTATTTACTGATTATATTTCCACTGTTTTCTTCTTTTTGTCGCTACATTTTCAACATAGTATGGAAAAGACAATCTGTCTCCTGAAGGGCTGAAGTAAAGAAAAGAAACTGAAAAACAGTAGAAAGAGAAATACATTACAGCTGCTTTATAAGCGGGGAACTGAGATGCAGAGAGACTGAACGATGTTGCCAGTATTGCATGGAGATAGAAGGTAGAGATGGGAACCAAATCCAGACTTCCTACATACCCTTGCTGTAGACACATACTATGGTTTTTGAGAAGAGATTAACCTTAGACGGCATTTTTTGTAACCAGCCGCAGTCTGTTTAAAGTTCTCAGAGAAGTGCAACTG
>NW_009657398.1:0-641 GCF_000708025.1 Charadrius vociferus
CCAACCTAGATGATTCTATGACTCTGTGCCTTTGAGAAAGCTTCAGGTCTGCACAAAACACCCCAGTTAAGGCAACAAGTCTTATTTTAATTCTATATAATTTCATTATGACTACAAGTTGGAGAACTTCTCTTTACAGAGGTCATCAACAAACAGAAATAAAGACATTGTTAATTCAACATACAGGCAACTTTTGTTGTTAAGATAGATTTATTACGCTTCTAAATACCAGCATTACCAAGTTACTATCATGAATCAAACACACTATGGTCTGTCCTGGTATTACACTTTAAGGCCCACCTTCTCTTAGCCAAAAATATGTATTTTAGTTCAACATTATTTCTTTAAGGGACAGATTTGCTATCCAGACATGACTTGAATTGTATAACCTTGGCCTCTAAGGTTGAAGTTATTTACCAGTTGCCAGGTCAATTTGCCCATTTACACTCATGGACAGATGCCCCCTGGTCTTCTCCAGCTATTTGACACTTCAGATTTGGGACAGTGTGTGAAAGCTAAACTAACTCAGTCGTGTACAAAGCTACCAGATGTATCTTTACACAGATCTGTGCCACGCAATTACCCATCTCCACGCTACCACTGATTTATCTTGGAACCCATTCAGCTGGCAACTCCCTCCT
>NW_009657399.1:0-641 GCF_000708025.1 Charadrius vociferus
TTTTTTTTACTTTTTTAATTGTGCATTTTGAGTCCTTCCTCTACTCCCTGTTTCAGAGCCAGTAGGACATGTTCTCATCCTTTCATGCATATATTTCTAACTCCAAAATGCAAGTGGAGAGGTTCATGGGGATCCAGATGCTGGAACTCAAGGGACACATGGGATTATTGCTGTAGTAATGTGACCGGGCTCCTTTCCCACCACCTTTCAGGCTGGAAAAAGCCGTTCATGGCTTCTCCTGCCTGGTGTCTGCGGGCTCCTGGGCAAGAAAGGATGGGGGAAAAGCTGCATGCCCAAACCCATCATGTTTTATAGGAAGACACCTGTCCATATGGTAAAGAAATGTTTGTGTTACGCTGAGACTGATGGAAATAACGTGACCCAAAGCACTCGAGAGCTGGAGAAAAGACAAATGGAGCTCCGTGAAAATTAGACAGGAAAGCACTGTTGCACTCAATTATCCGCTAAAAAGCAATGATCGCATGTTTGTATTACACTTATTAATGTCTTCCTCACCTCTAAAAAATTGCACCCTTTCCAAAGAGTATTAACAGTGTAATGCATGTTTTTGTTGCTAAGTATGACTACTTTTAATTTAGCTCCTTTATTTTACTGAGCGCCGCCTAAATCACTCTACCAAG
>NW_009657400.1:0-641 GCF_000708025.1 Charadrius vociferus
GAAGTCCTACCTTCTCCTCTCTGTATCGCCTGTCCTGCTCTTCCAGGCGTTGTACTTCAGCAAGCTCTGCATTACGCAGCTCTGCATAGGCATGCTGATGTGCCCACAGCTGGGCCAGCTCTTCTTCCTCCATGACTTCCAGCAAAGCTTGCTCAATCGTTTTCCCAATCAACACTTCCAGGATCGGCTTGACTTCAATGTCAAAGTCAAACAGCTGAGGATGGGAGTCAGGGAAACAGAGGTAAATGTCCCTTGATCATTATCACTCTTAGCATCTTGGCAAGGAGAAAAGGAGGATGACCAAAGCCCTTGTGCTGAAGGCAGGCCTAAGAAGTGCAGGTGGGGGCCCAGTGTCAGCCAAAGCAAGAATGTGAATGCAGCTGGGGGCTAAGGGATGAGTGGGCTGGAGTGAGACACCACACACCCTGCCAGAGCCACTGTGGGGGCTGCCAGGGAGAAGCAGAGCACTCACCTGGACCCTGTTTCTGCTCACCTCTGGGTTCTCAGCCCCTTCTCAGGCTGGACACTATTTCTACAGGGGAGAGCATTTCTCAGCATTGTAGTCCTTAGCTGAAAGCAGCAGAACCAGTGCACATGGAGAAGCACCTTCCTTAATTTTGCACTTCACCTCACAGCAGACA
>NW_009657401.1:0-640 GCF_000708025.1 Charadrius vociferus
AGAGCCGTGCTGGAGCCCTTCCCCAGTCTTAGGTTTTACCCACACGAGCAGGCGGCATCGTTGACTTAATTGCAGCTGACAGGCTCTGATTGCGCCGCTGCACACACTACCATGAGTGCAGCAGCAGTGAATTTAAGAGCCAGTGCTCAGCCCAAGGGCATCGGGCAAGGTCACCTGCTCTTTTTCTTGCTACTGTTTTGTGAAGTACTGCTGGGGAGTGCGGAGGTGGGTGCCCCAGAAATGTAACTTCCCTATCCAGCCTCTGAAACAGGAGAGCAAACAAAAGGCAGTACTGAGTTCTCCTCATTTCTTAGGGAAAGCATCACTGCATTCTGCGATCGCTGTCCCGTGTTAGCGTGCGATTTATGCCTGGAGTTGTTTGGGACAACAAAGGGATGTTACCCAGCTTCAGCGCTGTCCAAGTCCATGGCCACCCTGTCCAGCACTCTCCGCTTACAAGGTCTTTTTCCGTCTCTGCAGGCTTTGGCCTACCGCCTATCAATGGGGCAGTTCCCATTTCCACCAGCACAAGCACGGCACGCAGGCAGCGCGCTGGTACGGCCTTGGGGAAGCGGGTCAACAGGCCCTCACTGCCCAGCCTCCCCGTCATCAGCCAGGGTGGCAGCTTCCCGGAACGCAA
>NW_009657402.1:0-641 GCF_000708025.1 Charadrius vociferus
CTCTGTGTTGATGTTGTCCCCTCCTACGTGCTGCCTAAGGTTACCATATTCACAGCAAATACCAGTCTCATCACCAAGCAGAGGAGCAGCAGCCACTCATCCTGGCAGCGCTCAGCAGATGACAATTTCACAGTCCCTGTGCGCTCCCAAAGTGACGAAGAGCAGACCTTTATTATGAATAAACATCTGTCAGTTCCGGGTCCTGGTGCCAGAATAACTTCTGGGTTTTCTTTGGAATCGTGTATTCTAAAGAGATAATCTGCCCTGGAGGAAACCAGGAATTTCCCTCCCACCTGGCTGTCCTCATCACCAGGCCACTGCCCTTTCTTTATTCCTTTGTGGGCATTTTCCTGACACGTGATTCTTTCTTGCACACTGGCTGGTGAGGGCACAGTGGGCAAACATCTCCTAACTGATAGCCCAGAGTTTGATAATCAGACTGCTCGATTTGGATACAGGGCTTTGAAGCGCTGCATTTCCCACGACATCTGCAGTCATGTAACCTCAGGGCCAGAGACTGTCACTGCCTGGCACAGGTAGTTCCACCCAGGAATGCGTGCAAACAGAGGCAGTAGCTAGGCAACCCACAGAGCACTCCTGCCTCATCCAGATGGAGGGAAACAACAGGAGAGGACAGGACA
>NW_009657403.1:0-639 GCF_000708025.1 Charadrius vociferus
CAAAACAAACCAAATTCCTGTTAGTACTAGCAAGAAACGATGGAGGGTCCTTGAAGCTTGCGGCTCATACAGACTTTACTAGAAAACTCTCCTTGCACCCGAGGTGACTTTTCTGTCAGCATCTGTAACGCGGTGCGGGGCTGTACCCCAGGCGGAGCTGGTTTTTGGTGGGTTTGGGGTTTTTGTTTTGCTTGGGCTCAGCAGGTGCTGGTGGGGCTGCACAGCAGAGCCAGCAATATTCCCGAACTCAGACAAGCGCTCGGTGATGAGCGATAATAAACATAATTTGGTTTCTTACTGCAGTCTGTCTACTGGCAGCATTCGTAACGAGTGCAATCCTGGCGACAGAGGAGGACGGGTTTCCTCTGCAGGACCTGATCCAGTCCCCCAGAAGTCACTGACAGAGTCATTTCATTGACTTTAATGGGACCGAATTGATTCCTTTAATAGTATTTTTGTTCCTGTCAGTAGTTCATTTGGCTTTGCTGTAACCATTTACAAGAGTGATGATGGAAAACAGTCTTTGTATCAAATTGTAGTCTGAATAACTATACACTGTAACGGGGTTCTGGAAGTAGTTTTATTTTCAATTCTTATTTTAAGTTTCCCTCAGTATACTGGTACAGCATGGAAAAAAAA
>NW_009657404.1:0-642 GCF_000708025.1 Charadrius vociferus
CATGTGTTCAACATACTGAATAATTCTGGATGATGGATTTTTAGACCAAGACACTCAGGTAAATATTACAGAGACCAGGTGAGAAAGAAATTCATACAATTCATACAATCAGCAGGTATTGAATCAACCCCGGCCCAAGGGGCAAGTGGTTAAGCTCAGAAGTCCTCTTCTGTTTCTGCTTCAGATTTTGAGATAAATGAGAGTATTCTGTAAACGATTTTTCAAGAAATCAAGTTCAACCTCATCAAAGTTCTCCTGCTATTCCGTTGTGCATATTAAGTTAAAGAAGTTCTGCACCAAGTCCCTGTTATGTATGGGATGCAGGCTGCACATGCAGGCTTGGAAGTTTATTTCCTGTTGAAGGAGTCAACAAGTTTATCTTTGCTACTTCTCCTTTCAGACTGGAAAAAAGTTTTATACAAATAGTGCAAGCTGCTGAGAGCTGTCCCTTCTCATGCATATAGAGATCATGTTACCCCAAAATGACAGTGTGGGCTCTGAGGATATATTGTGGGAGATGATAGATAGTGCAGTGATCGGTGATTTTTCATTCCTGTGATCAGTTCTAGTACTAAAGAAATTGTTGTGTCCTTTTAACATCTTTTATGATCTTCTATTGTTCATGCACCTAGCATCCCTAGA
>NW_009657405.1:0-642 GCF_000708025.1 Charadrius vociferus
CTGTGCTCTTTCTTTCTTCTTAAGCATCATTTGTGGCTACTGTTGGATTCCAGTCATCAAGCTATGTGGATCCACTGCAGCTGCTTTTGTTCTTATGTAATAAAACTGAAGTACTTATGGTCACATCCACATTGTTAGAGTTAGAGGTACAAGCTTGCTGCATGAGTAGTTACCTTCCTTCTCTTTTCCTTTGAAGATTTAACATCACAAGCAATTGTGAGACGCTGTCTTACACCACGTTATGTTTGCCAAATCAACTACTTTGCCTCTACTATAGGCTGAACTGAAAAATTCAGATAGTAGTGGTTCGGTTATCACTAGTGCAGGCACAGATATTGACAGCTGAAGATGTATTTACTCAAATTTACGTTGCCTATTTAGAGTAAAGTATACTTTTAACATTTATAAGAGGTTGCATGGTACAATAAATTAGCATTTCTGAACTGTAATTACACTCAACACTTTGATCACACTTTCAAAGCAGTCTCTCTAGCACAGGCTAACAAAGATCTAGCATAAACTAGTATGGGTTCTAGTATTGGCAGGAATTAAGCTCTAGTACGGGCAGGAATTCATAAATTCAGCTTTCTTGCAGACTGTAGGCAATACAGGCAGATCACGTTTCAGGTTTTTTAAAAAAAA
>NW_009657406.1:0-642 GCF_000708025.1 Charadrius vociferus
TAAACCATTCTATGATTCTATGTGTCTGACTTGTAGTGTAGTTTCCCAAGTAACCCGTTCTTAACAACAGGCTGGTATCTCCTTATTTTCCCAGGTCAGTATTTTGTCTTCTGGATTCCCTGGGTACAGTTGCATTGTCAGTCAGAGAACCTTAGTTTTGAAAGCCAAGCTAATACAGTGAAGTTGGTCCCACCTGCAACCAGGAGGCATTTTCCATAGAGTTTTGGTGAAGAAGCTCCATGCTTGACAATAGTTTGGGCCTGAGGGTGCTTCAGTCTGTTTTGTTGAACCGTGGTCTGCTCTAAACTTTCTTACAGGAATCAGTTTCTTGGGTTAACTTTTTACTAAGTGTGAAGTTACAGTCCTTGATGAATATTAAAGATGTGTTTATGGCTTACATCAGGAATTTATATCTTTACATGTAATCACTTAGTCTGTTTTTGTGAATTTCTTCTTTGAATTGAAATATTAATAGTATTGTGGTGTGTAAGAACATTGTTGCAATGCTACGAAATCATGGAAGACCTAAATCTACTTCCTGGCCTTAGTAAAATTTTTCCGTATGTCAAACAAAAGTGCTCCACCTAGTTAGTGATGCTTCCAAAATACAGCATAGGGGATTTACATAGATGTGTGCTAGAC
>NW_009657407.1:0-643 GCF_000708025.1 Charadrius vociferus
GTGGGAGACGGTGTCGAAAGCCTTGCTTGTCCTGGGGCTGGGTTCCTCCGCACAAGATGTACTTCCCAGGCAGACTTGGGAAAGGAGTTAACAGCTTTTGATGGCCCATTTGTCCCCCGGCGAATGGAGCAGGACACCCCCGACTCGGTCCACACTTAGTGGGATGAGCAGGAGCTGCACAGAGTCACGGTCCCCTCATCCGCTCTCTCCAGCGTACGGCAGAGCCGGGCAGCAGGTCTCGCGTTAACGCAGGCAGCTTGGCAGCAGTCACTCCCTGGGGCTTGGTGTTCCCAAGACCTCTGTGTCCTACTGGCCAGAGCTCTGCCGACAAACAGGGCTTTGCTGGGCTTGTTATCTTCAGAGAAGAAGAAGTCAGATCCTGTGAGCTGTGCTTACTGCCAGACAAGCAGAGGGTGAGAAGCGTTCCACCCCGTAAAGCCTTGATGAAAGATTCTCCAGTATAAAATGGACAGAACTTACAAACTGGGGAAGGTAGGGGTGTAAGTGCCATCAAAGCGCGCTTCTCCCTGCAGCGCCTGCACGGCCCAGCCGCGCTGTCGGGGCCCCGCAGAGGTCTGTGGGTCTCTGTCAGCACAGGACAGTCTTGAAATTACCAACGGAAAAAAAAAGACTTTTTTTTTTT
>NW_009657408.1:0-643 GCF_000708025.1 Charadrius vociferus
AATGGGAATGGGAATGGGAATGGGAAGTCTTCATTTCTACAAAAAAAAAATCAAGCTTTAGTTTTCATAGTATATAGCTTTTCATTGACATCTGCCACTGCAATTAGGAGACTCTCATGACATGTGTGGTCCATTTAAGCACCTAAAGACTTCTAATAAGAGGCTATCTCATGTCTGCTGATCATCTAGGTCAAGAGAGCTTGCTGTTTTCTGTGGTAGACCTCTAAGATATGTTGCAGGCATTGAACACTACAAATCCCTTCCTCTCCCTCTTGACTAAAGGAGGAGGTTACAGTAACTGGTGTAGATAGAGCTGTCACATTTAGCCATATTTGACCTCCTCAGAGTGCATGAGTGTGGCTGCTAACGTAACCAGGTAAGATAGGTATCAAAAGGTGGGAGGTGGGAGTCTCTGGGGGTGACTACTCTACCATGTTGGGATGTCCCAAAGCTGGATGCCAGACCCTCGCTTAGATTCAGAGCAGGGTTTGACATGAGACAGTTTGCCCATGCACATGCAGAGAGCCTTAATATTGCAGAGGAACCACACATCCAAATTTCTTATGTCAGTTGTAAATACTAAGAGGTTACATAAACCCTTGATGTGATGCACCATGCTCACACAGAATCACAGAATCACAGA
>NW_009657409.1:0-643 GCF_000708025.1 Charadrius vociferus
TTTTTTTTTTGGTATTAAACAGGGCTTATTATGATAAGGAAGACATGACTACATGATACAAATTGTAATATATGATTGGGCATTATGATCCAAGGATACTTATTTTTCTACTGCAGATGTCTCAGACACGTAGCCAAAGATGGATGCTAAAATTGCAGAACAAGGATTTATTTCAGCAACATTCACAAGATTCTTCTCACATAAACTCCAAATTTAATGGTAGTATCATTACTTCTCCATTTTTTTTTTGTTTTGTGAAGTTATCACCAGAACACAGCAGTACACAGCCTTATGCTCTTACCCACACAGTCCCATTGCATCAGCACCCGTATACGTACAGCAGGTACAAATTGTTGATGTCTACCTGCATCTATCAGTTTTTCCTGTATGTATATCCACAGTTAAAATACCTTTGTCCTAAGAGATGGCTGCTATTTGTCCCTGCCTATTTAGCATTCCCTTACCAATTACACAACAAAAGGACCACGTATAACAACTTCATCTAATGGGATGGTAAATATTACTTTAAGCACGAACTGTGAAGCAAAAGTATTGTACATATTATTTATTTTTTAGTGTTACAGTAATATTTAATGCTTTTTTAACTCAGATACTAGCTTGATAACTGTGTAGCAAAAAAAAA
>NW_009657410.1:0-643 GCF_000708025.1 Charadrius vociferus
ATGATCAGTAGTACTGTGGGCTCTGGGAATCTAAGGTGAAAAGGTAAAATTTCATTTTAGAAAAAGTGTTTTGTTGTTTCTTTTAATGAGCCTTATACTGTTTAGGTTGTGTTTCTTTGTTACCTTTCATCAAAACACACTGGTCTGGGTTTTGTCCTGGCGATACAACCTATTGCAGGAGAGGCTTCTTCGCCTCAGCAATTGTTTGTGGCTCAAAGTAAATTGGCTCCTACAGTGTTAAAATTCTTCCATACAAGCTAACCTACATGCACTGATATAAGGTAGGACCAAAACTGCCCCTTCGTCTTCATTTGCTCAGCTTGAACAGTAAGCGCGTGTGTGCAACAGGTTGTACTCGGTCATGTTTTAAAATTCAGTGGGGGCAGAGGACAGCAATAAGTCTGTTTTGCTGTATGATTATCAAGCCACCGTTGTTTCAAAGGGCCACGAGCCTTTTGAGAACCTGAATGTGTTGAAAATCATATGAAAATCTACAGCAGTCCTTTGTGGATTTTCCTCCTGCGTCTCTTCTCCACCCCCCTCAAAACAAAGTCGTACATCTTAATGTTAAGATCATCAGGGATATAGTGGTGTTGCTATTACTGATGCTGTGGTGTTCTGTGAGATGATGTTTTGTCACTGT
>NW_009657411.1:0-643 GCF_000708025.1 Charadrius vociferus
TGTTGAAGACGTATAAGGGCTTACTTGAACCTGTAATGGAAGAATCAAAGGACATATTTACATTGTGTATTTCAGCTGGCACAAGTCCACTCTACCCATGTTCTGAGCAAAAGGAAAACCAAAGGATGATGTTAGTGTGATGGTTTGCATGCAACACCATACCCAGGCTCTCCATAGATCCAGCTCTAACACAGTCACACAGCCTTTTTTTCAGCTCTGAGTATGAATAAGTTTGCTTCCATCTCCCTGAAATAACCAATGCAAACATACCCTCAGAGACAGGAAATTTGAAGGACCTCTTGGCAGCTGTAGTAGGGGAATTCCTATGTCTTAGCAGCACTCCCTTTGCTGCCAGTTATCTCCTGGATTCTGAACTGGTTTTTCCTTCACAAGACTTACTGACTTCATGAGGCGTGACCTCTCTGCAGTAAAGCTCTATTCTTGGACAGACCAGCAGAAGCAATTCAAGGATTCACGGTGCTCTTTGATACAGTCAGCCAAAGAGCTAAGAGACCAAATCTACTCACAGAGAGCCAGGACAGTTCATTTTAAAAGACTGTAATGTTTTCAACTATTCTTAGCAGATATATCATAGAAAGCCAAGTTGGAAGGGACTTCAAAGACCATCTGGTCCAACCTTTCT
>NW_009657412.1:0-643 GCF_000708025.1 Charadrius vociferus
TCCAACCCTGACCATTCTGTGATAGGAAGTTGAATGCATTCTGAAGTGTAAAAAAATAGTTGAGAAAATAAAGGAGATAGTGACTCCACAGAACGCTACAGTCAGTGGCAGAGAACATGCATGCATTAGGGGAGCACATTAGGTAAGAGCATTGGTAGTCGGTACAGTGATACAGGCACTTTGTGCATTATTTATATGAAGAACAGGATGCAAGGCACATGCAGGGTATCACATGAGACTGTCATACAACGCAGCAAGTATGGAGAACGTTGTCTACTCCTTTGGTAAGTATGAGGACAAGTTCTTGACACTTTAGATACTTATACCTCATTTTTGGACATCCAGTCTTGTACAAGTACATTGATCTTTAAAATATCAAAACATCCTTATGAGGCTGTCGTTCCCACGGGAAAAACTGAGACCTCCCCTAGGTGATAAAGGAATTTAATTTTCAATAGAAAGTTAGTTCCTTAGCCCCAGAGAAAACTTTTCTCCTTTTGAATAAGGTTTCCACAGCAATAACCTAGCAATATCATTGGATACCACAGCAAAGGTCTCTGAACATATATCACAGCAAGACAGCAGGGTATTATCACATTCAAGGTAAGAGACATAACCAAGCAAAACAGCCAAGTCGTTTTTT
>NW_009657413.1:0-642 GCF_000708025.1 Charadrius vociferus
GGAATGCCTGGGAAAAAGAATCAAACAATTCGGACCGTATGTTTTTCTGAATTTCTCCTGAGAAAACTGCCCTGCATTTTTCACTTGGCTAATCGAAATGGTTTTATCACACGTTTTATGACCTGCTCTTAAACTCATCAGAGTTTAAGAAGGCTTCTCAAAGAGAGTTAGCGATAGCTGGAGAGGCACAGTCAGCATCCTCAGTCCTCTGCCTGGAACAGGGTATTCCTTCCCCATGTCAAATGGAGATCCTTAAACAACTTTCAGCTGAGTCACTTCTTCCTAAGAAGCAACCTGCTATTGTGGTGCTGCTTGCTTGTAGCTCACATCCTTCAAGTGTGCCCAGCAAGAAATCTTTATGCTCTGGGAAGGTGGGAAATGCAAAGGGAAGGCTCAGTCCCCAGGCAGCAAGAGCATTCTCTGCTTTTGCAAGGGCTTGCAGGGGACTGGCAAGCATTGCAGGGTTGGGACCAGAGCAAATGGGCCCTCAGCGGGATTTGTAAGCTGTCAGAAATCCGAGTGACAGAGCATCAAGTTTAGGAAAGCTCAATTACTCAGGACTGATTCAGAAGTTACAAAAGCCTGACCTGTTCAGGAAAATTTGGTATCATGGGGCTATCAGCCACTTTTAACCTCTTTTTT
>NW_009657414.1:0-643 GCF_000708025.1 Charadrius vociferus
TCCTCTTTGCACCCTCCCTTCAGATACTTGGTCTACGATGGTCCATGGTCCTGGTAGTCCACGCTGGTAACATGGTGCTGATTTCTCTTTATATCTGGGTACAGTAATTCTTTGAAGGACAGATAAAATGCACATTAAATGCCTTCCTGATGTGCTTTTCCATGTAAGCTATTGCTTAGAACTGGCACAAGAAAATTATTCAGGGGGAAATGGTCCGTGTGACCATGAACAGGAACGGAGGCAGTAATCATTGCGCGCCTTGTAATAAGAAAACAGGAGAGATTTTTTCAGAAAGCAGAGATGCTGTATTCTAGGTCGCTTCAGGAAGGGAAACATTTCAGGAAAATAAAGTTAATGACGTGCTAACCAAATAAATACATAAAATAGCTCCTTTGGCTATGTGAAATGAGAATTTGTGAATTCTTTGTACCACATCAGCTACTGGGATGCCTCAGTATGAAGTCTACTTTGCTTGAACAGCGGGGTGGACAAGACAGGAGAAAAAATGGTTCAAAATCAGCGACAATCTTGGTATCTTCTGAAGCATTATTAGAAAACTATGACAATGTTAATTGTGGCAAAGCTTGCACCTCCTGGCTCCTGACAAAATTAGTTTTTAATTTCATAGAATCATAGAATGGTT
>NW_009657415.1:0-643 GCF_000708025.1 Charadrius vociferus
TCTTTTGCAGTCTTCTGAAACTAGACCATACTGTCTTTGTAAAGTGTTCACTGCCTGATACATGTTTATAGTGCCAACTAATGCTGTTCTGAGCATATGAATGTATCATTTACATTAATCACGTGTCTCTATTACGTGCAAAACTGAGCTGGAGGCTATGGGATTCCTGTTTCAATCTTCATCCTGACCTATCAGTAATTCTCTTGATGATACAAACCAAATAAAGAACAGAATTTCTATGCTAATCTATTTATCAGCCATACGTAGGCAATATATTAGTCAAATTTTCAGAAGCAAACAGCAACATGTTTCTGAATCCTGGTATCTCCAAAATATAGGTTTGCTTTGGAGTTCTCCGACATTTTTGTTGTCAGCTGAGAGCTAGCATGTGATATTTATGTTGGCTTGGTCAACATTTGGCAAAAGCTGGGCATAAAATGAGAAGCTTTTTAACAGAGAAGGTGTCTTCCTATAGATATGATCTTGCAAAAGTACCAATCACTTAAACTATTCAGCATAAATAAGGAAAAACTGATTTGAAAGCCTTGATTTTCAGAATTTCAGAAAGATGTATTTTAATGACGTCAAAATATAAAGTCCTTAAAAGTGTATCTGCTCCTCAGTGGTAAAGTCCAAAGCTTTC
>NW_009657416.1:0-644 GCF_000708025.1 Charadrius vociferus
AAAAAAAAATATATGTAGCACCTTCAGCAGAAAACAAAGCAAAACTCCTTGGAAAACATGCTTAACAAACAAGACATAAATAATAGGAAAAAGGCACCAAAGTTAAACTACCCATAAAGCACTAGCAGCATGCACACTCATACTCCATGCATTGCAAGGAGCCCAAACCCTACTCACACGAGTAGATAAAATACTACTTACTCCAGTATGTTGTCAAGATCACATGGTTTACACTAGTGCTCCCCAAAAATTCAACAACCAGCCAAACAAGTGAACACATACCAGCATAGCTGCATCTACATTAAAACTATTTTGCAGAGTACTTTAACACACACCTGCAGGTTGCTCATTACAGAATGGTCATATACTAATTTGTTCCCAAATCCCTCCCTTGCACCACTACAAAGTAATCACATAGCTACTTCACTGAGGCACTCCATCTTTTCTCTGTAGGATGAGTTTTTGGTCTAATTAGTAACTGATCCCTTTGTCTACAAAACCACAACATTAGTGTCACCAGTGACCATGACCAACCCTCTCAGTGGCTCTCACGCATCAGCTGAAGGGGACAAACTCACCCTGACCTCTGCTACCATAGCTGGACAACCAATAGTACTTTTTCCCCCTCACATCAGCAAGACTTA
>NW_009657417.1:0-644 GCF_000708025.1 Charadrius vociferus
CTTAAGTCACTGTTTTGCAACTTAAAAGTTTTCTCCACATACTACACATGGTGAGACAGAGAGCAGTTTACTACTCAAACTCCAATAAACAGCGTTTGGCAACGCCTATATGTTTGCAAAACAGGCTTAAAGCATAAGGTGAAGGTCTACTTTGTACTCATTAGCATTTTGAATCTTAAATAAGCTATTAAAATCAAGTAAGCTATTGTGAAACCACAGCAATATGGTTTCACACAGGATCATGTTCTGCAAACAACAGTGTTCAGGTACTTCCACTGGAATTTATAGACGAAATAGACGAAGACATTTAAGTTATTGGTGCATCTTTCAATTAATTTGATCACTTAGCAGGATAAAATTACCATCTTTATTCCGGGTGGCACAATATTAAGCGCGCTGTTTACAGTGGGAGTTAAGAAAATACAGAAAATACCTGGTATGTAATTGCTCTGTGGTTCAATTCCAGCTGGAAAGTTAGTGTTTTCAGGAATGGAATGGGTATAGTCATCGAGAGGCGGAAGCTCCGTTAGAATCTCAGTGTGCCGTGGCACTAGTACGGGAGGCAAGACTGGAAAAACAAAATTCAAAGCATTAGTAAGATCCTCAAAACACACACTTCTGCAAGCTAAAAAGGAAAAAAAAAA
>NW_009657418.1:0-644 GCF_000708025.1 Charadrius vociferus
AAGTCCTTAGTCTTTGCTTTTTATATATCCATGTTTAATTACTGTAATATATATTGATCTTACGTGTGGGTAACATATGTTGTTGTTATTATTTCCATTAAAAAAGGTGTGATGACTATATCCAGCATTGATATCATCCTTGTCCTTCTCCAGATGAAGACAGTGGAGAACATCAGCTTCCAAAATTCCTGCAGCCCTGATGTCCCATCATTTTCCCTAATTCAAGTGCTATCAAAGCAAAGTACAATCAGATCCCTGAAAATGGGAAGTCAGAAAATACAGCCCTGCTTGAGAGTGTTGAGTTTTGTTTTACAGCCTCATTACAGCTATTGCCCTCTATATTAATTTGTGCTGTGTTGGGACATTTCCTCTGCTCTTGTTAAATCATTATTAGCAGCAAATGCCCTCTAGAAACGTGGCACAACAATCCTGTCAAAACCAACAGATATTAGCAACTATTGATGCTCTGACCTGTGTAATGTTCCGTGGTTCAGTTCCCAAAACTGTGCAAATCAACTGTCCCTCATAAGCTCTGCATTCCAGCTTCAGTAATTTCTGAAGCAAATGAAGAATCAACAACTGGCGCTCCTAATTAGCAGACTTTTCTCCTGGGATGTCACACAATAAGGGTAGGGAAAAGAAAA
>NW_009657419.1:0-644 GCF_000708025.1 Charadrius vociferus
ATTAAGCTTTGTGAAGTGCCCCCATCAATCTGTTTTTGATCTTTACACAAATACAAGATTTAGAAGATCTATCACAACTAGGACAGCTCATTCCCCACTTGAGTCTCATTTTTGACCCAAAAACCACAAAACAGATTTCTTCCCCATAGATGCACAGTACATCCCCTGAAGTTTCATGCTGATTTATGAAACAGAAAAGCTACATAGGCATATACCTAGCCCACAGTTGTGTCTGGTCAATGTTTAATACCAGAATCAATGGTATTAAAGAAACAAAGAGCTTCAAGTGCTACTTAGTAATAAACTGAAATATAAACTACACCTCTAGAGACATTACTACATACACCAGTAACAATACTCAAAGTGAACCACTTTACAACCCTCCACAGTCTCTGTCAAGGACATTTATAGGAGCAAGATTAGCAGCTTTTGAAGAACTACCTATTTACTGAACCACAGAACTGTGTTTCCAAAGAGGGAGAAAAAGATGCAGACTTCAGTGATTTCTCAGTTCTTTGTTCCTCATACACTGACTCCCTTCAACTTGCCATCATCTCCCCAGTTGAAGATTTTTCAAAACTCCTGGACAATAAGCACAACTGTTCTGGGTGAGGAAGGAAGGATGAGATTAAATACAGATTTTA
>NW_009657420.1:0-644 GCF_000708025.1 Charadrius vociferus
TTGTCCTATCACAACAGGCCCTGTTAATGAAGAAAAGACATAATGACTTGTTAGGTGTCTAATAATATTGTATATTGTGCCACTATTTGTATTATACATTGTTGATATTACCCACAACAGAAAGCAGGAGGTATTTCAGCCCATATCATCACGCGGTTGTAGTTCCTGCATTTTTCAAATTATTCCATTTTTGCTTTTAGCATGTGCCTACCGGAAAAAGTACTTTCTCAAATTTTTCATTTGAAAAGTGTAACTATGGATATGAAAAGTAAGGTACATTATTGAACTAGTTATGGCTCAATAACATTTTCTCTTTTTTCATGGTACTGCCCTTTACAGAGATGTGCTCAGTAAGCGAGAAGAGAGGGCTAGAACATTTCCTCTCCCTTGATACGACTCAACATGTGTGACTACTGAATTTCCCCCGTTGTCTGTAGCGTTCCCGTTGCTCTCATCTCTCTGGGACATTTGCAGTTTGAGTCTACCCTCTTCTTGTTGCGCCCACTCTTGATTTTGGGTGTCATCAACAAACTTGATCGCTGTTGAACTTACACCAAAGAAGTGCCTGAAAAAGAGACTCGTTAGCAGTTTTTGACCCCCATGCAGCAGCTCAGCAGTCACAGGCCCAGAGGGAGGGTCATGCT
>NW_009657421.1:0-644 GCF_000708025.1 Charadrius vociferus
TTCATCACGAGAGTTCAGAGCACAAAGAAGTAGTTCAAACTCAAGTCTCGATCTACAAAGTACACCTCTCTGGTTTCTACACATAAGTTTTAGATGCTTCAAGAAAGCATGGAAAAAAAGAAGCAGGGTCTTAATATCCTAACGTTTGCACTTCAAGGGCTGCCCCGCACTCTTGGCTCATTTTGTCCCTTAGTTTTGTGCATCTGCTGTACACCCAAGCACTGACCAGAGGGACATATTAAGCACTGATGACTAGGATATTGAAAATAAATTGACTCACATAGCAGGAAGAATCAAGTGAGTTAGCCTATAGTAAGAACTCCCGATGGCCATGCCAGACTTCGTCACAGTTATCAGAGGAGTTGTATCCAATTTTGCTTTAATTATCCAAACGATTCCTTATTTTCAAGGCTCTGCTCTAAAAGCAAGAGTATGCAAGTCCAGCTCTAAAGTCTGAACAGCTGCTGAAGATAAGATGCTGCAACAGACAAAGCTAGAAAATGACAAGTTAAAGGGCTTATCACAGTATTCAATTCTGATCTTACTCTCCAACAACCTATCACATGGACTTAGAGTATGTTTACATATACGATGGCATTTTTATACTGCAAAATATCACAGAACTGTATGTCATGGAAAAGAGA
>NW_009657422.1:0-644 GCF_000708025.1 Charadrius vociferus
GGGGGGTGTGCTAGGTCACACAAACATGTCAGAAAGGAACAAACATTCTGATCACATTGGATCTCCCATTTCTTCTCTGTAGAGTAATAACCACATAAATTCTCTGCAGCGGTATGCCAATGCCAAGCTTCCTGGCAGCAGCTTGTGGGAGTTACCATACGTGGAGTCAGGCAATCCCACAGGTAACGGAGCTGGAGTGGCTGGGACCCCAGCAGGAGTGCTAGCAGCACCACATCTGTTTGCTTTGCAGGCTTTTAGACCAAATTTAATGTGCACATGAGAGATGCTAGACTGACTGCCCAAGAAACTTACCATGAGATTTGAGACACATGCAGTATGTTTTCTAATGCTGTGATATATTTCCTCAGGTTTCTGCTTTCAGTTCTGTGCGTGCCTATAGTATCTGTATCTAGTATCTATGTCCCTGGCTTACAGCAAGAACACACTAGTGTGAGGTCTGGTATGTGCCTATATGATCACACAAATCCAAAATACTTTTTCACAACAGATATAACGGTGTTAGGTAGACTGAAGTCACCACCCTAAAAATGTAACTAATGATGATTATTGAGGAATGCTACCAGTAGAGACAGAGTGAGACTATTGAAATTCTGGAACGCGTCCAGAGAAGGGCAACAAAGCTG
>NW_009657423.1:0-644 GCF_000708025.1 Charadrius vociferus
AAGTCATATAGAAAAAACATGGAAAGGAATACTGCATTTCAGTATGGATGAAACATACGCCCTAAAAATCCTAGATAAACCTTGTCTACATTACCAACACCTACCCTTTTCAGTGGCACTTAATTGTCAACATTACCAAAAGCAGCTAATGAACTGAAATCCCAAAAAGCCAAATATTGACACTCACATGTTGAAGTTTCACATCATGAAGAAGCTACATAGCCTACACAAGAAAATTTCACAACAGCTTAAAGATCAAGAATTTAATTCAAGTTAACCACTTTCATCAAAACAGAAGTAGACTATAGTACCCTTGTTCTATGTTAGTTAGGCTGGACTCTTCCATTCAAGCAAGTCCTGAAACTGGTTGGTACTTGATTGAAGTCCCGAACTACTTAATATTCCTGCATGTTTTTGTTACTGTAGTGATCTTCAACTAGACACCATACCACACAGGTGGAAAGCAGCACAAGTCTGAGGGCTATTGAATATTTATTGTTTTCAGTATATCATAATAACAAATACACCCATACTAATTAAGATGGAAATGAACCAGAATGATAGGAACTGCCTAGTATTAATCATCTAAGTTCCCAGGCCAGGACTTCCACCTTCCAGAATAACTACAGGTGCTCTAGCTTTCA
>NW_009657424.1:0-644 GCF_000708025.1 Charadrius vociferus
TGCCATTGTCAGAAGGTCAACAAATGCAGGCTCTTTGAATTGGTGAGATGGGAATAAGGTACTGCAAGGGAAAGAAGCCCTTCCACAAGACCTTCCCAAGAGCAGCAATGGCTGGTTTATAGCAATGCAAGATATCTTGCTTGCCCATGGACCTTAGATCAGCCAGTGTTTTACAGGGTAACACAGCACACCACAAACACAACAGTGCATTTGTTCACAGGTGTTAGTTCTTATATACAAGACTGGTGCGCAAGTACACCTTCAGGACAAGGTATCAGGAAACTGAAGCTAGCGAAACAAGAGCCTAAGGCTCAGGTGATGTGACATCTGTTCAACAGATCAAAGGACAGAAGAATTCATTTTCGACATCCTTCCCTCTAACTACCACTCCCAACAAGTCTTGTTCTAGCTGTGCGTCAACACACTCAGGGCTTGAATAAGTGGCTTCTCAACAGGTTTTGGTCCTGACTTCCTCCATCATTCAGCTTCTGTGGAGGAAAAGAAAGGAGTCTCTACAACAGAAGTTTCAAGAACAGCTAAGATTGTTCTGCTGTGAAAAAATGTTTGTGCTGCTTCTTAAATAAGTTCTGGAGAAGCTCTCATTCTTATTTTCAACAGTTATGTTCTCTGTCCACAACTGAAAT
>NW_009657425.1:0-644 GCF_000708025.1 Charadrius vociferus
AAAAAAAAAAACAGAGAAGGAAAGTTATGCTCCTTCAGGATTGTGCCAGGACTTTAAGATTTGCTAACATAAATTAGTTTTGAAGAGGGAGAAACACATTTTGCAAACAGAGAGAAACGCTAGAAGTAGGACTTTGGCATTTTCAGAGCCTTGAGTTATTTGCAAAACTCCTAGCATGAGAAGGGAACCCACCAGCAGCACCAGTGATGGAAAGAATGATGCTGTCCACAGATATGTTGATTTCCATGTTAACCATTAGCCTAAAACCATATGTAGATCATGCTTCCTTAAAACAGAGGGTATACTAGTTCTATAGACCAATGAATATTTATTCGGGACCTACCTAGCTCAAGCTTGTGCGTAAAACAGACTGAAGATAATTGTGAGGTACTTTTCATGACCAACACAGACATACGCACCCTCATGGCCTTATTTTGATGCAACAGGAAAATTGTATCTGTACATAAAAGCCATTCCCGGTACTGAGTGTTTCTTGGAAAAAAACATCAGTCCCACATGAGCTAAAACATCCTGAGAGCATCTCAAAAGGTATTTGCATCCAAATGCAGTCTTGTATTAAGAAAAAGCATTTCCCCCCAAAAAAATTAATGGGCTGCTATGGCCTTACAAAGGGAAAAAAAAAA
>NW_009657426.1:0-644 GCF_000708025.1 Charadrius vociferus
ATCTTTTGGCATATTTTCAAAACACACCTCCAAAATTGTGCTGACTCTCTCATGATAAGGTGGTTCATGGACAAGACCCAAAGTTGTACCTTGCTGAAGAGAGCCCAGTTCTTAGAGCAGCTTTTCATAACACTACTATTAACAAATACTAACAGATAGTCTAGCCAAGTTTTCCTTCAAATTCCCCAACTACACCTGAAAGAACATTACAATAGTTACAGCAAGGGGCAGTAACCGAGAAAAGCTATTTTTAAAGCAAATTTCAATCCTTGGAACATTAAACATCCCATGTAATCCCGTTATACAATTCTCACTTGTGGCTTTTTCAATCAAATTGAAACAGATAATTCATTTAAGGCCAAAATACATGTCATCAAATGTAACTTCAACTGTACAACCAAATAGATAGGAAATAGCCTAAAAGGTCACAAAAATATTAAATGCATTACACAGATTATGCTACAAGCTGTGAAAAGAAGCCAAAATACTACATCCTGCCAAGCAGAGGGAAGGAAAGGAATAAATAAGAAATCAGAAATTAAGCACTGATCCAGGAACGTTCACAGAATTGTTCTGAAAGACTATTAACAGAACCATTTCCAGAGCACCCAGTTAACACCCCCACCCCCTCAGGAAAAAAAAAA
>NW_009657427.1:0-645 GCF_000708025.1 Charadrius vociferus
AAAAAAAAAACTTGTCCCACGCACAGGATGCAGTGACCCTACACCTCAGCCAGTCCTTAACAGAACAGGGACAAAGTCCACAGACACAAAGAGGAGTCTGGGCAGGGTATAAGCAATTCACCAAGGACTATGTGCCCCATCCCCAATATCATTTACACTCCTTATAGGACATATAATAATTATTCATCATTCCCTACCTGTGTGCTGCCTGTCAAGGATGGTATCAGGAGAGTGTGAGTGGAGGTCAGCTAGACAGAGGACTCTGAACTGATGGCTGCACTGGGCAGCCAGCATCATAATTTGTTTCCTCTGCTGGCAGGCACTAACCGTTCCTTCTGCTGAAGAAAATAACAACAGAAATCCTGCCACCACCTTAATTATAACATCTCCAGCTTGATGCCAGATTTATGAGTAGCAGCAGAACAACATTTTTAAAGTTTTACTAATGGTGATGTAGGTAATGACTGAAGCATGAAGGCACCTGCACCCTGAAACGCTCCAGGTTTAGACCAATTTGTCCCATTACATCTAACAATATGACAAAAAAGGAAATAAAAACTGTGATTTGAAAATTGGAAAACTGTTTTAAGATATTTAATTTCTTTATGCTTATAAGCTATGGGAAACCACCAACATTTAAAAGAG
>NW_009657428.1:0-645 GCF_000708025.1 Charadrius vociferus
CCACTTGGTTCCCCTTGGGCTCCCCTCAGCTCCCAACACACCAACTGGGATCCCCTCCACCACTCCAGGAATCCAGATGCGTCCTGTCCCCTTGTACCCCGCTATCACCGGGGTCGCTCTGCACTGGTGTCCACCAGGGCCTTCTATTTCCATGGGACTGATGTCCCAGGCCACCGAATCCGTTTGACCCCTTCCTCTGCCCGGCCCACGTCACAGACCACGTGCACTGGGGGCCATCCAGATCTCTGGAGGCCCAATTATTGTCCAGGTCGCTGTAGACCACCACGAATACTGTCAAGTACCAGACACCGTCCTCTCTGTAGACCACTTGCCTCGCTGGGTTACAAGATCTTGCTCAAGAGGCTGCTTTGCCTTCATGCTCAAGAAGAGCCACCTCCAGAGGCTGCGGGTAGCTGCCCCTCTTCTGCTCCATCAGTCCCACCGTCCCTAGCAATGGATCCCGGCTGCTGGGCTTCCCGACCTTCCAGTTCCAGCCTGTTAGCCCCTCCAGCCCAGCACGGGAGCAACCAGGGAGCACATGTCTTGACCTGCCTGATGGAAGAAACCGTTCCCCGCATCTCGCAGCCTGGTCAGGGATAGGGACCAGGTCATCTCTGCCTCTGCCCCCTCTCAAGAAGAGCTGCT
>NW_009657429.1:0-645 GCF_000708025.1 Charadrius vociferus
CTGAATTTTTTTCTCTTTTTATGAACAAAGACTTTTAGCTAGCTGCCAGCAGAACAGCAAAGAGAAATGGAAAAATAAAACAGAAACTGCTATGATTTCATTATTTTTAGATGTTGCTGCACTGACTTCGGTGAATATTCTTGCACCTATCTTCACCCTTCCTTGTGCTTCTTCAATTTACATTTTATGTTATACCCTTCAGAAGGAAACAAGGTACAGAAAATTCTCAAAGTAAGATGGTCTATCTGCGAGATTCCATTCTTGAACTTGCGGCACTTAACAAACATGTTTCATAGGGTTTCTGGTTATAAAAGCTTAGATTTAAAAATAAATCTTACTTATACTCAAAATAACCTGGATGAATCTAAAAAACATTTTTCAGCATTAATTTTATGGTCACCTTTACTGTACATGGGTATTGTAAGACAGGTCACCAAAAGGTATACAGTTATTGCTTTAGTTTCAAGCAGCATGCACAAAAATTTCCGTGCATCTACTTTATTGACAGATCAGAAAACAAGTTGCAAATTAGTCAGCTACAGCAATGACGACCTCTACTAGTGAAAACAGATGTGATGAAGACAGATGTTTCTGAAGACCGGGAACTACTGGAGAGGATCCAGCAGCGGGCTACAAAGATGATCA
>NW_009657430.1:0-644 GCF_000708025.1 Charadrius vociferus
GAGGGAGGCAGGACAGGTAGAAGGGCTGAGGGGCAGCAACTGTGACCAAAGCCCTGGACGCAAGAATCTGCCTGGGGAAGGATGCCTGGTGAGTCAGAGCTTTGGAGGGCCCTTCCAAAGCAGCTAGAGCTGGGCGGCAGGGCAGGGAGAGCTGCCAGGCCTGGGCTCCTGCCACGCTCCTTGCACAGTCCTGTCCTGCACAGGACTGGGGGCCGAGATGGCTCCTGGCAGAGAGGGAACTGGGGAGAGAAGACCGTGGGAAAAAGAAAGAAAACAAGACCCTCACTCCAGGGCAGAGCCTTGCTGAACGCCTCAAACGGTGCCCAGGCTTGCCTTGCAGACACCTCTGAGCTGCAGGTTGCTCTGGTGTGCAGGGAAGGGGAGCCAGCCTGGCTGGAGGGTGCCTGGCTCCTTACCTCCACCGAGGAACAGCTGGCCAGCAAATCGCTCAGCCTCTCAATCCTGCCCACGGCCCTCTCACACACAGCTGTGCTCTGGAAGTTGGCGAAGGTGAGCAGCATCTGGGAGGAGAGAAACCGTTAATGTGCTCTTGGAGCTGGTGCCCGTGCCAGCAGAAGCAGCACTGCTGAAGTCCTGGCTGGACTCGCGCCGTCCTTGTGGCCAGGCAGGTAGGCAGATGCCCC
>NW_009657431.1:0-645 GCF_000708025.1 Charadrius vociferus
CCCCCCCCGCCTCGAACTTCTACAGTGCACTTAAGCAAATGGGCTGTGAAAAGAAATGGTAGCTGCGAGATGGTTGGATTATGACCAAATATGGCACAGAATCTCATCCTGAAATTATATTTGCAGTTTCTTTGGCACAGAAGATATGAACTGTCTGAGGGACTGTACAGAAAATACCCTTGCAGCTGGCAAAGTGTAGAGCCAGTGAGGTGTGCAGCAAGAATGGCCTTATGCCCTTTTTATTTATTGTTTTCATTAATTACTTGGAAGTAACAGATGAGAGCCTGTAAGACATAACAGGAGAGAAACATATGGTAGATTTGCCATCTAGCCTAAACAGAGAAATAAGCAGCAAGTGGAGATCAGAGACTGAGGCAGATACCACAGAATGAGGTTCATGTTGGGGCTAAGCAGCTAAATGTAGAGGAGATGTACTTAATGGAGGGATAAATCTAGACTAGTATGATGGCAAAAGAGTTCTGTTACATGAAGCACTCAGCAGCTGGACACCATCTTTGTAGCATAATGTGAAATTAAGAAGAAAAGACATTTTTCCTAGGCAGAGGTATGACTTCCACGCCCAGAGACATGTTATTCTCACAGCAACTCAAGTCTTATACATATATGGAATAACTGTTTTCATTT
>NW_009657432.1:0-645 GCF_000708025.1 Charadrius vociferus
CACGCACCCTCCCAGTGAGCTTTTTCCTCGGCGTTATTTGCCGCGGGGATAATTGACACTAATTTCTTGGCAGAGAAAAGGGAGAGGAGCAGTTAAGTGAACGTAAAGCTGCTGCCAAGGGTACATCAGAGACCTCCTCCCTCGTTCTGCGGTATTGATGTGGACACTTGGCTGCCGTTCAGCCCTGCTCTGGCACGGTCAGAGTGCCTTCAAAGTAGCACAGGTCATCCTGATTTATCCCACGTGCTCTTCACTGACCTCTCTTCCCTCACGTATGAGTTTCCCGTCCTCTCATGTATATGCCGACATACGGATGAGGGGAAGCCTCGTCTATTGCCATCAGTCCCTCTGTTTCCAGGCAGTTAAGCTCAATAGGTTGTTTAATTTTATTACCAGCTCATCTCTCAAAAACATCACCGGTGCTTTTGGTTGCTGGAGGGGAGGAGGGGCAAGCCGATCTGCCTGCAGAAGGCTGCTTTGGGGAACCAGGACCATCGGCCTCTCCCCATCCCTGCTGGTACCATGCCAAGGATGCGCTATGCATCCTATACAGCATCCGCGAGAACAGGGTGGGAGTAAAGACGACGCATTGGTGGTCCCTGTGTTTCACAGACTTTGCAGAGGTGGAAGGGACCTCTAGAGATC
>NW_009657433.1:0-645 GCF_000708025.1 Charadrius vociferus
TTTTTTTTTTCAGACATAAAATCTAAGAAAAGAAAGGGAATTTCCAAAGGAGCTGTGGACCCCAACTGTTTTCAATTTCCTAGAGCATTCATTGTAAGAAAACATTAGGAGTATAAATGAAAACAACTTCAAAATTAATTAATTTGGACCAAATATTGAAAACAGGATTTAACTGTTTACTGAACTTCAAACCAACTAATATCGCTACTCTCCTTTGAAAGACTGTGCCAATACTTTGTTTTTATTAATAAATTTATTAGAAAGGATTTAATGCTGATTTTTTACATCTTTCAACTTATTCTCTTCTGTTGTGAAAACTAAACTAAAATCAACAAAAAGAATATACTGACTTAAAACTTTAATTAAAAAAATGGAGTATTGGGAAAGAATTCTTCCTTCCTGTCTCACACATCTTTGTATTCACTCTTTCACTTATTGTAGCTTGAAGTGTAAAATCAGATCTTTCAGACAGCTTAGAATCTAAAACTGGGATCTGTCTGCATAGGTAGATTATCCTTATGCAGATTTAATTATGACACTGGTAACTTATTTATTCACCTTTGCACTGCAACTCCTCTCAGTATTTATCATAACTTTGCTAGAATAGCTGAAATGCAGCAGAATAAATTTAAAAATTTCAAACAC
>NW_009657434.1:0-646 GCF_000708025.1 Charadrius vociferus
CAGTAGTAGGTTGTGTAACTAACCTGTCCTTGTGCTGCTTCACTGGTAACTGTGACCTGCCGATGTTGTCACAGGTGCCTAGACTTCTCAGCCAGAACAGGTTCCTACTACGGATAGGGGGACATGTTAATGAGGAAAAGGTGGTAACTGGAAGTAGTAACATAGCACCAAGTTTCTAATACTCTTTTGAGCGTCAGCTGCACAGTAACATTCTTTGATAACTGTCCTTCGTAATTCAACTTCAGTCCTGAATGCTTTATACACAGAAAGCTCCCGGAACCCTGCCAGTTCTGAATGGAGGTGGTTTCAGATAAAGCTATAATGTCCTAATTGCTGATATGTTCTTGCTACTTCATAACTTTCAGCAGAGCTAAAGTTACACTTGCTTCAGAATGTGGCTTTGAGACTCTGGTGGTGGTGAAATGTGTACAGATGACATGTTTTGTTGTTGCTGCCTTTGCTAATTTCCTTTTATTTCAAGGCAAGAATTTTGTCTAAGCAAACATGAAAAATGCAAGAGGTTGCTCAGTCTTACAACATGTTTCAGATATGTTTCATGTTCCTTATAATAGTCAAAATTCCTTTTTAAGCTTGAAAGATAGTTTCTGGCATAGTCAGCTTGCTTAACTTTGCCTTTTTTTTTTTT
>NW_009657435.1:0-646 GCF_000708025.1 Charadrius vociferus
ACCATTCTGTGATTCTATGATTCATCTAGTTTTAGCACTCCTTTCAAGGTTGATGAACATAATGATCATGGAGACACTGACAAACACCAACAAATACATGTACTTTGCATTTGCTGTGATTACACACAGAGGTTTTGGGTTTGTATGTAGCTTTACTAAGATGTAATGGAGTATATTAATGGCAATCTACAAGAAAAGACAAGTGAGGGAAGAAAGCTGAAGGCTTAGAATTCAGGAGCTACAAACCTTTCATGTGACCCACTTCACTTTCTCATCTTAATATGACTACTGAATCAAACAGATTTGAAGTGGCTGTACCAATCTCACCTGAGCTACCTCAGCTGTGGGGAGAGAAATAAGTTAAATGCTACTTTATTCCAACTTAACCATTTCTGCATTTAAATGTTGAAATATGGCCTTACACAGTAACTCATCATCTGCTCTTCTTTAATTGCAAAGGTTAATGCTGACACCCAACACGTTCAAGGTCATTAAAACTAAAGACTATATAAACCGATAATGTCTAGAAACTTATTTCAAATTTCTTCTCCCAAATGGGTTTGTAATGACAGAACCAGAAGCAGAGTTTCTCAAGTGCCCAAAAAAACTTGTATCAATTTTCCTGGAATTCTTTTTAAGAAGAAAA